>NC_074723.1:25132542-25449625 GCF_947242115.1 Biomphalaria glabrata
AATCCATACATTAGCACAGGACACCTAAAACTGGCTTTAGATATATGTCTCCATTCAGTGGCCTAGCTAGGACGAAGTTGAAAATCCCCCCGGGCCGCTACTTGAAGGGGTCCCCCAAATGAGTGTTCGAAATTGTTTTTTACATTAAATATTAAATATTACACAAAAGGCAGGGCCCTCAAAGATGTCAGCCCCCCCCCGGGCCCTCAAATGATGGCAAATTCCTAGCTACGCCCCTGTCTTTATTTCTACATTTCCATGAGGGTCAATGAAGAATGTCTTTCTTAACAATTTGTCTCTTGATTGTTTGGACTAACCCATTTTACAGCCATAAGTGACGTGAATCTTTTTTAATGAACACAAATGCAAAAGGTTGTTGTATTCCCATTGATGAATTGTGTGAGTTTGTTTACGTAATAAATAAATCTGTATCCTTAAACTGTCAGAAGATAAGCTATAACCCTCATGGGCGTAGCCAGGAGGTTTGGAGTTCAACCCCCCGATCCAAATGAAATCCCCCCGCAGGGGGTGCTTGGAACTTAGTGACTGATTTTTGCTTTGATTTTGTTTATTTTAGGAGAGATTTTAATACTAAACCATCACTTGCCCCAGCGCAACCAAGGGGATTTGAGTTTAAAACTCGCTACCAGTGGAGTTTTGCAGTTAAATCCCACGCTTCTATAAAACAAAACAAAACAAAAAATAATACTGTAAACGACGATCCCCAAATTCCAAGAACATAGCTAAGGTTTTTTTTATTTTAAAACCCCCTCCGAACTTAACGATAAAACCCCCTCTTCAATATAAGACTATCTAATCATTCACCAGATTCTTTGAGCGTAGACAAGAGGGTTTTTGAGTTTAAACCCCCCTTTAGCGGGTTTTGAAGCTATAAAATACCTCTTCAATATAAAAAAGCAAATTACACACTCAAAAATCTCTGAGCGCAGCCAAAGGGATTTTGAGTTTAACCCCCCCCCCTTTTTTTCAGCGGGGTTTCAAGCTAAAAAAAAATACTTCTTCAATATAAAGAAAAGCAAATTACACACTCAAAATTCTATGAGCGTAGCCAAGCCAAGGGGGGGGGGGGGTTGAGTTTAAAGCCCCCTTCGTAAGTGGGCTTTATTAAAGTTTAAAACCCCTCCTGATGTTTTGAGTTTAAATATTCCCATTCAGAGAGTTTTGAGGTTAAAAACCTCTATTCAATTTTATTATGAAGCAAAATACTACAAGCTTCTAAGAGGTTTTGAATTTGAAAAAAAAACAACTCCACAGATTATTTTATTTTAAAACACCCCAAAAATGATTTTGACTGTGAAACTTCTCTTTTCGATATAAAATCTAAAGCAAACTACTGTCCAAGAGCGTAGCCAAGAGAGGTTACCAATTTCTACCAGTGGCTTTGCTCCAATAATAAAGTGCAGTGAACAGTCATCTGAGAAAAAGAAAAAAAGACTAAATGTGGCTCAACAAAGATGGCTAAGACGATTTTAGGAGTCAGTTATAGAGATCGGGCCTCAATCAAGGAAATCCTATACCTAACTGGGAGTAAGGTTGTGACAGAGCGCTCTGAGGTTTGCGGGACATAATCTCCGACAAAATGAATTACGCATAATAAGAGTTGCGATGATATGGAGGCCATTACGAGGAAAGTGCAAACAAGGACATCCTAGTACAACTTGGCATCACACTTTCATGGAGGTCCTCAGAGTAGGTGGGAAGAGGCTTCAGACATTGCCAGTGACAGATTTGTTTGGAAGCAGCTTGCCGCCCAATGCGCCGAACGACGAGGGAGGATCTAAGTCAGTAAGAATAGCACATAAGGTTTTTGAAATAAAACTTGTTAATAGCAGGATAATGCACTGTAGATACCTCAGAATATGTATTTTGTTGGCTTTTAATACCGTAAATAGTGCTTGGCGGTAGGGCTCCACCCCACGCTGGAGGAGCTCACAGACTCCCTTGCTGACAATGGCGGGGAGTCTACAATTTTCCCACTAACTCCGAGAATAACCTATTCTAGGGTACAATAAACGTCTTCGGAAGAATGAAGGGTTAGAATGTAATAAAGATTAATTATGTACACACACACACATATATATTTTTGCCGGGGGGGGGGGAATACCCCCAACAACCCCCCCCCATCCTTGCTAGGCCCATGATTGCCCTTTTAATTCAAATTTTGTTCAAATTATTAATACATTTATATATATATGGGCTCTATTTAGTCTTATTTAGAGTGTGCAGTATAATAAGGATATGTCAAAACTGCGCGTTATAAAAGTAGTCCGTTTTTTTAACTTATAACTAAAGTGAAGTTCGTATCAAAATTCGTTTATAAAAGCATTATTTGAATCAATATTTCATTCAATGAGTAAGTTAATAAATTGAAAAAATATTTTATAATGAGCCATTGATACTTTTTCCATTGTGATCTTAGGTCGCAAATTGTTTGTATCAATGCACGAATCCATCAATAAATCTTTGGATGTTGATGGAGAAGTCTGTGACCTTTTTAGAAAACTTACCTACGCCGAAGTTTTTCATTAAAAAGTGGTGTATTTTTATGTCAAAAATTAAATGGCTCATTTTCGCAAAAGATAAAAAAGCCTTTGCATCAGAACTTTGTATATCTATAATATCTAGTTTCTGAGATCTAAACGAGATGGACGCACGGTCGGGTGGACAGACAGACCACACAAAACTACGGGGGACGCTAAAAAAATCATAAAAACAAATACCACTAGGTAGTTTTTTATTTGCTTTAGCTGAACTAAGCCAATAATAATCTATAAAAAAAAACCCCATAAAACCAGTAATTAATCCTGCAGTTAGTAAGCCTTGGTACCATTATCTAATGCTAACAACTCTGGCCCAGTCTAAACATTGAGCTGACTTCCACATCATCTAGGAACGGATTGGTCTCCTCTGCCGCAAGACACAGGTTATCCACTTCCGCTTTAGACAAGTTCTCTTCGTGGCCCTTTAGCCAAATCAATTGAATTTTATTTCACCTCAGTGTTTCGTCTGGGCAGACACGGTACCTCCCAGCTCTCCCTCTTCTATCTCTTTACTCTCCCTCCCCCTCTCTCTTTACTTTCTCTCCTCTCCCTCCTCTCTCTCTCTCTCTTTATGACAGCCTCTGGCATGACTTGCCTCGGAATATTGTCTAAGTTCAGGACAAAGATTTTCAGATGTTTCACTTTCTTCTAGGATCTAATGACATGGACCAGTTGGTCAACTTGACCACATCTGTACACTAGAGGTGTTTTTTTTCTCCTGATATATATATATACATACGTACATACATACATGCATGCATAAATAAATAGATAAATACAAGGATAGATAGATAGATAGATAGATAGATAGATAGATAGATAGATAGATAGATAGATAGATAGACAGACAGATAGATAAATACATACATACACACATACATACATACATACATACATACATAGACACATTGAAACATAGATACATGTATAAAATACTTAATGTTATATTAAATTTTTCCATTGATTTATTGATTTACTTGCCAACTGTATCGTTGTAAAATGTCATTTGCTAAAAGATTTATTTATTGTTTCTATTTTATGCCTGAGGGTCCTGAACGACATTTATAAATCATAAAAATATATTAAATTTAGATTTGGCTCCAGCAGAGCTCAGGTAAAATAGAGAATGGCTTTTAATGTTGGTGTGTATAATGAAAGAATTGGATTGGGTCTGACGAAATGTCGAGATGGCGTTGTCATTTATGGCAAAGTTGAAACTGTCTGTATACTATGATTCCGCTTATATGTTCGTATCGTAAGAATATCATTTCCTTGTCAACTCTCGGGCATTAGTTTGAGTAGGACCAAAGAAGTCTCCAAATATAAATTAGAATTAGCTAAAGCAGGTGTTTTCTACGTTTTTTTTTTACAAAGCTTATATCCACTCACTCTGTCTGACTGTCTGTCGGATAAAAGTTTGTACCTGTTAATTTTCTCACACCCAATCTTGGGTCAAGCTAAAATTTTGCACAATTATTTCTGTACCTGACACAAGAATTAATAATAATAAAAAAAGAAACCAGTTAGTTAATTAACTTTCGTAATTAATTATTTTGTTTTAAATTGTACTTGGCTAAATCTGGTTGTATAAGCTAATTTAGTTCCGTTTGAAAGCAACTTTCGAAAAAACAATAGGTAACTCTACAATCCTATGTATCAGTGTTTCCCAAACTGTTCTACGGACCCTAGTGTTCAGCGAGGCCTGAATAGGTGTTCCACGACCGACTGGTATAAGTAGGCCTAACTAGTAGGCCACCACGTGATTAAACTCTCTAAAAATAAGCAAAGTATACGGCTAAATACTCGGAATGTGCAAAGTGTTCCTTTAAGGAAAAAGTTTGGGAAACACTCTATTCATAAGCTCAATAGAAGTAGACTGGTTAGGATGACGGCTTGAACCATGAAATCGAATTCAAGTAGTTCCCCTTTTTTTTTAGATTAATTCTTTTAAAAAGCGATTATTGTAGAATTCACCCAAATATCCCTTACTTTCTCTACACCCCCCTCCCCCAATCAGATTTTCCCGACTGGTCCAGATAAGTGATAGGATCATTTCACATATTGTGAAAGCTAAAATCAAGAATTAGCGCTAAACAAAAACAATTGGTATAAAAGATTTCTTATCGCACAGTATTATTGTTTGTCTAGATCTCTTACAAATTTAATGCCATGACTGATCCAACACTAAATGAGACACTAACACTTTGTAGAAAGGTTGTGACTGACATGACTGATCCGACACTAAATGAGACAATAACACTTTGTAGAAAGGTTGTGACTGACATGACTGATCCAACACTAAATGAGACAATAACACTTTGTAGAAAGGTTGTGACTGACATGACTGATCCAACACTAAATGAGACAATAACACTTTGTAGAAAGGTTGTGACTGACATGACTGATCCAACACTAAATGAGACAATAACACTTTGTAGAAAGGCTGTGACTGACATGACTGATCCAACACTAAATGAGACAATAACACTTTGTAGAAAGGCTGTGACTGACATGACTGATCCAACACTAAATGAGACAATAACACTTTGTAGAAAGGTTGTGACTGACATGACTGATCCAACACTAAATGAGACAATAACACTTTGTAGAAAGGTTGTGACTGACATGACTGATCCAACACTAAATGAGACAATAACACTTTGTAGAAAGGTTGTGACTGACATGACTGGTCCAACACTAAATGAGACAATAACACTTTGTAGAAAGGTTGTGACTGACATGACTGATCCAACACTAAATGAGACAATAACACTTTGTAGAAAG
Organism: Biomphalaria glabrata; assembly: GCF_947242115.1. Classification (NCBI taxonomy): domain Eukaryota; kingdom Metazoa; phylum Mollusca; class Gastropoda; family Planorbidae; genus Biomphalaria; species Biomphalaria glabrata. Next base: position 25,137,888 of record NC_074723.1, read on the forward strand.
GTTGTGACTGACATGACTGATCCAACACTAAATGAGACAATAACACTTTGTAGAAAGGTTGCTACTGACATGACTGATCCAACACTAAATGAGACAATAACACTTTGTAGAAAGGTTGTGACTGACATGACTGATCCAACACTAAATGAGACAATAACACTTTGTAGAAAGGTTGTGACTGACATGACTGATCCAACACTAAATGAGACAATAACACTTTGTAGAAAGGTTGTGACTGACATGACTGATCCAACACTAAATGAGACAATAACACTTTGTAGAAAGGTTGTGACTGACATGACTGATCCAACACTAAATGAGACAATAACACTTTGTAGAAAGGTTGTGACTGACATGACTGATCCAACACTAAATGAGACAATAACACTTTGTAGAAAGGTTGTGACTGACATGACTGATCCAACACTAAATGAGACAATAACACTTTGTAGAAAGGTTGTGACTGACATGACTGATCCAACACTAAATGAGACAATAACACTTTGTAGAAAGGTTGTTACTGACATGACTGATCCAACACTAAATGAGACAATAGCACTTTGTAGAAAGGTTGTGACTGACATGACTGATCCAACACTAAATGAGACAATAGCACTTTGTAGAAAGGTTGTGACTGACATGACTGATCCAACACTAAATGAGACAATAACACTTTGTAGAAAGGTTGTGACTGACATGACTGATCCAACACTAAATGAGACAATAACACTTTGTAGAAAGGTTGTGACTGACATGACTGATCCAACACTAAATGAGACAATAACACTTTGTAGAAAGGTTGTGACTGACATGACTGATCCAACACTAAATGAGACAATAACACTTTGTAGAAAGGTTGTGACAGACATGACTGATCCAACACTAAATGAGACAATAACACTTTGTAGAAAGGTTGTGACTGACATGACTGATCCAACACTAAATGAGACAATAACACTTTGTAGAAAGGTTGTTACTGACATGACTGATCCAACACTAAATGAGACAATAACACTTTGTAGAAAGGTTGTGACTGACATGACTGATCCAACACTAAATGAGACAATAACACTTTGTAGAAAGGTTGCTACTGACATGACTGATCCAACACTAAATGAGACACTAACACTTTGTAGAAAGAATGAGACACTAACACTTTGTAGAAAGGTTGTTGTTTTTTTTTTTGCAAGTAATTGTTATGTTTTCCTTGTTATTTTATGAGTCTGTGTTGAAGGTGAGTTAAAGGGCACAATAATGGTCTTCAAGGTGATAAGTTAAATGTTCAACGTCAGTGTCTGCATGAGCTACTTATGAGTGAAAAGGATGGACATATGTTGGACAGGTTTTACTTTCATTGTTCAGAGCGTGAAAAACTTAGAGATTCAAATCAATTAATATTTTTTTACTATAATGAGATTATTATTGAATGATTTTCGAATCTCTCTCTCTCCCTCACTTTTTCTGTACTTATTTTAAACCTAAAGACGATCTTCTGTAGTTTCCATCCTCCATTGTCCATCTTGTGTTGACTAAGTTCTCTGTAGCACCCTACTAGTTAGCTGTTGGGACTAAAGTATGGATCAGTCCTAACGTTGGACTGGGAAAGTACTATCTCTTCCAATACCATTTTATTGCTTTCCCTCCGTCTCTGGAACTCAAGACTTGACCATTCTCTTAGCATAATTATCTTTATATCGATAACAGGTCACTGTGTTACTTTACAGCTCTTCACATTTGAAGCCACGAGGCACTATGTCTACGTTAGAAAATAGACTACTTCGATCTAGATCAGTGATTCCCAAAGTGGTCTATATAGACCCCCAGGGGTCTACGAAGACCTCCAAGGGGTCTACGAAAGTAAAAAACTTAATTGGGGGTCCATGAGATGCCCACGGGGGTCTACGATAATAGATTTCATTTAAGCACATTTAATGTTCACATTCCACTAATGTAATTATCGCATACACTAATATGATTTGTACCTTCGTTAACCCTTTAAATATTTATCCTGCTATTCAAATGAAAAATTGTTATAATCAATTTCAATACTTATTTAAATAGCTTAATTTTGTCTACATGTAACTAATATTTAGAACAAAGAAAAAAGAAATGTAGACAGTACAACATTAATTATTTAAAATTGGGATTCATTCCTTCCTTGTCAAACAAGCCTTTTTATGACGATATGAACCAGGTTCGCTGGAAGATCATCTGAGACAATGCTACCTTGACAAAAATAAAGATTTTAAAAACTTTCGAACACTCAAAGTTCAAAATAGACCCGCAAAATCATAGTTCGACATCATATAGAGAAGATGATGGTTTGTGAGTGTCTTACATGATTTCTTTTCTTATAGCAAAATACGGAAAACAGCAAAGGTCAAACATTGATTTTACCAGCTGTTTTGCACAAACCTACATCTGTTATTATTAAAATAATTTCTTTAAGCAACAATACAGTTCAAGGTCGCTTCGGTGGCATGAGTTATAAAATTAAAAGCTTCTTATGTAAATCTTTGCAAAAGACATAAATACAGTTTGGTCTGACAAGGTGTAGCGCTGTGTGCTACAAACTGTCTAATGGTCACCATCTCATCTCATCTATGCCTGTAGTCCCTTCTGGGCATAAGTTACCAACCAGCTTCCTCCAGGCATCTCGGTTCTAGGCGAATCTCTCCAACTGTCGCCACGTCTTGCCCATCTGCTTCCATATCGCTGAGACCTGGAGAACCACCATCACCACCATGAAAAAAAAATCCAGGTATTCATCAATACCTGCCTGATGAAAATTCTTATGATCCGCTGGCCAGACAAGATCTTGAATGAGGAACTGTGGCAAAGAACAAAGCAGCAGCCCACTGAAGTAGATATCCTTCAGAGACGCTGGAGATGGATAGTTCACACCCTTCGCAAGCCTGCATCCAACATAACAAGGCAAGCCCTAACCTGGAACCCCCAAGGAAAGAGAAAGAGGGGACGGCCCAGAAATACATGGTGCTAATGGTCACCGTTTCCTTATATTTCCTTAGGGTTGACCCACGAGACCTTTCCCATGTTTGGGTATAGTAGCAAGGCAGCAGAGGTTTGAATTCAGTTTTCCTTCTGCTAGGTGGGTAACAAGACAAGGCTAATGAGCCCTTCCTGCTCGAAGTTTACTGGTTTAGGACCCATCTCCTGACAGGCACGACATGGTCTAAATTGTGCCGATGTGCCTCAAACCAAAAAACAAACAAAAAACAAACCCATCTCCTGTTAATGAAAACAGTTCAGCAGATTCAACATTTGAGCCACACGTGAAAGATCAAGAAATACACAAGAAACTGCTGTATGCGAAACCTTTAACAACGATACTTAAGGCATATTAATTAATTAATTAATATTTAATGTTGGAAAGACTACTTCATAGAACGACAAATTCGTATATTAAACATAATATCCTAAGTTGTGTAGTTTAAAATTAGTTTTTCACTCATCAACTCACTACAGTTAGAAATTTGTTTAAACAAAAATGTTAATGAATTTGCAAAAATGTGCAAGTTGAGCAAGTTGAGCAGGGGGTCTACCGAAAACCAGAAAACATGGCAAGGGGTCTACGAGACAAAAAAGTTTGGGAACCACTGATCTAGTTGGATAGATATTCATTACTGGTTATTCACCTTTGGTTTGTCAATTTTAGATCTGAAATGTAGATTCAGTCTTTATCTATAGCCGCCCATAATAAATGATCAAATTGTAACTGACGTCCATTAAGATAAAATACCATAGTAATGCCTTATTCCTTGATCCTCCCGATACTTTAATACAAATCCCCCTGAACAGATATATATCACATTTGAGACAATTCTTGAGATCGTCATTTCTAGACATATTGAACTCTTCGTAATACAATACAATTGTCTGCCCCTGTGGAATAGGTATCCAAACAAAAACTGAAACATTTCTAGTCTGTATTTTAGAAAAGAGAAGGAAATCATATGTTTGTATAAAGTTATCGTTCTTGGATCGGACTTTAAATAAAACAACAGGAATGAAAAGTAAACAAAAGCAAAGAAACATTTTCAAAGAGTATTTTGGATAGATTGTGGTCAACTGGGATGTGATGGATGAAGGAAGTCATTGGACGTAAAAAGCGTGTAATGATGCCAAAGATATGGTCAAGAAGACTGTGAATATTTTGTTTATATCTCCCATATGTCAGTAAATCAGTCAGTAAGTCAGTCAGGGCTTTGAAATAAAGGTAGTTGAGATAACATTGAGCACTACACTGCATTAGTAACAAGTCGTTATTGTACAAGAGTCATGGTAGTATTATCTTGCCAATGTAAACATGGGAGTGGAAACATGCATGACAGTCTAAACTTGACATTATATACATGACAGTGTAAGCCTATCACTAGCACAGAATACTGAGATGTCATGGTCAATGTGGTTTTACTTGTATATACAATCTGAAACATGTTTGCATTTCAAAAACTGAAAATTTCAATAGAACAGGCTCTGTGGTTCTCTCCTGTCTAATGAAAAAGCTAATTTGAGAGTGTGAGTATATACAAAAGAAGACAATTAGATGATCAGTCATTAAGTTTCAAGCTTCATGGTAAGTATTGTTTGTAAATCTATTATCGAAATTTAGTCATTGTGTCGGGTCCACTGGCAAAAACAATGCTTAGAGTTGGTTTTCCATGGCTGACTCAGGCAACCCAGTGCTCTAATACAACTCTGGAAGAAGCAGACCCACTGTGACAGGATGCATTTTGTCAACATATCAGTCTCATAAAAAATTGTATGATAATTTACATGGCAATATTTATACGTATATTTAACATATAACTATAGCAGTGCAATCTTAATATTGTCAACGTGGCAGTGTAACTATAGCAGTGTTGTCTTAACATTGTCAACGTGGCAGTGTAGCTATAGCAGTGTTGTCCATTGTCAACGTGGCAGTGTAACTATAGCAGTGTTGTCTTAACATTGTCAACGTGGCAGTGTAGCTATAGCAGTGTTGTCCATTGTCAACGTGGCAGTGTAGCTATAGCAGTGTTGTCCATTGTCAACGTGGCAGTGTAACTATAGCAGTGTTGTCTTAACATTGTCAACGTGGCAGTGTAGCTATAGCAGTGTTGTCCATTGTCAACGTGGCAGTGTAGCTATAGCAGTGTTGTCTTAACATTGTCAACGTGGCAGTGTAGCTATAGCAGTGTTGTCTTAACATTGTCAACGTGGCAGTGTATATAAATATAACTTTTTAACATGACTAGTAAATTAAAAAAAAAAGAACAGGTCAGACTAATTGCCACGTCAAATCTCACACACCTAATGACCTTTTTTTCTCATTTTATCTAATGACACTTGTTTGTCATGACAGTGCCACATGCAACGTCTCTCTGACATATCGATCAACAAATCTTGACACTGACTAAACAATAACACACACGTGATAATCTCACCAGCTGTCACACCTGCGACAACACTTACAAGTGGGTTGTGCTCTTAAGATGTTTTTAACAACTTCTCTTTCATTAACACACACACACAACTCTGAGACTTTCTCTCCTTCTCTTTCACTAACACACACACACAACTCTGAGACTTTCTCTCCTTCTCTTTCACTAACACACACACACACAACTCTGTCTTTCTCTCCTTCTCTTTCACTCACACACACACACACAACTCTGTCTTTCTCTCCTTCTCTTTCACTCACACACACACACACAACTCTGTCTTTCTCTCCTTCTCTTTCACTCACACACACACAACTCTGTCTTTCTCTCCTTCTCTTTCACTCACACACACACAACTCTGTTTTTATCTCCTTCTCTTTCACTAACACATACACACACAACTCTGTCATTCTCTCCTTCTCTTTCACTAGCACACACACACAACTCTGTCTTTCTCTCCTCTCTTTCACTCACACAGAACTCTGTCTTTCTCTCCTTCTCTTTTACTCACACACACACACAACTCTGTCTTTCTCTCCTCTCTTTCACTCACACAGAACTCTGTCTTTCTCTCCTTCTCTTTCACTAACACACACACACAACTCTGTCTTTCTCTCCTTCTCTTTCACTCACACACACACACAACTCTGTCTTTCTCTCCTTCTCTTTCACACACACACACAACTCTGTTTTTCTCTCCTTCTCTTTCACTAACACACACACACAACTCTGTCTTTCTCTCCTTCTCTTTCACTAACACACACACACAACTGTGTCTTTCTCTCCTTCTCTTTCACTCACACACACACACAACTCTGTCTTTCTCTCCTTCTCTTTCACTAACACACACACACAACTCTGTCTTTCTCTCCTCTCTTTCACTCACACAGAACTCTGTCTTTCTCTCCTTCTCTTTTACTCACACACACACAACTCTGTCTTTCTCTCCTCTCTTTCACTCACACACACACACAACTCTGTCTTTCTCTCCTTCTCTTTCACTAACACACACACACAACTGTGTCTTTCTCTCCTTCTCTTTCACTCACACACACACACAACTCTGTCTTTCTCTCCTTCTCTTTCACTCACACACACACACACAACTCTGTCTTTCTCTCCTTCTCTTTCACTAACACACACACACAACTCTGTTTTTCTCTCCTTCTCTTTCACTAACACACACACACAACTGTCTTTCTCTCCTTCTCTTTCACTTTCACTCACACACACACACACAACTCTGTCTTTCTCTCCTTCTCTTTCACTAACACACACACACAACTCTGTCTTTCTCTCCTTCTCTTTCACTAACACACACACACAACTGTGTCTTTCTCTCCTTCTCTTTCACTCACACACACACACAACTCTGTCTTTCTCTCCTTCTCTTTCACTCACACACACACACACAACTCTGTCTTTCTCTCCTTCTCTTTCACTCACTCACACACACACAACTCTGTCTTTCTCTCCTTCTCTTTCACTCACACACACACAACTCTGTCTTTCTCTCCTTCTCTTTCACTCTCTTTTACTTTATACACGTTTTCTCTCTCTCTCTCTCTCTCTGAACTAGGGATAAAGAGAAAGATAGAAAGGAAGACTACATCATTGACACTTCCTCTCAATCTATTCCTTTATTCCACTATGTCTTTTCATCTCACTCACTTTCTCCTCTTGATATGATGACATTGGTAGCAAGTAACATAGTGTTCACTTCGGGTGGCATAGTGGAATATGATCCACAGATTTCATAAAAAGATTTCAACTTTTGTAGGAAACCCAAAGACCCTATGCTCAAACTTCCTGTTAGATAGAACACAGAGTTAATCAACAGACGAGTCTAAGAGACAAAATGTTGACACATATTTACTTATTTCTATTTACTAATGTTGTAAACAAAAATTCAGGCGCCATATCGCCCATTTTTCACATCTCTACAATTTTATAATGAAAATTCAGGCGCCCCGTTGTCCTCATGACAATATCTCTCGGAGTTTTGGATCTAACACCAGGGTTGTAATATAATCAATACACATACCGCCTCAGATCTCAGCCTATAGAGTGGGGGAGGGGGGGGCGGGAGACAATATTATTGCTTCACACTTTCTTTAGTGTCCTTCAATGTTCTTAGCCCACAGTCTCTTAGTCTGGGTATTACTCGGGGTCAGTTTGAGGTTCAGTCCCTCTAGCTCCACGCCATATCGCTGACTGACAGATGTCACCCTGGAGACCAAATCTAAGTAACTTACTTAATCATTTCAACACGTTAGTCTATTCAATCTGCAGTGTGGTATAAACTTCATTATTCAATCTGCAGTGTGGTATAAATTTCATTATGGTTTCTAAGAGTCGAAAGATTGTTCTATTTTGTTTTGAAGCAATATGCATTTAGAATATTGCGGTTTGTGTTATTTTCCTTTAGACCAAGGGAATGGAGCTGTTTAGGAGTGACTCAAACATTACATAGATTATCATGGGTGTTGCTTTTTGTTACTATCATATGTAATGTTAAATAGAATAAGTGTTTGTTTGTTTTTTTCGGTAGCTAATTGTTTGTTTTGGATAGATTTTGTTTACTAAATCTGTTTCTTAATGTTCGCTAGTGAAGGAACGTTTTAATTATTCCAATCTTTGTGTTTAAAAGAATATTTAGCCATTAATAGTAGAAAATGTTTCATTTAAAGATTAATTTCTTAACATTAATTGTCTTGAACAGAAACTACAATTAAAGGAATGAACCCCTCCCCACACACACACACACACACTTCCAATCCATGCTCTGTGTCTCCAGTCTGCTAAGCCTAACTCTGGTATTACATTCTGAGTTGTTCCTAATCACGTGCCATCTCGACTGGTGCCTACTTTCCAATATTCATATTAGCAATGGTAGAAACAGCTTAGTTTATTTCTACGACAACTGACATGGAATCAATACTCTTGTTTTTTCTTTTCGATTCCTATTCGAGAGAGAATTAACGCAAGTCGCCCGCCCCCAATCGATACCGTCTACCCTGGTTGTGCTTTTAGCCTTTGGTGAGTACAACGTAGTCCATGATGGGCGATCTTTCGTTCTAGTAGTCGACTATTTCAGTTTACACCTGCCATGAAGAGTTCTTTGTTTAGTAATTGAAGACCCGTTATGACCCCACACTGTTAGACTGGATGGATAGATTAGATATATATATATATATATATATATAGAGAGAGAGAGAGAGAGAGATAGATAGATAGATAGATAGATAGATAGATAGATAGATAGATAGATAGATAGATAGATAGATAGATAGATAGATAGATAGATAGATAGATAGATAGGGTTAGGGTGGGTGGGTAGATAGATAGATAGGGTTAGGGTGGGTGGGTAGATAGATAGATAGATAGATAGATAGATAGATAGATAGATAGATAGATAGATAGATAGATAGATAGATAGATAGATAGATAGATAGATAGATAGATAGATAGGGTTAGGGTGGGTGGGTAGATAGATAGATAGGGTTAGGGTGGGTGGGTAGATAGATAGATAGATAGATAGATAGATAGATAGATAGATAGATAGATAGATAGATAGATAGATAGATAGATAGATAGATAGATAGTGATCTTTGTGTACTTCGAGATGTAAAGAGTTATGTCTAAGTTTTGTTGGTATAAAATTGACATGTATTTCGGAGAACATTTCCAATGTTATCATTTGACATGTCCAGCTCTACGTGTACGTGAACAGGTCGATGTATCAATTGTGTAGGTTTAGGTTCAACTATCAGTGAAGTCCACATCACTCAATATATGTATGTCTAATAATGTCTACATGTCTGAACATTGGAGTTCATTCAATAGGACAACGACATGTTTATGAGCGGCAAAATGCAGGTTTAAGAATCGTGTGCCTTATGTGTTATTATTACATTATGTGAGCAAACACTTTGCGTAGCATTAGAACTCTGTGAGAGAAACATTTTGGGTAGCATTAGGACTCTGTGAGAGAAACATTTTGGGTAGCATTAGAACTCTGTGAGAGAAACATTTTGGGTAGCATTAGAACTCTGTGAGAGAAACATTTTGGGTAGCATTAGGACTCTGTGAGAGAAACATTTTGGGTAGCATTAGGACTCTGTGAGAGAAACATTCAAGAACAATGATGTCATTCTGTTTCTGATATTAGTGCTTCTTTGTTGTTGTTATCAATCAAGTGATCCTTTAGCACAACACTATTAGTGCACAACATATAACATAATGTTTGGTTAGGATTGTCATTTAGATCTAGACTCAATTATTATGAGTTCAGTTTTGTATAAAGTAAGTCAGTTTACTAGAGTTTAGTTCATTTAAGTTCAGTTGGGCTCAGTTTAGTTCAGTTGGAGTCAGTTTAGTTCAGATGGGTTTAGTATATTTCAGTTGGTTTCAGTTTAGTTCAGTTAGGTTTAGTTAAGTTCAGTTGGTTTTAGTTTACTTCAGTTGGGTTTAGTTTAGTTCAGTTAAGTTTAGTTTACTTTAGTTGGGTCTCTAGTTCAGTTGGGTTTCGTATAGTACAGTTGGGTTTAGTTCAGTTCAATTGGGTTTAGTTTAGTTCAGTTCATTCAAGTTAAGTTCAGCTAGTTTAGTTCAGTTGATTTTAGTTTAGTTCAGTTGGTTTTAGTTTAGCTTAGTCGGGTTTAGTTTAGTTCAGTTAGTTTTAGTTTAGTTCAGTTTGTTTTAGTTTAGTTCAGTTGGGTTTAGTTTAGTTTAGTAGGGTTTAGTTTAGTTCAGTTCATTCAAGTTCAGTTCAGTTAGTTTAGTTTACTTTAGTTCAGTATGTTAAGATTAGATTACTTTAGATTACTTTAATTTAGTTCAGGTTACTTTAGTTCTACTGTTTTGGGGAGAAAAAAAATCAATATCGAAATTTTTAAAGTAATAATTTTTAATTAATTTTTCTAGAATAGATTATTGCTAAATTTGTCTCTTTTATTAGGAAAGATGACACCCATATTTTTTTCTTCAAAACTGTTATGGTTCTAACATCTTTTCATTTTCACCCTCCTCCCCAAGGATTATAAAAACATTTATTGACATTCCAATGCACACACACACACACATGCAATTTAAAACATTGAAATGTCTACGTTAAAGTAATAATGCAAGTAATACAATTACATATAAACATTTTATGACAATCAATCACTAGTTAAGTTACACAAAATTAATAAATGAATGCTTCAAAAGTTGAAAATACCTGTGAAACACATTTAATCCTTAATCTTACATGACCTAAATGTCCATACATGTTATATCCATAAACGTTTGGTACTAAAGCAGCCTTGACCTCATCCTCAACCCACTAATGTCATGCTTAGTCTATTGATGTGTATCTAGAATCACACAGTCTACATTGTGTTCAACATTTGATCAGTCAACTCCCTCACCAATGATAGTTTTAGCAAGTCTTTGTGTTTTGTGTTTATTAGGAACTAGCTCGAGCCTACATCTTCGTCTTTATTGTTTTAGCTAGGGCCTTTACTTTCGTATTTACTTTTCTAGCTAGAGCCTTTAGTTTCGTATTCACACCTTAACGTTTTTAAAACATTACATTTCAGAATATTTCTAAAGTATTTACATTTATTATTATTTTATTATAATTTTGTTATGATTCATACATTCATTTTGAAAAGTAAATAAACCGGATGTATAAATATTTTTAAAATACTTATTTCCCTTGCTTAGTATATATCGATCTAGTCAGCAGAGATAACCTTTTTACAATTTTACAAGAAAAAAAAATAGACTTTCCACCAAAATATGATCAACACTATGAAATTCAAAATTTTCAGCCTAAACTGTAAATGTTTAGTTTCACATGCCTCGTTTCAGGTCTTTTTTTATAGCATGTATAGGGTTTGATCCCAACTCCCCGTCTTTTTGTACAGAATTTCTTTTTCTCTATCAGTTACACTTACATTCACAGCCTAACAATTGTCAGTGTAATTTAGTAAAGAGAATTGAAAAAAATGCATAGGAAAAAGAAACGAAACGCGTCTAGCAATATAGTTGCTAATTTTCCACATTCTCTTGACTTAGTGGCGCCAGATTGCCGTTTGTTTTAATGAACTTGAAGTCTTTGATGTCCAAGACGAACACTGAGTGCAGTAGTTCACGTGACCACTCAGTGGCTAGATAGTTGTGGTCTCACCAGATGTAGACCAATAGACACCGCCGGTTTTATTTGTCTTTTGCGATTGTCTTCGGCAAGGAATTTTCTTTGAGCCTCATGTGTGTGTTTCCGCGACCTGTGGGAGCTCTTCAATTGTCTCTTTCAGAGACATTCTGCTGCCAGTAAACGTGAACAAGTGTCCAGTTAATCTTTAGAGCGCTTCTTGGAGAGATTCCTGGTAAGCTCGCCATAAAAAAAATCGACCTTAACATGCGGTCATCACAAAAGCGGAATAAGTTAACACAATCCTTTCTATTTCTGGCTTGTATCATGATTGTTTCTCATGTCTTCCCTGGTAGTATCATGATTGTTTCTCTTGTCTTCCCTAGTGAGCGCACAATGAGATGGTGCAGAGATCTACTAGAAACTGTAAGCCGACAGAAACCATGGGATGTACGGAGTCTTCATCAAACAGAACTTTCTCGAAGCCTGAACGTTGTAGAATTGATTGGGATAGGTAAGTAGGTCAATGGAGCAAGAAAGTGAGGAGTATAGAGTACAAGATCATATTTAGAGTTCAACAAGATCATATTTAGAGTTCAACAAGATCATATTTAGAGTTCAACAAGATCATATTTAGAGTTAAACAATATCATATTTAGAGTTAAACAAGATCATATTTAGAGTTAAACAAGATCATAGTGATAGTTATACAAGATCATATTTAGAGTTAAACAAGATCATAGTGATAGTTATACAAGATCATATTTAGAGTTAAACAAGATCATAGTGATAGTTATACAAGATCATATTGAGAATATTACAGGATCATAGTGAGAGTATTACAAGATCATTTCTATCTCATCTTCTTCTATACTATAAAGTAGAATGTGAGGTGTATGTATGTGACTTATAGACATCAAAACCGCTTGACCAATCTTGATAAAACTTGGCAGGAATGTTTCTTGGGTACCAACTTAGACCGTAGTGTATGTATTGTAGCCCTAAAACAAACTTAAGACACTAAAAAAAAAAAAAAATGGTCCGACTCTATTAAAGCTATATGAAAATACAAAAGAAGGTCCATTGATTTCATTATATAATAAAAATAACCTTCAATTTTGTGTTTCAAAAGCATTTTTTACATTAATTAGTTCCTTATATCTGTGACTACAGATTTCCTGGCGAACATTCTTTCATTAGACAATACCGTAATGAATCGCGTACTAAAAATTAATTCGTTTAATTGCTTACTTTACAATCCCATCCCTAGATCTAAAACTCTAATTGAACTCTAAGATGATAAAACTTCTCTTCGCACAGATAGTTTTATACTTTAACACATGAACATACTAATTATAGTCCATTCATTTCATATTTTGATCAAATAAACATTCAAATTTGGTTTTCTAAAGCATTTTTAAGAAACTACATTCGTTTACGAAAGCTGCGAAGCCGAGTTGAGATAGGCCTAGATCTACATTCATTCATGAATCGCGTACTAAAAATTATTTCGTTTAATTGTTCACTTTATAATCCCATTCATTTAACAAAGCTATCGCTCTTTTCGTTTTTAATAGATATGAATGTATTGGCTTCGGGTAAACCCATTTTCGCAAACCTAATTTTATTTTCGTAGCGAAAGAGAAAAAAACTTGAAATTATGATTAGCTAAGTTTAACATACATCTAAATCCAATCCACTAGATTAGTAAACACAAACTTAGACCCGCAGGCCGCGGGTAATGTCAGGCTAGTATTTCTTAAAGACCAGATTGAATTTTATTCTGTAATGTTTCAAAGTAGAAAGTAGAACAATGAAATATTCTGGAGCTTTAGAATTCAACAGATTCAGTTTTCGCAGTCGAAATTTCCCTTTTTTTATTAATGATTGTTTGTTTTAAAAAATAGTGCAATAATTAGTTTAAAAATATCACACTTGTTTACCCCCAAACAATTAATGAATAACTATGACCAAGATTTCCCGTTGGTTAATATATAAAAACATTCATTTCCTAGCATGCCGAACAGAAATGAACACAATAAAGTCTATTTATAGCTCAAGGAATCAATAACATTAGAACCTTTTCAGTGAGACAGGATCATTCGTTTGGCCATTTCTGTTTGACCAGTGTCCACTAATCCTTAATGCAATGTTCAATCTTGACTTCGTGAATCCATCGTGAGAACTCACCACGGCTGCCGACATGTAATGCACACTTACAATAATCCAGGAACTGATTGAGAAGCCACAGCATAATATTTGGTTTCAAAATGTTGGCCTACAGATGACATCATAGCCTTACAGATAGGCACTAGCCCGTGCAGCTTAGGTTGCAACTCCTTCTTAATGAAGTCTTTAGACTCAAAGTGATTCTGTCATTTCATCAAACCTGGTGTGTATTCTCTCCATTAATGTTGGTCAACATAATAAATGAAATCCCACCGTGTCGTTAGCACAAGTTTGAATTACCTTCTTTCTACAGTTCTCTGAGAAACCAAATAATCATTGGTCAACATTCATCACAAACTTTCATGTCGACATTTTTAAAAATTTTAGCACAAAAAATGAAGGACACTTTGTTATATATGCGTACAATTAACTACATGTAATAAGACATTTCAAATGTTGGGTTAGTATGAACATGTTGAGTGCATTCAGTGTGAACATGTTGAGTGCATTCAGTGTGAACATGTTGAGTGCATTCAGTGTGAACATGTTGAGTGTATTCAGTGTGAACATGTTGAGTGCATTCAGTGTGAACATGTTGAGTGCATTCAGTATGAACATGTTGAGTGCATTCAGTGTGAACATGTTGAGTGCATTCAGTGTGAACATGTTGAGTGCATTCAGTGTGAACATGTTGAGTGCTTTCAGTTTTCAGTATGAACATGTTGAGTGCATTAAGTATGAACATGTTGAGTGCATTCAGTGTGAACATGTTCAGTGCATTCAGTATAAACATGTTCAGTGCATTCAGTTTTCAGTATAAACATGTTCAGTGCATTCAGTATAAACATGTTCAGTGCATTCAGTATAAACATGTTCAGTGCATTCAGTATAAACATGTTCAGTGCATTCAGTATAAACATGTTCAGTGCATTCAGTATAAACATGTTCAGTGCATTCAGTATAAACATGTTCAGTGCATTCAGTATAAACATGTTCAGTGCATTCAGTATAAACATGTTCAGTGCATTCAGTATAAACATGTTCAGTGCATTCAGTGTGAACATGTTCAGTGCATTCAGTTTTCAGTATAAACATGTTCAGTGCATTCAGTTTTCAGTATAAACATATTCAGTGCATTCAGTATAAACATGTTCAGTGCATTCAGTTTTCAGTGTGAACATGTTCAGTGCATTCAGTTTTCAGTATAAACATATTCAGTGCATTCAGTATAAACATGTTCAGCGCTTTCAGTTTTCAGTATAAACATATTCAGTGCATTCAGTATAAACATGTTCAGTGCATTCAGTATAAACATGTTCAGTGCATTCAGTATAAACATATTCAGTGCATTCAGTATAAACATATTCAGTGCATTCAGTATAAACATGTTCAGTGCATTCAGTATAAACATGTTCAGTGCATTCAGTATAAACATGTTCAGTGCATTCAGTATAAACATGTTCAGTGCATTCAGTATAAACATGTTCAGTGCATTCAGTTTTCAGTGTGAACATGTTCAGTGCATTCAGTTTTCAGTGTGAACATGTTCAGTGCATTCAGTTTTCAGTGTGAACATGTTCAGTGCATTCAGTTTTCAGTGTGAACATGTTCAGTGCATTCAGTATAAACATGTTCAGTGCATTCAGTATAAACATGTTCAGTGCATTCAGTATAAACATGTTCAGTGCATTCAGTTTTCAGTGTGAACATGTTCAGTGCATTCAGTATAAACATGTTCAGTGCATTCAGTATAAACATGTTCAGTGCATTCAGTATAAACATGTTCAGTGCATTCAGTATAAACATGTTTAGTGCATTCAGTATAAACATGTTCAGTGCATTCAGTATAAACATGTTCAGTGCATTCAGTATAAACATGTTCAGTGCATTCAGTTTTCAGTGTGAACATGTTCAGTGCATTCAGTTTTCAGTGTGAACATGTTCAGTGCATTCAGTTTTCAGTGTGAACATGTTCAGTGCATTCAGTTTTCAGTGTGAACATGTTCAGTGCATTCAGTATAAACATGTTCAGTGCATTCAGTATAAACATGTTCAGTGCATTCAGTATAAACATGTTCAGTGCATTCAGTTTTCAGTATAAACATGTTCAGTGCATTCAGTATAAACATGTTCAGTGCATTCAGTATAAACATGTTCAGTGCATTCAGTATAAACATGTTCAGTGCATTCAGTATAAACATGTTCAGTGCATTCAGTATAAACATGTTCAGTGCATTCAGTATAAACATGTTCAGTGCATTCAGTATAAACATGTTCAGTGCATTCAGTATAAACATGTTCAGTGCATTCAGTATAAACATGTTCAGTGCATTCAGTATAAACATGTTCAGTGCATTCAGTGTGAACATGTTCAGTGCATTCAGTTTTCAGTATAAACATGTTCAGTGCATTCAGTTTTCAGTATAAACATATTCAGTGCATTCAGTATAAACATGTTCAGTGCATTCAGTTTTCAGTGTGAACATGTTCAGTGCATTCAGTTTTCAGTATAAACATATTCAGTGCATTCAGTATAAACATGTTCAGCGCTTTCAGTTTTCAGTATAAACATATTCAGTGCATTCAGTATAAACATGTTCAGTGCATTCAGTATAAACATGTTCAGTGCATTCAGTATAAACATATTCAGTGCATTCAGTATAAACATATTCAGTGCATTCAGTATAAACATGTTCAGTGCATTCAGTATAAACATGTTCAGTGCATTCAGTATAAACATGTTCAGTGCATTCAGTATAAACATGTTCAGTGCATTCAGTATAAACATGTTCAGTGCATTCAGTTTTCAGTGTGAACATGTTCAGTGCATTCAGTTTTCAGTGTGAACATGTTCAGTGCATTCAGTTTTCAGTGTGAACATGTTCAGTGCATTCAGTTTTCAGTGTGAACATGTTCAGTGCATTCAGTATAAACATGTTCAGTGCATTCAGTATAAACATGTTCAGTGCATTCAGTATAAACATGTTCAGTGCATTCAGTTTTCAGTGTGAACATGTTCAGTGCATTCAGTATAAACATGTTCAGTGCATTCAGTATAAACATGTTCAGTGCATTCAGTATAAACATGTTCAGTGCATTCAGTATAAACATGTTTAGTGCATTCAGTATAAACATGTTCAGTGCATTCAGTATAAACATGTTCAGTGCATTCAGTATAAACATGTTCAGTGCATTCAGTTTTCAGTGTGAACATGTTCAGTGCATTCAGTTTTCAGTGTGAACATGTTCAGTGCATTCAGTTTTCAGTGTGAACATGTTCAGTGCATTCAGTTTTCAGTGTGAACATGTTCAGTGCATTCAGTATAAACATGTTCAGTGCATTCAGTATAAACATGTTCAGTGCATTCAGTATAAACATGTTCAGTGCATTCAGTTTTCAGTATAAACATGTTCAGTGCATTCAGTATAAACATGTTCAGTGCATTCAGTATAAACATGTTCAGTGCATTCAGTATAAACATGTTCAGTGCATTCAGTATAAACATGTTCAGTGCATTCAGTATAAACATGTTCAGTGCATTCAGTATAAACATGTTCAGTGCATTCAGTTTTCAGTGTGAACATGTTCAGTGCATTCAGTTTTCAGTGTGAACATGTTCAGTGCATTCAGTTTTCAGTGTGAACATGTTCAGTGCATTCAGTTTTCAGTGTGAACATGTTCAGTGCATTCAGTATAAACATGTTCAGTGCATTCAGTATAAACATGTTCAGTGCATTCAGTATAAACATGTTCAGTGCATTCAGTATAAACATGTTCAGTGCATTCAGTATAAACATGTTCAGTGCATTCAGTATAAACATGTTCAGTGCATTCAGTATAAACATGTTCAGTGCATTCAGTATAAACATGTTCAGTGCATTCAGTTTTCAGTGTGAACATGTTCAGTGCATTCAGTATAAACATGTTCAGTGCATTCAGTTTTCAGTGTGAACATGTTCAGCGCTTTTTCAGCCTCCTTTCCCGTGACAAAATAAAAATATTTTCACCTTCTGTTCTGAAATAATGTGAAGCGAGGAGGAACTGAACTCTGGGAAGCCATATTGTTGAAGGCAGTTGCGTCTTGAAATTCAATTTCAAATGAAAAGAAAAAAAAAAGAAGGAAATTTAAACTGGTTTCATTTTTGTCTGAAGATTTTATATTTTTTGACATATTCTATTGACCTCTTTATGTTTTTATTTGATGACATGGAATAGTCAAATAGTTTTTTCGGCCTTTTTAAAACTGATTCAACTGAAATAGAGGCAATAGAGAACTCAACAAGCCTCTCAGATATCATCCTTCCCTGGTCTTCTGGTGATCACAGCGCGCTCCTATAATTGAGTTCCCGTGTTAATTTATTGCAAGATCAAGTCTGATAAGATTCAACATTTCACATTTTGTAATGTCATGAATCTGCATTAGAAGCACGAAACTAATCATCCAAGAGATTTGCCCTGAACTGTATTTCAATGTTCTTATTTTTAAGTTCAGCTAACTCGTGTCAGACCTTTCTCCAGGCAGTGTCAAGGGCTATTTGTCTGACGTGCAGTCACTGCACAGACTTGTCAAGAGATATTCTTCTAAGCTGGAAAGAAACTTCATCGTTATGTCCACAACATGTAACACTTCAATGTCGCTCTATGGCTGCACTATTATGCGGTTCATCCCCCTAGAAGAGCTTTTAACACATTTTCTTTTTAGTCTTTTGTATAATTAATATTTAAAGACAAGTAAATGAAATAGAAACAGCATTGTGGCATCTCGACACATAGGGAGTAGAACGGTCATTGGTTTCGTGAGTCTGCATTGTTTCACTTTGGTTTTTTTTATTTCATTGAATGTCCTTAGTAAATGAAACATGAATTGAATGCCAGCTGTTCTGTACTAACTATCTCCCCGTGACTCCGTTACATTAGTTCAATTATTTTATGGATGTGGCCGAATTAGTTACTGTAGTATGAGACTAGAATGGAGTTCCATGTTGATCATTACTTGATGTCATTCTACTCACTAGAAGCAATTAGCTACAATGTACGCAATATAGAAATCACAATGGAGTCGATTCTGTCTTAACATTAATTCATTCTATCTTTCGATTATAACTATTGCATTTTGACAAAGCTTATATCAACTCACTGTGTTTGTTGTCTGTCTTGGTACAAAGTTTTTACACACCCCAATCTCGTATCAATTGAAATTTCTCATTATTTCTAGTGCATTTCAAAACAAGAATTACTTTTTAAAAAAAATGTTAATTAACAATTGGTAATAAATTATTTTGTTTGGTATCAAACAAGAGAAAGAAATCGTACTGACAGAAGTGGTGGTATAAGTTGAATTAGTTCCCTTGAGAAGGCTTGAGCTCTGAGTGCACAAGTTGTGTTTATTAATGCACTTGAAAAGCTGTCACTGTAACATTTGCTGATACCCCATTCTCCCTCCCTCCCCCCCCCCCAATCCCTTTTTTTGTCAACTGGTCCAGACAAATGATAGGATCATTGCGCATTGAGAAAGCTAAAAGTATGAAATTCAGCTAAACAAAACAATTGTTAAAAATATTTCATATAGCAGAGATTTATTGTTGTTGTCTAGATCTATTACAAATTTAATTACATGACTGATGCAAACTAATTGAAACAATTACACTAAATATAATCTTTGATTTTTGTAAAAGTATTTTTGATATTTCTATTGTTTAAGACGTTTAATCGGCGTCAAGTTTTATTGCCTCTCTTGGACTTGTTAACAACACATGAAAATATGCAAACAATAGAAGCATATAGCTTTGATTATAATAGTGAATACTATGGGAGTAGTTGAATAGACTGTGCACTGGGAGTAAGTAACACTTAAATCTCTGAGAACACATGAAGATACAGTGTAAAAAAAAAGAGATAAATCGTTAATTATAAATAATGTATTTACATAAATTCTAGACTTATAAATAATAGAAGAAATACATTCAGTAGAGTAAAATAATCACTTTGAAACATTTGCTTGTTAGCGAAAGTTTAGAAAAGAATTTGTCTACTTCTACTATTGCCACAAGTTATAGAGTATTTCTTGTATGTCCGATGTAATAAAAGTTGACAGCTATGGAAACAATTCATTCGTTCTTATTTGTTTCATAAAATTAGATCCAGTTGTAATCATAAATACGTCAAGTTTTCACGATTGTCTCCCGTTGAATGCATTTCTCTCTTGAAGCCTGAGTGTGACATTGTGTCTGTGTACGACACCAACTGGGATTACACGTCGTAAAACTCAACAATCTCTCTTCTTGATCCGTCGGGCTGATTGGTTCCATCTAGACAATAACCTTTGAACTTTGGGAATCTTTCCTACACAACTTACGGCCCCTAGCCAAGCAAACTGGCAAGAAATAAATGCAATTTCTGAGTGACCATTGTTAACATGTAGATCTTTGAATATTCATACAGACAGTAATAAATAAGGAACATTCAACAGGCACATATTTCTCTAAATAGATTATTCCTATGTGGATGTCTGTGTTGTTTTACATTGAGAACGGAGTAGATAAACTTTTTATTTTTACACTATCCTCTCATTAGTTCTTTAAGATTTTACTTTCACTCTAAGACTTCGCCCTGTCGAGATTTGTTTCTCTTCCAGAATAATATCCAACCTAACGGCCCTAATAAGATTATCAACAAATTTTAATGTTTTTAATACCTGTAGACCTGGTGGCGTTTAAATGTGTCACACATTAGAGAGCTAAGAGCTGTGATTCTGCCAAAGAGAACCAGTTCTTGAGACATCACATGGATTTCTGCTCCCCCTCGTATTCTCAGCCTCCAGCCCTTACTGAGGCTTTACTGAGGCCTTACTCTCTCAGTTCGACATCACACACTAGACCTTGACCTTAGATGCACTTACTCTCTCAGTTCAACATCACACACTAGACCTTGACCTTAGATGCCCGTACTCTCTCAGTTTAACATCACACACTAGACCTTGGCCTTAGATGCCCTTACTCTCTCAGTTCGACATCACACACTAGACCTTGACCTTAGATGCCCTTACTCTCTCAGTTCGACTTCACATACTAGACCTTGACCTTAGATGCCCGTACTCTCTCAGTTCGACATCACACACTAGACCTTGACCTTAGATGCCCTTACTCTCTCAGTTCGACATCACACACTAGAGCTTGACCTTAGATGCCTTTACTCTCTCAGTTCGACATCAAACACTAGACCTTTACCTTAGATGCCCGTACTCTCTCAGTTCGACATCAAACACTAGACCTTGGCCTTAGATGCCCTTACTCTCTCAGTTCGACATCATACACTAGACCTTGGCCTTAGATGCCCATACTCTCTCAGTTCGAAATCAAACACTAGACCTTGGCCTTAGATGCCCTTACTCTCTCAGTTCGACATCACACACTAGACCTTGACCTTAGATGCCCTTACTCTCTCAGTTCGACATCACACACTAGACCTTGACCTTAGATGCCCTTACTCTCTCAGTTCGACATCACACACTAGAGCTTGACCTTAGATGCCCGTACTCTCTCAGTTCGACATCACACACTAGAGCTTGACCTTAGATGCCCGTACTCTCTCAGTTCGACATCACACACCAGACCTTGACCTTAGATGCCCGTACTCTCTCAGTTCGACATCACACACTAGACCTTGGCCTTAGATGCCCGTACTCTCTCAGTTCGACATCACACACTAGACCTTGACCTTAGATGCCCTTACTCTCTCAGTTCGACATCACACACTAGACCTTGACCTTAGATGCCCTTACTCTCTCAGTTCGATATCACACACTAGACCTTGATCTTAGATGCCCTTACTCTCTCAGTTTGACATGAAACACTGGACCTTGACCTTAGATGCCCTTACTCTCTCAGTTCTACATCAAACACTAGACCTTGACCTT
The DNA here is from genome assembly GCF_947242115.1 of Biomphalaria glabrata. NCBI lineage: Eukaryota > Metazoa > Mollusca > Gastropoda > Planorbidae > Biomphalaria > Biomphalaria glabrata. Next base: position 25,159,559 of record NC_074723.1, read on the forward strand.
AGGTTTTACAAAATTAAAATCAGAAAGCCACTGAATTAAATTTGACTTGTACCTTATCGTTAAAATAAGGACATTGAGGATACAATTTTCCTTGATTCTAGAAATAACTTGAAAAGAAAATGTACTTTGAACCAGCGACGGAAATGGAGAAAGAATAGTGTTTGTTATGAACTTAGAAAGGGATTGAACCTAACTTCCATACATCATACATTGTTTAGCTATTCCAAGGAAAACAACGTAATTACCGATAGAACACTGAGATACGCGATCTGTAAAAATAGCGTAGATTTTTGTTTACATTCTATTATTCTTAGAGTCACTGGAACAATATAACAAGCTTGGGAATATGTGACCTTTCTTGCAATTGCATTTTTTGATTGATTTTATATACACTATCTAGACTAGTATATGGACTGTATATCCCCTATTTTATTTACATTATCTAGAACACTATATTCCAAATTTTATACACATACTTTATAAAAGTGTATCGACCTTTTTATATACATTATTTAGAGCAGTTCATCCCATATTTGATGCAAGTTATCTAGAGCAATTTTGTTTATATGATATTAGAAAAGTATCCTTTATTTTATACTCAAATTACACATTATCTAGTTTCCCCCTTGAACTGTGTCGCAAACTTAGTGAATGAAATGATGAAGTAGATTCTAGATCATTTGTTTATTATTTCTGTGCGATTGATTATTTATTTAGGAAAACATATTTACGTTAAAATTGTTCTGGTCAATAAATAAGAAAGATTTCATATGGTCAGCTGCTTTAGCAAATAAGTTAAAATTAAACAGACCTGGGATCTCACTGACGAGGTCCATTTGGTTTGATTAAATCCTGATACATTTAACAAGGCAAAGTGGATAACTGCCAAGCTTACTCAAGGGCATTAATGCAGAGTTAAGAAATCTAGAGATATTCCAAGTCACGGGCTAGAAATGAATTCGAAATTAATCACTGTACTCAATGGCATGTTTTGTAATGGCTAAAAGATCAATTGAAAAAAAATGTTTGTAGTAACTTCAGTCACACAGGAAAAAAATCTACAAATCGTTTGTCTTTGTACTCAAACAAAGTGTTTAGAGTATAAAATAATAGTGTCCGTAGCAATGGAAGCCACCTCTACCAAATTAAAGTTACGAAAGAATATATTTAGGTAAGTGCTGCTTACGTACCTATATACAGGCACAATGTACATATGAAAATCCATATGTGGGCCGTAAATGTAATTCTACCATAGACTCTAATAAAAACGTTATTAATACATTTGAAACTAATAAATCCCATTTCATTATTAGCGGCCTCCCGTAAAAAGAAAAGCCGCTATTAGGTTTGTGTAAATGTCCGTCTGTCACACTCAGTTCTTAAAAACTAGAAGAGAAATGAAAAACTTTATTTCACCAATTGTTGTGGCTTGCAAAGTTTATAAACAACAGCTACTTTTGATTTTCTGTAATATAACAAGGTTGTGGGAGATCTTTTACAACCCAGCACAGTGCAATAAGAATGCTCACGCACACTCTTTATATATTAGATTATAACATAAGCTCCAACTGCACCATGACTAGCCTAATAGGTTGATATCAATCCCATACTACATAAAGACTGAAAAACAGCAAAAGTTCAAGACTAGATCTAGTTATGTAAATCGATCAATTCTAAAAGATATTCAACAAGTTTTATAACAAGAGTTTGTATTTTTAAATACGTTTAATTGGCTGACAGGGGATATTCTATTTATAGCTATTTCCTCATGAGATTAAAGTCACGTGTTTAGTTCCCATCAGTTCTAGACTCTGGTTAAATATTGACAGTCTTCCGCTTGTATTGTTTCAAAGCGGACGTTGAGGAATAAAAATACACTTGTATTTACCTGGGACAGAGAATTTATTTGATTTGCCAAATAGGATGTGATTCTATTGATTGTAGGAACAAAAGTTTAGTCGTGATGGAGCAATGGAACAAAAGTTTAGATGTGTTGGAGTCTTGTAACAAAAGTTTAGACGTGTTGGAGCCTTGTAACAAAGTTTAGACGTTTTAGAGTTTTGGAACAAAATTGTAGACGTGTTGAGGCCAGACCAATTGTTATAGACGGCCTAAACACTGACCTGCAGCGTCATCTACCAAAGTTGAGAAAAGACTAAATGTGGCTCGACATAAATTGCTGAGACGAATTTTGGGAGTCAGTTCGGGTCTCAAACAATGAAATCCTATGGGAGTCGAACACTTAGTGAGGTGAGGTTGTAACAGAGCGTCGCTTGAGGTTTGCGGGATATGTTCTCCAACAAAATGAAGTACACACACCATGAGTTGGGATGACATCGTGGCCGATACGAGGAAAGCGCAAACAGGGATGTCCTCGTATAACTTGGCGTCACACTTTTATGGACGATCTCAGAACAATGGACACCAGGTGGGAGGAGGCCTCAGACATTGCCAGCCACAGATCTTTAGATCTTTATGGAGACACCTTGCCGCCCAATGCGCCTAACGGCGCGGGAGGACCCAAGTCTAAGTAAGAGGTATGACACCAACTAAAATAATTTTCAAAAAATGACTGCGAAAAAAAAAAGTAAAACCTGATTAAACCACTTTCCCAAAGGAAAAAAACTCAACACTGAAAAAACAAACTTTTATCTCAATACTGTAGAATATATTTTCCTTTTGATATCAAACAAAAAAATTAATTACAACAAATTAATCAATTAATTTGTTAGGTTTTTTTTATTGATGCATGTTTGTTAGGTACAGTAAATAATTGTGTATCCGCGAATGAAAAGTTGAAAAATAACGTGTGCAAAAATGTTACCAGACGACAGTAAGTTTGTGTGAGATTTGTCAAATGTTATTCAAACTGACTTAACTAATATTAAATAAACTAAAACGTTTTTATGTGTACAACACCTCTATTCAAGTCAGAACTTCATTGAACCTTCAGGAACCAGGATTCTGCATGGACGCTTAACTCAAAAACGGCTCTAATGTTTTTCCTAGAAATTGAACAGTTGATGTATATCGCTGAGAAAAGAATTACCAGCTCATTGCCACATGAGGAAAACTCTAGCTTAGCCTTTATAATTCTTCAAAGTAACAAAATAAATAAATGTAAATTTTGCTGGGCTATCCATGATTCTTCTCGATTTTCTTGTGTCAAAGGGGTCGAAATTTTCTAGACCTGTTCATTGTTATATTGACGACTTTTGTATAACAAAATAAAATGTCCGCTTAAAGAGTTCTTACTTAACACAAGACGTCGTACTTAATACAAGACGTCTTACTTTACACGAAACGTTCTGCTTAACACAAGACGTCTTACTTAACCCTAGACGTCTTACTTAGCACAAGACGTCTTACTTAACACAAAGATGATCTTATAATGTTCACGTCCATTACAGACGTACGTGCGCCACAAGTACCTCAAATGTCCCTTGCATTGATCATTTGTGTAGCCTTCTTTATAAAACATAATTTGATTGGAGACTTTTTTCAATGATTAATTGTGCAAACTGATTACAAGAGGACACTTCAATATAGGCCCACCCACCTCTTTTTACTATAACCATTTTTATGACCTAGCTAATATCAACTCAGTTTGTCTGTCTGTCTGTCTGTCTGTCTGATACAAAACATTGCATCACGTTATTTCTCCAAAACTCAATCTCGGATCAAGCTGACATTTTGAATAATTCTTTCTTTTACCTGACAACACAAGAATCAATAAAAAAAAATAATCAATTAGTTAATTAACTATTGGTAATTAATTTTTTGTTTGGTATCTCGAACAAAGGAAAGAAAATGTACTTGACTGAAGTGGGGGTATCAGTTGAATTAGTTCCTTTTGTAGGTCACATCTTTAAATAAATTTGAAACAAACAATAGATAAACATGCACGCTTCTATTTTAAAACAAACCTCTCTAGCACAGTGGGTAGGATGTCGGCTTGAGGAGGTTTAAGTCATGAGTTCGAATTCAGGTTATTCCACCCTTATTTTTTTATATAAATGCTTTAAAAACGATTACGGTAAGATTCACTCAGATATCCATGTCTTTCTTCCACCGCCCCCCCCCCCTTTTACCAATTGGTCCAGATCAGTGATGGGATCAAACAATTGGTGAAAATATATTTATTTACACAGATTTATTGTTGTTGGTCTAAATCTATTACAAACTTAATTACTTGACTGACCCAAACTAATTGATACAATTACACTTTGTAGAAGCTTTGTTTGTTTGTTTTTTTAAGTATTTTTTGTATGTTTTTTATGTTGTCCTCTAAACTTGGATCAAAAGAGTAGACAGAAATGTTGAAACTCTTGGAGCAGGAGTTACGCCCTGGACAGGGGGGGGGGAGCTAACAGCGCACCTTTAGAATTGAACAGAAGTAAAGTCTTGACATTGTTTACAAACCATTACTTCAAGTTTAGAAACTCATACTCCCAACAATCCTACAATCTCATACAATGATTGTAATAGACAGTTTTTAAACAAGAGAAACAGTCAGATACATTCAGATAGATTGCTTTCTCTAAAACAACTAACATGTTAAATAAACGAAGCTATTTCTTGCAGGTATCGGCAGTTGTGCTGGACTTGGTATCTTCGTCACGTCTGCTCATGCCGCCAGATACGAGTCTGGTCCTGGAGTTGTGTTGTCCGTACTGGTGGCTAGTCTGGCAGCGCTCCTCTCAGGTTTGTTGTTGTTGTGATCTTATTTCTTTTTCTACCACGTTATCAGAAACACAAACATTGTTATTTCTTTAGCGACATGAACTAACTAGATCTAGCAGGTTACATAGGAGAGACAATGAAATAACTAGATCTAGCAGGTTACATAGGAGAGACAATGAAATAACTAGATCTGGCAGGTTACATAGGAGAGACAATGAAATAACTAGATCTGGCAGGTTACATAGGAGAGACAATGAAATAACTAGATCTAGCAGGTTACATAGGAGAGACAATGAAATAACTAGATCTGGCAGGTTACATAGGAGAGACAATGAAATAACTAGATCTGGCAGGTTACATAGGAGAGACAATGAAATAACTAGATCTAGCAGGTTACATAGGAGAGACAATGAAATAACTAGATCTAGCAGGTTACATAGGAGAGACAATGAAATAACTAGATCTAGCAGGTTACATAGGAGAGACAATGAAATAACTAGATCTAGCAGGTTACATAGGAGAGACAATGAAATATCTAGATCTAGCAGGTTGCATAGGAGAGACAATGAAATAACTAGATCTAGCAGGTTGCATAGGAGAGACAATGAAATAACTAGATCTAGCAGGTTATATATGAAAAATAATGAAATTATTAGATGTAGGTTATATAGTTGAGACAATGAAATAATTAGATCTAGGTTATATAGGTGAGACAGTGTAATAATTACGTTACATTACAGATAGTATATATAATGGTTTCAGTCTTCTACTGACATATTTGGTTTAGTTCTTATGAATAAATAATCATTTGTATTTACGGTGGGACAGAAATCACAAAGAAAAAAAAATGTTTTCTAGCTTCAGTCAATATTTGATTGTTGTCTGTCTTGATCACCTGCACGTTACTGACCTATGTATTCACAATTGACATGCACACTGTCTCAAATGTTTTTGACATTGGAATTCAACTATGTAGAGAAGAAAAGTTTTAGGTTTGAAATGTAGGTTGCCTGCTGCTCTCCCTTTACTAATGAGTAAAATTTAATTTCTAAAAGACTCGCTTCCAGATTCTGAGAATGACAGAAGAAATGTGTTGGGGGAGGGAGGGGGGGGGGAGCTTATTTCCGTCCTATAGATCAACTTGACTTATTAAATGTGTCTTGTCCATGTCAGTCGTGGGAAGAATATTGCAAAGAAAGTGTCAATTTTTCTTATGTCACATTTTTTTGTAATTCGATGTGAGACGAACTTGTTCTTTTTTTCCGAAACAATTTATTGGTTGAATGTGTGACAGTCACAGTATGTACAAGATAGTTGTAGTGTGCCAATCACAACCTGTACTAGACAGTTGCGTAGCAGCCTTAGCACAAAGAGGCTCAATGAACCCGGGCCCATGACCTATAGAGGTCAATTACAATTAGGTACAAAACACATCGCCCTAATGGAGGTCATAGTCCTGTTGATTTACGTAGATCTAGTCAACTCTTCTCTGGTATCACATTACTTACTTAATCCAAGTCAACTCTTCCCTAGTATCACATTACTTAATCCGAGACAACTCTTCCCTAGTATCACATTACTTAATCCAAGTCAACTCTTCCCTAGTATCACATTACTTTAATCCAAGTCAACTCTTCCCTAGTATCACATTACTTAATCCAAGTCAACTCTTCCCTAGTATCACATTACTTTAATCCGAGTCAACTCTTCCCTAGTATCACATTACTTTAATCCGAGTCAACTCTTCCCTAGTATCACATTACTTAATCCAAGTCAACTCTTCCCTAGTATCACATTACTTAATCCGAGTCAACTCTTCCCTAGTATCACATTACTTAATCCGAATCAACTCTTCCCTAGTATCACATTACTTAATCCAAGTCAACTCTTCCCTAATATCACATTACTTAATCCAAGTCAACTCCTCCCTAGTATCACATTACTTAATCCAAGTCAACTCTTCCCTAGTATCACATTACTTAATCCGAGTCAACTCTTCCCTGGAGGCACGGTGGCTGAGCGGTAAAGCGCTTGGCTTCCGAACCGGAGACCGGGGTTCGAATCCCGTTGAAGACTGGGATTTTTTAATTTCGGATCTTCTGGCGCCTCTGAGTCCACCCAGCTCTAATGGGTACCTGACATTAGTTGGGGAAAAGTAAAGGCGGTTGGTCGTTGTGCTGGCCACATGACACCCTCGTTAACCGTAGGCCACAGAAACAGATGCCCTTTACATCATCTGCCCTATAGACCACAAGGTCTGAAAGGGGAACTTTACTTTTTACTTTTTTTTACAACTCTTCCCTAGTATCACATTACTTAATCCGAGTCAACTCTTCCCTAGTATCACATTACTTTAATCCGAGTCAACTCTTCCCTAGTTTTATCACATTACTTTAATCCGAGTCAACTCTTCCCTAGTTTTATCACATTACTTTAATCCGAGTCAACTCTTCCCTAGTTTTATCACATTACTTTAATCCGAGTCAACTCTTCCCTAGTTTTATCACATTACTTTAATCCGAGTCAACTCTTCCCTAGTTTTATCACATTACTTTAATCCGAGTCAACTCTTCCCTAGTTTTATCACATTACTTTAATCCGAGTCAACTCTTCCCTAGTTTTATCACATTACTTTAATCCGAGTCAACTCTTCCCTAGTTTTATCACATTACTTTAATCCGAGTCAACTCTTCCCTAGTTTTATCACATTACTTTAATCCGAGTCAACTCTTCCCTAGTTTTATCACATTACTTTAATCCGAGTCAACTCTTCCCTAGTTTTATCACATTACTTTAATCCGAGTCAACTCTTCCCTAGTTTTATCACATTACTTTAATCCGAGTCAACTCTTCCCTAGTTTTATCACATTACTTAATCCGAGTCAACTCTTTCCTAGTTTTATCACATTACTTAATCCGAGTCAACTCTTCCCTAGTTTTATCACATTACTTTAATCCGAGTCAACTCTTCCCTAGTTTTATCACATTACTTAATCCGAGTCAACTCTTCCCTAGTTTTATCACATTACTTTAATCCGAGTCAACTCTTCCCTAGTTTTATCACATTACTTAATCCGAGTCAACTCTTCCCTAGTTTTATCACATTACTTAATCCGAGTCAACTCTTCCCTAGTTTTATCACATTACTTAATCCGAGTCAACTCTTCCCTAGTTTTATCACATTACTTTAATCCGAGTCAACTCTTCCCTTGTATCACATAACTTAATTTATAACAAACAATCTCGTCAATAAACGACTTCGCCAAAAGATCTTGTAGTGTTACGAACTCGGATGGTCTGAAAAAGGCAGTCGAAATATTGTAAGTGTTTAGAGAATGGCGGGTTTAATATGGAATGTTTAGATCAATACAAAATAGTGTTTGTGTTTAGAGAATGGCGGGTTTAATATGGAATGTTTAGATCAATACAAAATAGTGTAAGTGTTTAGAGAATGGCGGGTTTAATATGGAATGTTTAGATCAATACAAAATAGTGTAAGTGTTTAGAGAATGGCGGGTTTAATATGGAATGTTTAGATCAATACAAAATAGTGTTTGTGTTTAGAGAATGGCGGGTTTAATATGAAATGTTTAGATCAATAAAAAATAGTGTTTGTGTTTAGAGAATGGCGGGTTTAATATGTAATGTTTAAATCAATATAAAATAGTGTTTGTGCTTAGAGAATGGCGGGTTTAATATGTAATGTTTAAATCAATACAAAATAGTGTTTGTGCTTAGAGAATGGCGGGTTTAATATGTAATGTTTAGATCAATACAAAATAATGTAGTAGTTAGTATGACAGAACTTACTTAACTTAGCAATACATTTGTACAAATAAAATCGACAAAAAATCTAAGATCGTTTATATAAAAAGAGTAAAGTTTCCCTTTCAGACCTAACGATCTATGAGGCAGATGATGTTACGGTCATATGTTTATATGGTCAACGGTTAACGAGCAGGGTGTCATGTGGCCAGCACAACGACCAACCGCCTTTACTTTCTCCAACTAAAGTCAGGTACCCATTAGAGTTGGGTGGACTCAGGGACGCCCTAAAAATCCAGAAATTCAAAATCCCAGCCTTCACCGAGATTCGAACCCAGGACCTCAGGTTCAGATGCCGATCGCTTAACCACTCAGCCCCCTAAGACCGTTTAAAAATAAAAGACCGTTTATATAAATGTGTTTAAAATTTGGCAAATAGTCGCCTCCCTTACTAAATAGCCTCCCGTGTTTGTTACTATTAATAGTGAATAGTTGTAAAATGGTGTAATTTTTTAAAAAATCTGCTTGCATATATGATTTTAAAAATTAGATGGTTCGCTTTCAGAAAAGAAAAAAAAGTAGCCGTTGCATCAGAACTTTGAATGGTCAAAAATATCATGATGTCGGAATTCAATATCTTTTCTAGTTTACGAGATCTAAACGGGATGGACGGACGGACGGACAGACCAACCACACAAAACTAATATTGTCTATTCCCTTTCGGGGGCCGCTTAAAATAGAGGAAGAATGAGAGAGACAGAAGAAAACTGAAAAATATACACTGAAAGAAAGACAAATTCTTTTTAAATATGGCCCATAAGACAGAAAAAGAAAAAGAGTGAATGTGGTAAATAGAATCAGTCTAAAGATAATAATCATCAGAGTCCCAAAGAAAAGTTCCTTGTTCTATGTTCAAAATTTAAAAAAAAAGACTATATCCAATGTTGAAGAATCCGAATCCTAGTTTAATGTCAGAAACGATATTGTTCTCGTATGTACATCACATGTGAGGTTTTATTCGGCTATTAACTCTGGAGTGAGGCCAGAAGATTGAAATTATCTCACATCTCCGGAAATCTCCGTCAAGAGCCGGAACGTGGCCTAATAATGGTGAAAGGTGTTGAGTCATCCTGTTGCGGTCGTTGTGGAACGTGGCCAGCATCTTAGAGTGAGACAAGTGGGGAGGGGGGGAGTCATAGAGAGGAGTAAATGGAGGAAGTGAGATCTAGATCTAGAGGAGAGCGCTAGAGGAGGGAAACCGAAGATTAAGGGGAAGGAGAGAGAGAGAGAGAGAGATCTTGAGGAGTGAAAGAGAAATGATCTTGAGGGGTGAAAGAGAAATGATCTAGAGGGGTGAAAGTGAAAAGATCTAGAGGGGTGAAAGAGAAAAGATCTAGATGAGTGAAAGAGAAAAGATCTAGAGGAGTGAAAGAGAAAAGATCTAGAGGAGTGAAAGAGAAAAGATCTAGAGAAGTGAAAGAGAAAGGATCTAGGGGGGGGGGTGAAAGAGAAAAGATCTAGAGGGGTGAAAGAGATCTAGAGTAGTGAAAGAGAAAAGATCTAGAGTAGTGAAAGAGAAAAGATCTAGAGGGGTGAAAGAGATCTAGAGTAGTGAAAGAGAAAAGATCTAGAGGGGTGAAAGAGATCTAGAGTAGTGAAAGAGAAAAGATCTAGAGGGGTGAAAGAGATCTAGAGTAGTGAAAGAGAAAAGATCTAGAGGGGTGAAAGAGATCTAGAGTAGTGAAAGAGAAAAGATCTAGAGTAGTGAAAGAGAAAAGATCTAGAGGGGTGAAAGAGATCTAGAGTAGTGAAAGAGAAAAGATCTAGAGTAGTGAAAGAGAAAAGATCTAGAGTAGTGAAAAAAAAAGATCTAGAGTAGTGAAAGAGAAAAGATCTAGAGTAGTGAAAGAGAAAAGATCTAGAGTAGTGAAAGAGAAAAGATCTAGAGGGGTGAAAGAGAAAAGATCTAGAGGGGTGAAAGAGATCTAGAGTAGTGAAAGAGAAAAGATCTAGAGTAGTGAAAGAGAAAAGATCTAGAGTAGTGAAAGAGAAAAGATCTAGAGGGGTGAAAGAGACAAGATCTAGAGGGGTGAAAGAGATCTAGAGGAGTGAAAGAGAAAAGATCTAGAGGGGTGAAAGAGAAAAGATCTAGAGTAGTGAAAGAGAAAAGATCTAGAGGGGTGAAAGAGACAAGATCTAGAGGGGTGAAAGAGATCTAGAGGAGTGAAAGAGAAAAGATCTAGAGGGGTGAAAGAGATCTAGAGGAGTGAAAGAGAAAAGATCTAGAGGGGTGAAAGAGAAAAGATCTAGAGGAGTGAAAGAGAAAAGAGCTCCAATAAAATGCATTGATTTCTTAGATCTAGAGTAGTGAAAGAGAATAGATCTAGAGTAGTGAAAGAGAAAAAAATCTAGAGGGGTAAAAGAGAAAAGATCTAGAGGGGTGAAAGAGATCTAGAGTAGTGAAAGAGACAAGATCTAGAGGAGTGAAAGAGAAAAGATCTAGAGGGGTGAAAGAGAAAAGATCTAGAGGAGTGAAAGAGAAAAGAGCTCCAATAAAATGCATTGATTTCTTAGATTCATTGAAAGCGTAAACTGTTTGTAACAAAAGTTTGTATGTTTTTATGTTTATGCATGAAACATTTGTATACTAATTTGCTCGTCACCCTGGCAATAATCAAGCATATAAATATACTTCTTTAAAAAGTAGAATTCTTACTATTGCAAATGTGATCTCTGTATTTGGTATGTGCCCCTTTTAATATCGCCTCGACCTAACCCTTTTTACTTTTTTTAACAACTTTTTTTATGAGAAAAAGTGCGTTGTAGACGCCAGGAATATGAATTTCTGAAGCTCATAAAGCAGGAAAATACTTGTCGTTGGAGCTCCGTTGGGAATGTTTTCAATGGTCCACAGACCTTCTTGATCGCCGGCTGGAGGAAAACTGCTTCCACTCTAAATTTTAAAAATACTTTAACATATTCTATTAACCCCAGTCCCTCTTTTTATTCAAACCAAAATTAAAAGGTTTCTTGAAATTTATTTTGTAAATTTGATGCCACTAGTATTAGTTTGTTGTTGTTGTTGTTGTTGTTTTGTTGTTTTTTTTTTTTGTTTTTGTTTTTTTGCTTTTTTTTTTTTGAGCGCGTCGAAAAGAAAGCGGAAATGACGTAAGGTAAATTAAATTAAGCTGACGTAGGGGAAAAGAAGATATTCGTTTTATAAATATGGAACTTTTTGTTCTATTTCTATTTACGCTTTCTATATAACTGCGTTTAATAGGGAAATACCGAACATAAAATACAAAGTTTTGATAGAAAGAATGCGTTTTTTCGCGAATTGCGATGTTCAGGTTGCGAATCAGTCAAAAATATATCTCAGCAAGTACCTAATAGGTAAAAGGAAATTTTGTACAATATTTGATGCTAATCCGTACTAGAGTTAATGAGATCTCTTGATACATAAGTCAGTCATTCAGTGTTATTTTACAAATATAATATAGATTCTCAAAACCATCCTAGACCCCACTGTGGGAGCTATAGAGCTCTCCCAAAACACCTTTAATTGCTTAGTAAGGGGCCAACATAAAAGTTTGAGAAACACTTTCATAAACGTTGTACATTGTTTTGTTCCAGAGTTGTTTCCCGATCCTACATTGCTATGTTTTTGTTAGGGCCTGGAGTTGAAGACAAAACAAACACTATTAGATTGTATACATACATTCATTTGTATATCAAATATCACCATGTTAATGTCAAGCATTTGATTCTTATCAGGACTATGTCACATCGAGCTAGCCACAAGACTGCCAAGGTCAGGAACTGGCTACGTCTTCTGTTACGTGACGTTAGGAGAGCTCCTGGCTTTTGTCATAGGCTGGAGTGTCATCCTGGAGAATGTTATCAATGGTGCAGTGGCAGCTAAAGCCTTGTGGCAGTATGTCGAATACATGTATAACTATACGGATGACAGGTCAGTTGTTAATACCCTCTCAGATCGGCTATAGCACCATATAGTAACCCTCTCAGATCAGCTACACCACATTATAGTAACCCCCCCCCACATCAATTGATAGCACTACCCCTCATATCAGTTAAGAATATTAACATATAGTAACCCTATCAGTTTACTTGACAGCACTACCATATAGTAATGCCCATCTGATCAGTTTATTCAATACCACTTGTGACCCCCCTCATGTCAGTTGATAATACTACTATATAATAACTCCCCTCAGATCAGTAGATAGCACTACTATTTAATAACCCCCCCTCAGATCAGTAGATAGCACAACCATTTAGTAACACCCCTCTGTTCAGTTGATAGCACTACTTATACAGATCACTTCATAGCACTACCATGTAGTAACCCCCCTCCTCCAGCTATTAGCGGGGCTGAATTTCGTACCCACCTTAGATATTCGAAAATGCCTCTGTATGAGATTAAATATACCCTAAAATATGACTCACCAAACATAAAGACAATCTTATCATTACTATGGTAATAATACAGTAATATGTAGTGTGTCTGCAGCCATATTATATTATATTATATTATATTATATTATATTATATTATATTATATTATATTATATTATATTATATTATATTATATTATATTATATTATATTATATTATATTATATTATATTATATTATATTATATTATATTATATTATATTATATTATATTATTAATATATTTAGCAGTTTGTGTTAATTTAATTTAAGCGGTTTTTTTTTCTGTTATCAAAATTGCCTTAGACATTCAGGAAATAGCTAAAATACTTGTTTATTAAAATGATTTTATGCATAGTTAGCCTAAGTGCTAAAAAATCTTAATTTGTGGCTATTCAAAAGAGTTGAGCCGAAGGCTCTTCGAACCTTAGGTCTGTAAGCTCTGTCTGGAAGAGATCCAAGTCAATGTCTATATAAAACACTGCTATTTCCAATGTGTTAGACTCTCCTGGCGCATGGACTAGAATACATGGCTGAAGGCACACAGGGAACCCCGCCATCTTCCCTTAGTTTACCAAGCTAACAACTCGCCATTGGTTCCTTGAATATCGGCGCCTGAATTATCGACAGGGACGTGAAAGTTCTCTTACAACTCCTGACAGTGCAAAGACTAAACTCTCGCATTCCCTTAGAGACTGCCACAGGAATTTTGTGTTGTTACTCATTTAGCCTAATCGCTTCCTCTGGAGATCGTTTCCAATCGAGTGCCACGTTGAGGCAGTGTTGCATACCCGCAGTCCTAGCTGTCATCTAGATAGTCCTCCCAACGTAGACATTATATTTGCATGCTGGTAGTCGGCTTAAGTTCTCTTTTTTATTTATTATTTATTTTAGTCTCAAACGTGTATCCCACGGACTTTGAATCCTCCAATGTCTTGTTCGGAAACCACCTGCTTCCATGGGATCTTCTCTACGTCAAAGGAAGCTGGAGCTCTTTGGTACGACAGTTCGGATGTTTCCGACCAAGGCGAGAGCAGTTGAACAGAACAGACCGAAAGGACGCGTGGTGGCAACTTCATCGTGCGGAACAGGCCGTTCTAGCCCAGTTCCGAGTCGGACACTGTCCAAAAGGTGCTTACATCGGACGGTTGAAGAGAGAATTACGGCACAAGGTGTAGCCACTGCGTCGAGGACGTCGAGACAATAGGCCACATTCTTTAGGAATGTCGCGTTCTGCAGGAAGGAAGATCAGGACAAGGATTTGAAAGAGAGAGAACTGGTTCGTGTGCGGCATTAGGGCTGTCTTTGTACGGGGCCAAGGTGACCTTAAAACTCACTGCCCGCTTCCTTTCACGTGCTCTAACGGAGTAATTCACAGCAACGTTCGTTACTAATTGCTGAGTCGGAGCACACACACACCAAGCAGCTCACCAAAAAAGTTTGTCTGTGGCATGCTGTCGTTCCCTATGCCGAATATATGTCTTGTCCAGCCTAGCTGTCCAACACTAACTGTCCAACAATAGCTGTCCAACAATAGCTGTCCAACAATAGCTGTGCAACACTAGCTGTCCAACAATAGCAGTCCAACAATAGCTGTGCAACACTAGGTGTCTCTCTACCCTTTCCATCGCTATTTGTATTGCGGTTTAGACATGGTATGTGAATCGCCCATTTTTGATAGTTGATTTCATTGAAAGTTTCTATATCTGTGTGAATTAAATATTTGTTTCTAATCATTCATGCTTATCGATAGATCATTGAATGGGCAATCTACAGTTGAAACAAAATAGTGCGCAGACTTAACTAAATGTTTATTCAAATGAAGTTGTTCCCAATGGTTTGTATTACCTCTGTGGATGAATGAATAAAAACACTTTGATTGACTGATGGGATAAATATTCATTTTTTTTTTAAATTTTAATAACCTTCCCCCAACTAGCTTCATGAACTAGTTTTTTTTTATTCCAATAACTCTTTTGTTCCTATTACAGCAATGTAACAGAATCAACAACATCTGTAACACCCGGTCTGTTTGAAACCACTCCTGACTATTTCCCAAGTATTGTTGTTCTTGTGGTCATAGTCTTGAGTTTTATTACAGTTAAGGTTAGTACTCCTATCACTGTCAGTTCTCCTGTCACTCTTTGAAGCTAGCATTGAAATGTCTGTACCATGAAGTGACCAACATTTAAGCCAAAGGTGCTTCCAGAATTTTGAGGGCGCGATCTTATAAATACCTAAACCCTATATTTGTATATAAGCAATTCCAACTGCAGATATTTGTTTATAAATATTTGAAAAAAACTTTTTTATAATTGAAACCAAAGAGAAAAACATGAAAATGAAATCGAATTCTTTTCAATTTCAAACTTGACCAAATAGGATCAAGAAAACAACTAGATGACTAAATGTACAACGTTACTGTACTGTACACGTTGAACACTAAATCTACTATTGTTGTAAGTGGTCTTGTTTGGACTTTATGTTCTGTTGACGAAAAAAAATATTTTGGCTTCCTCTTAGCTTTGCTAATGACTTGTGCTGGTGCCTGCTCTATTAACCTATTAAATATAACTTTAGAAATGTAGCCGTTGTCCCAAATGCATTACAAAATAGAAATAGATTTCATTTTCAATAGCGCTTTTAGTTTTTGAGTGACGGACAGAACGATGGCACAAATCAAATCCCCGCTAAGTTTTTTGTTGTTATTTCAAACTTTCATCTTTAACAAAATTCTTTGCAGTATATCTTTATACTTGACAAACATCACACCTGTATGAAACTAAAATACACTTGTACCACTTGTAAATACATTTACACAGTGTACATATTTATACAACTACTTTCAAATGGTAAGTTCAACAACATAATCAAATATACAGCGACCTCTCACAAAGTTTTCATCTATGTTTTAATAACTGTTGCATTTTTTTGGGCCTCCCCAGAGGTACGCCATCGTCAACTTTGTGCTGATGTCTTTAAGTGGACTTGTTGTTCTGGCTTTTATCTGTGTTGGATTCTTCCATGTGGATGCAAACAACTGGAATTCCACACCTGGGTTCTTCGCTCATGGCCTTGGAGGGGTGAGTGGACAGGGCAAGATGCTAAATAGTTCTACTTGACAGGGGGTGGTGGGGGCTAGCCCATATAGATTACTGATAGTAGAGTGAGCATGGAGAGCTGTAGAGACTTCACTGTGAATGGGGTCACTCCCTTAACATGCTAGTATCCAATAAGGCATCACTGAGAAATAAATAAGCGTCTTTCTAAAGCTAGGAGAGAGTGCTGCGGAATAAAGTGCCAACAAAATTCCATATCTACCCTACAGTGGTTCTCACAATTCTTCTGTAAAGCCCTGAGACCTGAGTGTTCTATAAGAAATCAAGTCAGTTCCTTCAACGTTACCATTTGGGATGAAAAGATTCCGCGAAAGACAGGCGAAGACAGCGTAAAAAGAGCTTAATTCTGTGGCAGTAAGGGAAGTTGTGTATAGACAAATATAGTCTAAGAAGAGAGAGGGCTGTATAGACCAGGAGTTTAATATGGGAGGGTTGTATGGACCTGGAATCTATAAGTATAAAGTTGTGTATAGACAAACATAGTCTAAGAAGAGAGGGCTGTATAGACCAGGAGTTTAATATGGGAGGGTTGTATGGACCTGGAATCTATAAGTATGGAGTTGTGTATAGACCTGGATTTTTTATATTTTTTTAATATCAATGACATGATTATTTGATTTCTGACATAATAATTTGATCTTAGATATTATAATTTGGGATTTACTAGATATTAAAATTTGATTATGTTATAATTTGTAAATAGATAGACATTTCACTTAAGTCATTATAATTTGATGATAGACATTATAATTTGATGATAGACATTATAATTTGATGATAGACATTATAATTTGATCATACACTATTATGTGATTATAATAAATCAATCTATTTACCTTTTCTTATTTTATTTTCATGTATTTTATTTGCAATACTGCAGTCTCAAGGTTTCAAAATAATTTAGTAATTAAAAAAATGTCATGACAATTTACTTGTCTGGTAAGATTTCAAAAATTTAGTTTAAATTTTATAAAGCTTTTTTTTTCCCTTAACAAAAAGTTCCAATGCAACATCGCTAAGTTATGTGACCAAATCTTTTCCAGATAATGTCTGGTGCGGGTCTAATGATGTCTTCATTTATCAGCGTAGACAACCTGGCCAGCTGTGCCGAGGAAAGTCGGACGCCATGTAAATCTCTCCCTACAGCCTTTGGTTTCAGTTTGGCCATTGTGTTCTCACTTTTCTTCCTAGTCACGTCTGCTCTCACTCTGGCCACGCCCTGGCAAAATCTCGCCGACAGCGCGTCCCTCGCGAGAGCCTACGAGACCAAAGGAATCTTCGCTGCCAATTACGTGGTCGGGGCTGGCGCTGTTATTGGTTTGCTGCCCGTAGTCTTCGGGTCATTCGTCCACCCAGTGCGAGTCATGTATTCGATGTCAGGTGATAACCTTCTGCCCAAGTTTTTCTCCAAGCTCGGGTATAACGGGATCCCAGTGTGTCCACATTTTATCACCGGTCTATTGATCGCCTTCTGTACACTAGTAGTCAACGTGAAAACACTGCTAGAAATGTCGTCCATCGCAACCATCCTTCAGTTTATTTCTAGCGCCATCATTACTCTTTTCATTCGTTATCAACCGCTTCCAGTCGGGATTTGTCGGGAATACTCCGACCTTGAACTTGCAGGAAGTACCTGTGACGATGGTCTTGATGCCAAAGACGTGCTAGACTTCAACGAGTCACGGCCTAAACTTGTTTTACTATCTAACGGAGAATGTAAGCTGTCCAAAGATGAGAACTTGTATTCTTCGATTCCTGAAAAACTTCCAAAAACAATTTCCCAAACTTCCGCTTTCTCTAAAAACAAAGTCAATGGCTATCCTAAATTCTCAGAAGTCAAAAGCCAAGAATTAACTACAGCTGCAGCACCCATAAGGTTTACAAACAGATTTAAAAAACTGAACTCAATAGCTACCCAAGAAATGTACACTGAGAAAGACAGTCTACGTACTAACGTGACTGGAAATTATGGGATAGTGGGAGGGCTGGAGAACGGAATCAGAGGCGGCAACCCAGAGTTCTACACTGACTCACCCAAGACAGTCAATACCGTGCTGACACTCAGTGGTACTATCAGGTCAGTGAGCTCCAGCGTTAGCAGTAGTCTTGTGGCCTTGTCACCCGGCTGCCAGACACATGCAGACGAACGTACCTGGAGACATACGCGATATTTTCTGCTGATCTACATCCTGTCCAGTACAGGTCTGGCCACATTGACGCAGGTGTGGCCAGCTGACAGTGGCTCCTCCTGGTGGGCTGTAACTCTGCTGTGTATTAGTTTAGTGATTCTGATCGCTTGTGCTCTGAGCATCGCCCGTCAGCCTCAGAACTCAACTCCTCTTTACTTTAAGACTCCTTACGTTCCATTAGTGCCTCTGCTTGCCGTTTCCATCAATATGCTACTGCTAGCTTCTCTCCCTTTGATAAGCTGGACAAGGTTCTCAGTCTGGCTCCTTCCAGGTAAGCTACCTCCACTAAGTACTGAGGTCATTCTAATTAATCTTTTCCACTAAGTCTATCATATCGTTAGATAAAACTTAGTGATAGTTTCACATTAAAATATCTTCTCAAATAAAAAAAACAAAGCATTACAACCCCCAAAATCCCACCCTGGCTACGCCCATGATCTAAAAGTATAGTAAAGTAAAGTTTCCATTTCAGACCTTGGGGTCTATAGGGCAAATGGTGTAAAGGTAATCTGATTCTGTCGCCTACGGTTAACGAGGGTGTCATGTGGCCAGCACAACGACCAACCGCCGTTCCTTTTCCCCAACTAATGTCAGGTACCCATTAGAGCTGGGTGAACTCAGAGGCGCCCGAAATAAAAATCCCAGTCTTCACCAGGATTCGAACCCCAATCCCCATTTCGGAAGCAAAGCGCTTTACCGATTAGATCAGCCTCCGCGCCTCCATGATATATATACTATAAAGTAGAAAGTAAGGCGTATGTATGTATGTTACAAATAGAAATCAAAACCGTTTGACCAATCTTAATAAAACTTGGCATAAAGGTTCTTTGGGTACTAACTGGAACCGTGACGTATGTATAGTTGCCCTAAAACAAACTTAAAACCCTCAAAAAAAAAAGTTGCCCAACTCTATGAAAGTATTAGTATTTTATGGATCTAGGACATATTTACAATGTTTACATGAGAAAAAATCGAAAGGATCTAGATCTTATTTTAAGAACTACACTTTGCACATATAGTTTTTTTTACTTTAACACATGCAAATTACAAAATATAGTCTATTGATTTCATTATTTAATAAAAAAAACACCTTCAAATTTGTCTTTCAAAAGCATTTTTACATAAATTCGTTCCTTATATCTGCGAATTTAGAAGTCCTGATGTATTTTATAATCCCATTCATCTATTGAAGCCGACATTTAAGTCTAGACTCTAGATCTAACTCTAATTCAAGATCTAATTTAAAGAGGAAAGATCTACTTTATACTATACACATTAACATACAAATTAAAAGTCCACTCATTTCATATTTTAATCATATTAACCCTCAAATTTTGTGTTTTTAAAGCATTTTTTATACATTCGTTCGTTATAGCTTCCATGTTGACATACATTGTAATAGCCCCATTCATGTGTCGTGCACACCACAATGTAAACACACTATGATTGGACAGGCTACATGAGGCTCTATATGGGGGATATTAAATATACTTACATAGAATAATTGACAAGCTTCTTCAGCCCTTGAATTCACACTTAGAATAGTAGGTCTACAACTATTATAATAGTATCAAGACTTTGTAGACCTACAAGCAAATGTTTTATTTAAAAAAAAAGGATTTAGATCGATTTGCTATTTTGATACTATTTTTACATTCACGCATTCGCTTTACTTATAACATTATTATTTCGTTTAATCGTTTACAAAACACTCTCAGTGACTATATCGACAGTGATACTCAAACTAGTAAATATATATATATTGTTATGAAGCTTGCATTGCACACTGCTAGCAGGTACGAGATAGTGCACCACGAGAAACATGACAGATTGGGAAAGATAAAATGAGAAACATGGGACCTTGAGGATGTCAACAAGGAAGCTTGAAATGTTATCAGTTTCACTGTATTTCCTTATTTATTATTCAACTAGTGTTGTTATGTGCTCCTTCCCTTGAGATTCTTTAGGTTCCCTATTGGCAAAGTTACAGCAATACACACACACACACACACAACTGTAGACTGTAACTAACAAATGTATTGTGAGCTAAAGAACTAGTGCATGCTAGAACAAGTTGACGTTTTAAAAAAGAAATACAAAATGTGATCAGTGGCGTTACCATTCCACCCGCTCTATTTAATGTTGTAACACATGAAGTAACTAAGCCCTTGAAATAATGTTACACATTGAAATGATTTTTTAAGTGTCTTCTCGGCACTGTTCAACTCACTGTTGTTATCGATCAGTTCATATCTAATTTTAATTACAAGCTCCACCAGACGTATACAAATGCAGACACAAAAGACATAACACTTGACACAAGACACGAATAAAGAAATCTGGCCAATTGTTTGACACTTTTCACCTTTCTGCCGGCTTGGGCAACACAATGATGTCATCTAAAACACAATCATGGAGTCCACTTGGCGTGGAATCGATCCTTACAAAAATTTCAATAATTCAAGTCGATTTCACGTGTAATTTGAGATTGATTTACAACAATTATTGATCTGATTGCTTGGCCAATACACATACAAGGCTGGTTTTATACATTTAGAGTACAGAGGGGAATGTAATATTTGAAAAAAAAGTTTGCAATAAACTGAAAGAAAATTGTTTCTAGTTAATAATTGTTTTAGTTATTGACTGATTGCTCCGGATGCACCAGTTAGTCTACAGTTAGGGTTCAGTTATAGAATTAGAAGTTCATTTCTAAATGTAGATATCATATAAGTTGCACTGAGATTCATAAAAAAACGAATATTCACATTTGATTAGAGCAACACCTTTAGTAAAAACAGTGAATTTAGAAACCCTACAAGATAGAAGTCTTAAAAGTAAAGTAGCAATAAAACACTGAACCATAAACTTCAAATACAAAAACGAAATCTAATAAAATACTCAGAAAGACACATTCCTCGTTCCATTCGCTAGGACAAATTTGTGCAAATGCTCCTTCTTCCCTAGTGCTAATGGAGGATGGAATGGATTGCCTGTGTCAGCCAGGAAAACTGTTTTGAACACCTGGCCTATGACTTTGACATGAATACATAACGTATGTGACAGTTCAAGAAACACCAGGGATGCATTAGGAATAAGATATATTTAATAAAGCAATAGGAATAACTATAACTGTAGATTACGCCAACAAAAGCTGAATCCCTAAATAAAAATCAAACTATAAAACTGCCTTATAGTGTACTCCTACTAGTCAATCACAACACTCCGGTCCCTGACAACCATCACAAAAAACTCAAGGGACGTCACCCCACTTTACCTAGTCAACCAATGAAATACTAATAAATAAACATAGATTTCGTGAACTCTTACAACCAAGGTTCTATCAAGTGCTGTCCACAATGCTCTATATAAACACAATCACCATGCAAATGCTCCTTCTTCCCTTGTGCTATTGGAGCATGGAATGGGTTGCCTGTGTCAGCCAGGAAAACCAATGACTTTGCAGAATTTCCCTAGTACTATTAGAGCATGGAATATGTTTCTACCAATAAAATAAATACGAATTTCACAAAATTGCTAGCACACAAATCCTGTTTTCTCCTTTATTTATGACATTGTGATTTATAACATGTTTACAATGCTGTAGTCATCTAGTCTTGAGACTATTATAACATGTTTACAATGCTGTAGTCATCTAGTCTTGAGACTATTATAACATGTTTACAATGCTGTAGTCATCTAGTCTTGAGACTATTATAACATGTTTACAATGCTGTAGTCATCTAGTCTTGAGACTATTATAACATGTTTACAATGCTGTAGTCATCTAGTCTTGAGACTATTATAACATGTTTACAATGCTGTAGTCATCTAGTCTTGAGACTATTATAACATGTTTGTAATGCTGTAGTCATCTAGTCTTGAGACTATTATAACATGTTTACAATGCTGTAGTCATCTAGTCTTGAGACTATTATAACATGTTTACAATGCTGTAGTCATCTAGCCTTGAGACTATTATAACATGTTTACAATGCTGTAGTCATCTAGTCTTGAGACTATTATAACATGTTTACAATGCTGTAGTCATCTAGTCTTGAGACTATTATAACATGTTTACAATGCTGTAGTCATCTAGTCTTGAGACTATTATAACATGTTTACAATGCTGTAGTCATCTAGTCTTGAGACTATTATAACATGTTTACAATGCTGTAGTCATCTAGTCTTGAGACTATTATAACATGTTTGTAATGCTGTAGTCATCTAGTCTTGAGACTATTATAACATGTTTACAATGCTGTAGTCATCTAGTCTTGAGACTATTATAACATGTTTACAATGCTGTAGTCATCTAGCCTTGAGACTATTATAACATGTTTACAATGCTGTAGTCATCTAGTCTTGAGACTATTATAACATGTTTACAATGCTGTAGTCATCTAGTCTTGAGACTATTATAACATGTTTACAATGTTGTAGTCATCTAGCCTTGAGACTATTATAACATGTTTACAATGCTGTAGTCATCTAGTCTTGAGACTATTATAACATGTTTACAATGCTGTAGTCATCTAGTCTTGAGACACTAATGGAATTGTCTTTTTCTCAATACCTCTATTCAAGTCACCTCTTCGTGGAGGAACCTAGGTGGGTGGGCGGACAGCTAATCTCAAAAAAACTGTGCTAACGATTTTCCTAGAACTTCAACAGTTGCTGTATATTGTCGAGAAACGAATGACTAGTTCGTTGACCACATTCGGAAAACTCAAATTTCACCTTTATAATTTTTCAAAGTAAAAAATAGATAAATGTAAATTTGTTAGACTACTTAAAATAAAATAACATGGCGTAATCAGCAATAGTGTTCCGAAATTATGGGATAGCAGTAGATTTAAAGCTGCTTCAATTTTATTGAAAGAATATCTAAGCTTTACTAATATTTTAAGAGTTCTAATTCAGAATTCTAGGTCTAGTATTAGATCTAGATGCTCATATAATGATAATATTAATAAATACTTACCCAATGTCAGAATTCCCACAGATTGACGGTATCAAAACAATGGGTTCGATACCCGGTTTCAACCAAATATTTTTATTTCTTTTATATTTATTATATTTGAAGTTGTATACTGGAGGCATTCACTATTTAAAAGATGTGTTGGTTTTCTTGTTATCTCTGAACAGGTTTGTTACTGTACACATGTTACAGTCAGCGGCACAGTTGTAACAAACAGCAAGATGAACAAGATGTTGTTCTGTTTGACATCTCACAGCTTCAGTCTGCTGCTGAATGACTCGCTGGACCAGGATGCTAAACTATTTCTTAATATGGCCACCAAAGTTGTAGCGAAAGAAGTTTGTGTGGTCGTCTTGCCAAAGCTGTTTTGTTGGACCAGATGTTTTGTACAATGTGACAATGTAGTTTGGACAGACATGTGTTACTAGATCTAGATTTCACCAGGACTCTGCTATGCTGACTGATGGAATGTACTAATTTGTTTAGATACTTCACACACAATGTCCCTGTAAAGCTACTAGCTTGTATACTCACTAGCCATGAATTGTTTTGCTTTGTCTGGTAGCCTTGTTTAGAAGAAAAAGACCTATTTGAAACTAATATTAGTTCTGCTCATTGGATTTATATTTCTTTATAGTCCTCAGACCTTGAATATGCAGGAGGTCTTTCACCTTGCACATGTTAGATCCTTCACCTTGCATATCTTACACATCATGCCGCATGTTCGGGTTTAAACATATTAACATAGGAATTCAACATTGTAAATATCATTGCCCATTGAGTACTTCTTGCAACATAGATTAGTTCTTGACGATTTGTCAATGATGCATTCCTTATTTTGATACTAGTAAAGAGTAAGCATAAGTGTCTGTGCAACTAAGATCCAGAGATGTATTGTTCTGTTTTCATGTAATTGAAAGAAAAAAAAAAACATACTTGTGTATTATCTACTTTTGTTTAAAAAAAAATAAGTTGAACAGAAATGTTATAAGGGAATGAATGAAAACTTTAAAAACTTTTACTCTTCTATTCTGGATTGGTCTATGCAGTCTTCTCTTCATTCTATTGTTCATAAAGTCAACTTACATTGGTCAGAACTAGTTGTTCCGGCAAGTTGCTTATTATATTTATAGTCTACTTGCTATCGGCTTTCAAAGTCAACATTCAACCTTATTACAAAGCTTTTATCAACTCACTCTGTCTGTCTTTCTGTCTGTGTACGCGTTATTTCTCCCACATCCAATCTCGGATCAAGTTGAAATTTTGCACAATTATAGCTTTCTTTGCAGTGTACCGGACAAAACAAGCATCAAATTAAAAAATAATCAACTAGTTAATTAATTATTGGTATTTAATTATTTTGTTTGGTGTTGAACAAGAAAAATAAATCGTACTTGACAGATGCGTTGGTATAAGTTCAATTAGTCCCCTTGAGGAGTCCTTCGCGAACAAGTTTTTTTATGCATTTAAAAAGCGATCTCTGTAGAATGTACACAGAATCCTGCATCCTTTTCCAACTGGTCCAGACAAGTGATAGGATCATAGCGCATTGAGAAAGCTAAAATCATAAAATCCCGTTAAACAAAAACAATTAATAAAAATATTTTTAATCGCACAGATTTATTAATTCTATTGCAAATTCAATCACTTTACTGATCCACACTAATTGATACAATTACACTTAATAGAAGCTTTGTTGTTGTTGTTGTTTCTGTTTTGTAAGTATTTTTTGTAAGAGATTTGTGTAACTACGAACTGTATTTGGAGAAGTAGAAGAAATAATAATAATTTTTATTATCCATGAAGAATTTTGTTTTACAATTGTGCATTTCAAAAACAATACATGATTAGAGCAAACATTTGTACAATAGGTTTATGATTTCTTGTAGGGTTAGGCTCATGATTTCTTGTAGGTTTAGATTCATGAGGTTTAGGCTCATGATTTCTTGTAGGGTTGGGCTCATTATTTCTTGTAGGTTTAGGTTCATGATAGTTTCAAATGTATACACAAAACTTTCTTTCTGGTCTAGGTCTAGTTCTGCTCTATTATTTGAGCTCTACAACCTAGTCTATCTTATCTTATATAATACAGACGTTACTTCAAAAAAGAAGAGGATTACGTCCTACGTCCTAGTTCTGCTATGTTCTCTAAACTCTTTATTAACTGGTCTAGTTCTGCTCTAAGCTCTTAGGTTTCAATTTGTCTCTGTTACCTGGTCTAGTTCGGCTCTAAGCTCTTAGGTTTCAATTTGTCTCTGTTACCTGGTCTAGTTCTGCTCTAAGCTCTTAGGTTTCAATTTGTCTCTGTTACCTGGTCTAGTTCTGCTCTAAGCTCTTAGGTTTCAATTTGTCTCTGTTACCTGGTCTAGTTCTGCTCTAAGCTCT
Organism: Biomphalaria glabrata; assembly: GCF_947242115.1. NCBI lineage: Eukaryota > Metazoa > Mollusca > Gastropoda > Planorbidae > Biomphalaria > Biomphalaria glabrata. Next base: position 25,185,134 of record NC_074723.1, read on the forward strand.
TAGGTTTCAATTTGTCTCTGTTACCTGGTCTAGTTCTGCTCTAAGCTCTTAGGTTTCAATTTGTCTCTGTTACCTGGTCTAGTTCGGCTCTAAGCTCTTAGGTTTCAATTGTCTCTGTTACCTGGTCTAGTTCTGCTCTAAGCTCTTAGGTTTCAATTTGTCTCTGTTACCTGGTCTAGTTCTGCTTTATTATCTGAGATTGGGAGGAAAAATCGGGACGCTACATCGCTTTCATTTTTTTTAAAATAAATCACTTAGTAGATCACACCAATACTTGTATCTAATTACTTGTATCTGATTACTTGTATCTGATTACTTGTATCTAATTACTTGTATCTAATTACTTGTATCTAATTCACTGGCGGATCCTGGGGGGGGGGGGGGGGGCAGTAGGGGCGATTGCCCCTCCCACTCGGCCGTTCGGGGGGGGGGGGGGGACGGACGAATTTTAGTATAGAATTCACACAATTTGTATTCGAATTAATTACTTATGCTAATAGTATATACTAATTATTTATATTTCAACCTTATTTTTGGATTATTTCGCCCCCCCCTCTAATATGTAGGCCGATTTGGTGTGGTCAGGAGGAGGCGATGGCATCAATCCCGCCCCCTCCCATTAAACTTTCGAGTGAAGGGGGGAGGTCCAATTTATTTGTAGAAATCACAACTAACAGACTCAATTAAATATCTATATGATTAAAACTTGTTATTGGTGTTTAACCGATCTTAATATGGGGGGGGGCGAATACCTCTACTGCCCTTCCCACCTATTTTTTAAGTAAAACATTATTGAAAAAGTCATTTTTTAAATAGGATGAATAATGAACTGTCAGGAGAATTCGTTTTTGCAGTGAAAAATGCAAGAAAACGCTTTTGGCGTCCGGGTTTCGCCCCGAACCCCACTAATTAATTATGAGCTGAAGATGGCAGGAGAATGCGTTTCTGCAGTGAATATCGCATGAAAACGCTTTAGGCGTCGGGTTTTGGCCGCGAACTCCACTGGTGTTTAATCAGCTGTAAATGTAAGGAGTGAAGTGAAAAATGCAAGAAAACGCTTTAGGCGTCGGGGCTTTGCCCCGATCCCCACTGAAGAGAACTACAGCGCTCCCCCAAACCCCCAAGCTATTAAGAGAAAGGCCTCAACATAACTGGTTTTTTTTTGTGTTTTTTTCGACGAAAGTTAATTAAGAAACACTGTTTTTTTTATTCTTATATATATATATGCATAGGGTTAGGGTTTACTGGGCGTTAGGGTTTGGAAAAAATCGCCCCCCTCCCACTCCGAAGTTCTGGATCCGCTAGTGATCTTATGATTGTTTATTATTCAACAGAAATGTCCTCGACTATCGTGGGTGGGGGCGTTTGAGTGAGAGCAGCCAACGCCTCTACATTCTTTCTCCTTGGATGCGACATCGTCTTTGCTAGTATCAAAATAGTTGTTATTATAAACAGGGGCTGGTTTCAAATTTCAGGAATATTTTTAAATCCTTAATTTCACTTCCCTTTCATTTCACTGGTATAGGAAGATACAAACGTACATGTAAAAACATATGTCACGAAAATATATTCAGTTGCTAGCAAGTGTAGACATTAATTTAACTGCGTATAAAATATGTAAAGAATGTAGGTTATATAAGTATAAAATTGGTCACGCATGTATAAATTGTGTAACGGATGTATATAATAGGTCACACGCGTATAAAATATGTAAAGTATGTATGAATTAGATTATACGCGTATAATGTTTACTTTAAGTTAGAAATATATACGCTAATTCACTTAAGTGCGAATGTTTCAATGCCAATGTCCAGTCACTCAGACGTCTCAGAAAGGACCATTTTTAAGTAGCACTCTATTTGTCTCAATGACATTTTATCTCATCTCTGACTGTGGTCCCTTTTGGGGCATATGCCACCAACCAGCTTCCTCCAGGCATCTCGGTTCTGGACGAATCTCTCCAACTGTCCCCACGTCTTGTCCATCTGCTTGGCATCTGCTTCCAAATCGCGGCGCCATGTATTCCTGGGCCGTCCCCTCTTCCTCTTTCCTTAGGGGTTCCAGGTTAGGGCTTGCCTCAATGACATAAATAAAAGTAACTATTCCCTTTAGCTTTGTGCATTTGTCTGGAGACAACACAAAAATGATGGCATCATAAACAATGTCTTAATTAAAGGTACATCTGGGGAACTTGGATAATCAGTTAGTGGGACTGGAATACTATGAATGGAGAAACTCGAATATTTGGTAAAAGGAACTTGAGTAATTGGTTAGAGGAACGCAAATAATTGGTTAGAGGAACGCAAGTAATAAGAGGAACTCGAATAATGCTCTGGTAAGTTAGAAAGGCTAACTTAACTAGACTATCAGCAAGGTCAGTCTATGCGTCTTCAAAAGTCAACAGAAAGTTCTAGATTAAGTCAAAAGTACATTCAATAAAAGGTTTACTCAAATCGTTTTCAAGTGTAAAAAACAATTGATACAGCTTTACAACATGACGGACTTCTATATATATATATATATATAACTTACAGTGATATTGGTTGGTAGCATTATGATACAATCATTGTGTTAAAACTTCATTTTGTAATAGTTTACCTTGACAATGGACAGGCTTATTTTCATTTGACTACTTGACACAAGCCAAACTATTCACTAGCATTATGTTTATATTACGAATGTTGTGGAAAGTTGCTGGTTCATTTGGCCCTGAAAAACATTAGATGTACATGTGTAGTCTCGTTTTCTATCTGCCAATACTGCTGATTTATTAGCTCAATTTTTAATTAGTAGTACAATCATTGCCCAGTTGATGTATATGTTAGATTTTTTACTGAAAGAGATAGAAAAACATAAATGTGATTGATACAAAATAAAAATAAAAATGTGTCTTTTGTTTTGTTTTTTTTTTTGCATTTTTCCCCTACATTTTTCTAGTACATCACAATTTGAAAGTTTATATTCAGGATAGTCAACTATTTCTTAATCCATGTAGACTGGTTCTTTCTGCACTCTATTTTGTCTTGTATGATATATTGACAGACTGTACAAACTGATTTTTTGTTTTTTGCTATTCAGACTAGTACACGTAAGAACTAAATACCGCAACACTTCTGAGCACTCTGAAAAGATCCTAGTTTTAGTGGGGGGGGGGGGGGGGCTCAAAGAGAACATTGATGTGTGGCCCATACTTAGACATGGGTGTTCTAAAATAAAGTTGCTGTATAATAGGTTTTGAAAGCAGTCTCTTTAAAATGGAGCCAGGTAACCCCCCCCCCCAAATAAAAAAAAAATGACGTTTGCGTTGTTGTTTTTTTCTGCTCTTTGAATAAATCTTTGAAACATTTTGTGAGCCTTTTTAAAATATTCAATTTGCTCATTTATAAAATAATCTTAGAAACTAATTTAAAATATCTGTCTACATACTCTATTCCGGTGTACTACAAGCTACAGTAATAACATCATGTTTTCAATACAATCCTTTAGTCTGTTTGGCTCTTCAAAACTTTTAGTGTAATCGATATCTTGAAAGCAGTTTTGAATAACTTACATATTTACAAGATTAGTTTTAAAAACTTAGCAACTTGTAGTTCAGTTCAAAAGTGTGGGTTTAAACTTAGGCTCCTCTCAGAAGTGTGGGTTTAAACTTAGGCTTCTCTCAGAAGTGTGGGTTTAAACTTAGGCTCCTCTCATGGAACTATTTGTTCCATTTCAGTTTGTTGGCAACTCTTGTTTGTTGTATACAGGGCTCGTTTGTTTCAAAAAGCATTGTATGTCTGATATAGTAGGCAGGAATAGTGTTATGATGAAAGTATATCTATTTTAGCCAGTCTATTAGTGTTGCCAACTTAGTGGATTTGTTTTGCTGATGTCATTATGATGTAAATAAAACACTTTCATCACTGCATGGAATTATGTTTCTTGTTTATTTTCTATTTGTCTCTCGTCAAGTCTAACAATGATCCAATAGCCTGCTGCGTGTATATCTGTGACAATCTGTGTTCATTTGCAAAGCTGTTTATACGCGTATTCTTTGTATTCCTGTCTCAAACACAACAAATCTACTTATGTTCAAAGTCATTTAGATAACACTCTGTTTCTAATTACACTCTTGTGCATGTTGTGAAGTCTGACAGTACCACCCAGTGCTACACATTGTGGGCTCAAGTTCTACACTTCAATGCAACGAGTGTTCTAGTCTACGTAAGCCTTGCTGTATAATGGAGTACACTGTGCGCAGTTGTGTGTCTTGTGTGAATGTTTTAGAAGTACTTTCTAGTGCTACTTCTTTTATATAAATACTTTCTAGTACTACTTCTGTTGTATAAGTACTTTCTAGTACTTCTTCTTTTATATAAATACTTTCTAGTACTACTACTTCTGTTGCATTCTCCTATATGATGTCCTCTTTATTGTGACCTATTTGTATTGGAGAATCAAACGATGAAATACATCTTGGTAAGGGAGATAACTTGAATCGTACTGTTTCCAGCTAAAGAAATAAAAACATTTAAAACATTTGTTCATAAAACATATTGAGTGAAATGACACTGAGTCGTGAATGCCAGTGAAGAATGGTGCAAAGTTTCAACTTGATACGAGAATGAGAAGTGGGAGAACTAACGTGTGCAAGATTTAAACCAGACAAACAATGTGAGTTGATGTATGCTTTGTAAATAAGTAACTCTAAAATAGAACTAAATAAATCCAAATCAATCTTGAAAGTAAAGTGAACTCTAAACTACACTTTCCTTAAACAGTTCGTTCATTGTCCGTGCTTAGTCAATACATTCTCCTGGCGTCTACATAAGTAAAGGGCAGGTTATATGTGGAGACATGGACAAATGCTGAGATGTTAGTGATATTGGAGACATGGACCAATGCTGAGATGTTAGTGATATTGGAGGCATGGACCAATGCTGAGATGTTAGTGATATTGGAGACATGGACCAATGCTGAGATGTAAGTGATATGTGAAGACATGGACCAATGCTGAGATGTTAGTGATATTGGAGACATGGACCAATGCTGAGATGTTAGTGATATTGGAGACATGGACCAATGCTGAGATGTTAGTGATATTGGAAACATGGACCAATGCTGAGATGTTAGTGATATTGGAGACATGGACCAATGCTGAGATGTTAGTGATATTGGAGACATGGACCTATGCTGAGATGTTAGTGATATGTGAAGACATGGACCAATGCTGAGATGTTAGTGATATGTGAAGACATGGACCAATACTGAGATGTTAGTGATATTGGAGACATGGACCAATGCTGAGATGTTAGTGATATTGGAGGCATGGACCAATACTGAGATGTTAGTGATATTGGAGACATGGACCAATGCTGAGATGTTAGTGATATTGGAGACATGGACCAATGCTGAGATGTTAGTGATATTGGAGACATGGACCAATGCTGAGATGTAAGTGATATTGGAGGCATGGACCAATGCTGAGATGTTAGTGATATTGGAGACATGGACCAATGCTGAGATGTTAGTGATATTGGAGACATGGACCAATGCTGAGATGTTAGTGATATTGGAGGCATGGACCAATGCTGAGATGTTAGTGATATTGGAGACATGGACCAATGCTAAGATGTAAGTGATATTGGAGGCATGGACTAATGCTGAGATGTTAGTGATATTGGAGACATGGACCAATGCTGAGATGTTAGTGATATTGGAGACATGGACCAATGCTGAGATGTTAGTGATATTGGAGACATGGACCAATGCTGAGATGTTAGTGATATTGGAGACATGGACCAATGCTGAGATGTTAGTGATATTGGAGGCATGGACCAATGCTGAGATGTTAGTGATATTGGAGACATGGACCAATGCTGAGATGTTAGTGATATGTGAAGACATGGACCAATACTGAGATGTTAGTGATATTGGAGACATGGACCAATGCTGAGATGTTAGTGATATTGGAGGCATGGACCAATACTGAGATGTTAGTGATATTGGAGGCATGGACCAATGCTGAGATATTAGTGATATTGGAGACATGGACCAATGCTGAGATGTTAGTGATATGTGAAGACATGGACCAATGCTGAGATGTTAGTGATATTGGAGGCATGGACCAATGCTGAGATGTTAGTGATATTGGAGACATGGACCAATGCTGAGATGTTAGTGATATTGGAGACATGGACCAATGCTGAGATGTTAGTGATATTGGAGACATGGACCAATGCTGAGATGTTAGTGATATTGGAGGCATGGACCAATGCTGAGATGTTAGTGATATTGGAGACATGGACAAATGCTGAGATGTAAGTGATATTGGAGGCATGGACCAATGCTGAGATGTTAGTGATATTGGAGACATGGACCAATGCTGAGATGTTAGTGATATTGGAGACATGGACCAATGCTGAGATGTTAGTGATATTGGAGACATGGACCAATGCTGAGATGTTAGTGATATTGGAGACATGGACCAATGCTGAGATGTTAGTGATATTGGAGGCATGGACCAATGCTGAGATGTTAGTGATATTGGAGACATGGACCAATGCTGAGATGTTAGTGATATTGGAGGCATGGACCAATGCTGAGATGTTAGTGATATTGGAGACATGGACCAATGCTGAGATGTTAGTGATATTGGAGACATGGACCAATGCTGAGATGTTAGTGATATTGGAGACATGGACCAATACTGAGATGTTAGTGATATTGGAGACATGGACCAATGCTGAGATGTTAGTGATATTGGAGACATGGACCAATGCTGAGATGTTAGTGATATTGGAGACATGGACCAATGCTGAGATGTTAGTGATATTGGAGACATGGACCAATGCTGAGATGTTAGTGATATTGGAGACATGGACCAATGCTGAGATGTTAGTGATATTGGAGACATGGACCAATGCTGAGATGTTAGTGATATTGGAGACATGGACCAATGCTGAGATGTTAGTGATATTGGAGACATAGACCAATGCTGAGATGTTAGTGATATTGGAGACATGGACAAATGCTGAGATGTTAGTGATATTGGAGACATGGACCAATGCTGAGATGTTAGTGATATTGGAGACATGGACCAATGCTGAGATGTTAGTGATATTGGAGACATGGACCAATGCTGAGATGTTAGTGATATTGGAGACATGGACCAATGCTAAGATGTTAGTGATATGTGAAGACATGGACCAATGCTGAGGTGTTAGTGATATTGGAGACATGGACCAATGCTGAGATGTTAGTGATATTGGAGACATGGACCAATGCTGAGATGTTAGTGATATTGGAGGCATGGACCAATGCTGAGATGTTAGTGATATGTGAAGGCATGGACCAATGCTGAGATGTTAGTGATATGTGAAGGCATGGACCAATGCTGAGATGTTAGTGATATTGGAGACATGGACCAATGCTGAGATGTTAGTGATATTGGAGACATGGACCAATGCTGAGATGTTAGTGATATTGGAGACATGGACCAATGCTGAGATGTTAGTGATATTGGAGACATGGACCAATGCTGAGATGTTAGTGATATTGGAGACATGGACAAATGCTGAGATGTTAGTGATATTGGAGACATGGACCAATGCTGAGATGTTAGTGATATTGGAGACATGGACCAATGCTGAGATGTTAGTGATATTGGAGACATGGACCAATGCTGAGATGTTAGTGATATTGGAGACATGGACCAATGCTGAGATGTTAGTGATATGTGAAGACATGGACCAATGCTGAGATGTTAGTGATATTGGAGACATGGACCAATGCTGAGATGTTAGTGATATTGGAGACATGGACCAATGCTGAGATGTTAGTGATATTGGAGACATGGACCAATGCTGAGATGTTAGTGATATTGGAGGCATGGACCAATGCTGAGATGTTAGTGATATGTGAAGACATGGACCAATGCTGAGATGTTAGTGATATTGGAGACATGGACCAATGCTGAGATGTTAGTGATATTGGAGACATGGACCAATGCTGAGATGTTAGTGATATTGGAGGCATGGACCAATGCTGAGATGTTAGTGATATTGAAGACATGGACAAATGCTGAGATGTAAGTGATATTGGAGGCATGGACCAATGCTGAGATGTTAGTGATATTGGAGACATGGACCAATGCTGAGATGTTAGTGATATTGGAGACATGGACCAATGCTGAGATGTTAGTGATATTGGAGACATGGACCAATGCTGAGATGTTAGTGATATTGGAGACATGGACCAATGCTGAGATGTTAGTGATATTGGAGGCATGGACCAATGCTGAGATGTTAGTGATATTGGAGACATGGACCAATGCTGAGATGTTAGTGATATTGGAGGCATGGACCAATGCTGAGATGTTAGTGATATTGGAGACATGGACCAATGCTGAGATGTTAGTGATATTGGAGACATGGACCAATGCTGAGATGTTAGTGATATTGGAGGCATGGACCAATGCTGAGATGTTAGTGATATTGGAGACATGGACCAATGCTGAGATGTTAGTGATATGTGAAGGCATGGACCAATGCTGAGATGTTAGTGATATGTGAAGGCATGGACCAATGCTGAGATGTTAGTGATATTGGAGGCATGGACCAATGCTGAGATGTTAGTGATATTGGAGACATGGACCAATGCTGAGATGTTAGTGATATGTGAAGGCATGGACCAATGCTGAGATGTTAGTGATATGTGAAGGCATGGACCAATGCTGAGATGTTAGTGATATGTGAAGGCATGGACCAATGCTGAGATGTTAGTGATATTGGAGACATGGACCAATGCTGAGATGTTAGTGATATGTGAAGGCATGGACCAATGCTGAGATGTTAGTGATATTGGAGACATGGACCAATGTTGAGATGTTAGTTATATTGGAGACATGGACCAATGCTGAGATGTTAGTGATATTGGAGACATGGACCAATGCTAAGATGTTAGTGATATGTGAAGACATGGACCAATGCTGAGGTGTTAGTGATATTGGAGACATGGACCAATGCTGAGATGTTAGTGATATTGGAGACATGGACCAATGCTGAGATGTTAGTGATATGTGAAGGCATGGACCAATGCTAAGATGTTAGTGATATGTGAAGGCATGGACCAATGCTGAGATGTTAGTGATATGTGAAGGCATGGACCAATGCTGAGATGTTAGTGATATGTGAAGGCATGGACCAATGCTGAGATGTTAGTGATATTGGAGGCATGGACCAATGCTGAGATGTTAGTGATATTGGAGACATGGACCAATGCTGAGATGTTAGTGATATGTGAAGGCATGGACCAATGCTGAGATGTTAGTGATATGTGAAGGCATGGACCAATGCTGAGATGTTAGTGATATGTGAAGGCATGGACCAATGCTGAGATGTTAGTGATATTGGAGACATGGACCAATGCTGAGATGTTAGTGATATGTGAAGGCATGGACCAATGCTGAGATGTTAGTGATATTGGAGACATGGACCAATGTTGAGATGTTAGTTATATTGGAGACATGGACCAATGCTGAGATGTTAGTGATATTGGAGACATGGACCAATGCTGAGATGTTAGTGATATTGGAGGCATGGACCAATGCTGAGATGATAGTGATATTGGAGGCATGGACCAATGCTGAGATGTTAGTGATATTTGAGGCATGGACCAATGCTGAGATGTTAGTGATATTGGAGACATGGACCAATGCTGAGATGTTAGTGATATTGGAGGCATGGACCAATGCTGAGATGTTAGTGATATTGGAGACATGGACCAATGCTGAGATGTTAGTGATATTGGAGGCATGGACCAATGCTGAGATGTTAGTGATATTGGAGACATGGACCAATGCTGAGATGTTAGTGATATTGGAGACATAGACCAATGCTGAGATGTTAGTGATATTGGAGACATGGACCAATGCTGAGATGTTAGTGATATTGGAGGCATGGACCAATGCTGAGATGTTAGTGATATGTGAAGACATGGACCAATGCTGAGATGTTAGTGATATGTGAAGACATGGACCAATGCTGAGATGTTAGTGATATTGGAGACATGGACCAATGCTGAGATGTTAGTGATATTGGAGACATGGACCAATACTGAGATGTTAGTGATATTGGAGGCATGGACCAATGCTGAGATGTTAGTGATATTGGAGACATGGACCAATACTGAGATGTTAGTGATATTGGAGACATGGACCAATGCTGAGATGTTAGTGATATTGGAGACATGGACCAATGCTGAGATGTTAGTGATATTGGAGACATGGACCAATGCTGAGATGTTTGTGATATTGGAGGCATGGACCAATGCTGAGATGTTACTGATATTGGAGACATGGACCAATGCTGAGATGTTAGTGATATGTGAAGACATGGACCAATGCTGAGATGTTAGTGATATTGGAGACATGGACCAATGCTGAGATGTTAGTGATATTGGAGACATGGACCAATGCTGAGATGTTAGTGATATTGGAGACATGGACCAATGCTGAGATGTTAGTGATATTGGAGACATGGACCAATACTGAGATGTTAGTGATATTGGAGACATGGACCAATACTGAGATGTTAGTGATATTGGAGGCATGGACCAATGCTGAGATGTTAGTGATATTGGAGACATGGACCAATACTGAGATGTTAGTGATATTGGAGACATGGACCAATGCTGAGATGTTAGTGATATTGGAGGCATGGACCAATGCTGAGATGTTAGTGATATGTGAAGTCATGGACCAATGCTGAGATGTTAGTTATATTGGAGGCATGGCATATGTAGCGAACGTACGTCCTAATGGCATGATTAGTGTTATAGATAATGGCATTAGATAGTGTTAAACAGGACGTCTTGAAGCGGGACTGTTTTTTTAACGGCCCCAAAAAGTGGAAAAACTGTTATTATCTTCATTTTTTTTTTCCGCCCTTCTGTCCACCAGTCTGTCCGCACGTCTTTTCGCGAGTCTGTACGCCAGTCACGTTTAGATCGAAAAAAAAACAAAAGCAATTAAAATCTAATTTCACCTTTTGTCAAGTCAAAATCTCAATATCGATACAAGGCTTTTCCGGATTTTTTAAATGGATAACACAATAAAAGCAAATAATTGCTCGAAATGCTTATATTACATTTGATGTTCTTGCAAAACATAGAGAAATCTAATAACAGGTTGCTCCGGATTTGTTATCTAAAACATATTAAGGCTGATCAATCTTCTGACTTATATTGCATGTAATTTTCTTTCGTACCGCCATATTTCAATAGCGCTAATAGGTTGTTCCTGATTTTTTCTATAATAAGCAAATTAATTTCCAAAGTTTTTAGAATGTACTATTCAAACATTTAATTTTTTTTACGATAATAGGCTGTTCGAAATTTTAAAAATTGAATTATAAATTTACACAAATTTATTGCTTGAAAATGTTCATTTTACTTATATTACATTTAATTTTCTTTATAAAACATCTAAAAACTATCATTTTAGATAATAATTTTTCCGAATTCAAATGAAAAACATGAAGTCTGGCTTATATGACATTGGACTTTCAAAAAATATCAGAAATGGGTTGCTCTAGAGTTTTCTAAAACCAATAAACGTCAAATGCTTGTTACAAAAAATCTAATTATCGATAATAGGTTGTTCTGCATTTTTTTATGAAAAACAAATTAACGTTAAATGGTTCCCGGTCATTTCACCCCCGGTCATTTCATCCCCGGTCATTTCATCCCCGGTCACTTCATCCCCGGTCATTTCATCCCCGGTCACTTCATCCCCGGTCATTTCATCTCCGGTCACTTCATCCCCGGTCATTTCGTCCCCGGTCATTTCATCCCCGGTCACTTCATCCCCGGTCATTTCATCCCCGGTCACTTCATCCCCGGTCATTTCATCTCCGGTCACTTCATCTTCGGTCACTTCATCCCCGGTCACTTCATCCCCGGTCATTTCATCCCCGGTCACTTCATCTCAGGTCACTTCATCCCCGGTCATTTCATCCCCTGGTCACTTCATCCCCCGGTCACTTCATCCCCGGTCATTTCATCCCCTGGTCACTTCATCCCCGGTTATTCATCCCCTGATCTTTTCATCATCTGATCATTTTTATCTAACAAATTGTAATTTAAAAAATCATGAAATGAGCAATATTTAATGTATTCATTATTTTATTTAAATGACAACATTTTAACACGTTAATGTTTAAATAAAGGTTTTTATATATAAGAAAATAAAGTGGAAGAGGAAACCACTATAAACGCATTAGTAACAAGTCATAAAATGTCAAAAGCATTCTACATAATCATATTTATATATATAATATTTAATTGGGGATGAAATGACCGGGGATGAAGTGACCGGGGGATGAAGTGACCAGGGGATGAAGTGACCAGGGGATGAAATGACCGGGGATGAAGTGACCGGGGAAGAAGTGACCGGGGATGAAATGACCGGTCACCACGTTAAATAATGGTTGGAAAATTGGTCTCAAATTACAAGTAATTTTCTTACCAAATCGTCGCAGTAAAAACTACTTCGGATTATTGTATAAAAAGCAAATTAATGGCAATTGACTTTTTGAAATTGCTCTTCTAATTTGTATTACATTTAATTTTATTGCTGAAACGTCGCAAGAAACTAGTTAGTGAAAACATTTTGTTCCGGATTTTTTAGTTCAAAAGTTCGTGTGGTAACATAGTTTCTCTAACTTCTTTTTAAAATTTTAACATTTTTATTTTTTATTCACTTAAAAGAAGTCAAAAAAAAGTCAAAAAAAAAAAACGACGCTCGAGAATAATTTTTTGAAAGACGCATAATATTACATTGGCGGAGATGTAAAAAAAAAGGTCATCTTCTAAAGAGTCTGTTTAGTTACACTTCCTGCTGGGGGAGAGCCCTACAGTTGGAGAAATGGTGCAGTACTTCTAGGGGAGAGCCCTACAGTTGGAGAAATGGTGCAATACTTCTAGGGGAGAGCCCTACAGCTGGAGAAATGGTGCAGTACTTCTAGGGCAGAGCCCTACAGCTGGAGAAATGGTGCAGTACTTCTAGGGGAGAGCCCTACAGGTGGAGAAATGGTGCAGTACTTCTAGGGGAGAGCCCTACCGGTGGAGAAATGGTGCAATACTTCTAGGGGAGAGCCCTACAGGTGTTAAAGGGTGCAGTACTTCTGGGGGAGAGCCCTACAGGTGGAGAAATGGTGCAGTACTTCTAGGGGAGAGCCCTACAGGTGGAGAAATGGTGCAATACTTCTAGGGGAGAGCCCTACAGGTGGAGAAATGGTGCAATACTTCTAGGGGAGAGCCCTACAGTTGGAGAAATGGTGCAATACTTCTAGGGGAGAGCCCTACAGGTGGAGAAATGGTGCAATACTTCTAGGGGAGAGCCCTACAGGTGGAGAAATGGTGCAATACTTCTAGGGGAGAGCCCTACAGGTGGAGAAATGGTGCAATACTTCTAGGGGAGAGCCCTACAGGTGGAGAAATGGTGCAATACTTCTAGGGGAGAGCCCTACGGGTGGAGAAATGGTGCAATACTTCTAGGGGAGAGCCCTACAGGTGGAGAAATGGTGCAATACTTCTAGGAGAGAGCCCTACAGGTGTTAAAGGGTGCAGTACTTCTGGGGGAGAGCCCTACAGGTGGAGAAATGGTGCAGTACTTCTGGTGGAGAGCCCTACAGGTGGAGAAATGGTGCAGTACTTCTGGTGGAGAGCCCTACAGGTGGAGAAATGGTGCAATACTTCTAGGGGAGAGCCCTACAGCTGGAGAAATGGTGCAGTACTTCTAGGGGAGAGCCCTACAGCTGGAGAAATGGTGCAGTACTTCTAGGGGAGAGCCCTACATGTGGAGAAATGGTGCAATACTTCTAGGGGAGAGCCCTACAGGTGTTAAAGAGTGCAGTACTTCTGGGGGAGAGCCCTACAGGTGGAGAAATGGTGCAGTACTTCTAGGGGAGAGCCCTACAGTTGGAGAAATGGTGCAGTACTTCTGGTGGAGAGCCCTACAGTTGGAGAAATGGTGCAATACTTCTAGGGGAGAGCCCTACGGGTGGAGAAATGGTGCAATACTTCTAGGGGAGAGCCCTACAGGTGGAGAAATGGTGCAATACTTCTAGGGGAGAGCCCTACAGGTGTTAAAGGGTGCAGTACTTCTGGGGGAGAGCCCTACAGGTGGAGAAATGGTGCAGTACTTCTAGGGGAGAGCCCTACAGTTGGAGAAATGGTGCAGTACTTCTGGTGGAGAGCCCTACAGGTGGAGAAATGGTGCAATACTTCTAGGGGAGAGCCCTACAGGTGGAGAAATGGTGCAATACTTCTAGGGGAGAGCCCTACAGGTGGAGAAATGGTACAATACTTCTAGGGGAGAGCCCTACAGGTGGAGAAATGGTGCAATACTTCTAGGGGAGAGCCCTACCGGTGGAGAAATGGTGCAATACTTCTAGGGGAGAGCCCTACAGGTGGAGAAATGGTGCAATACTTCTAGGGGAGAGCCCTACAGGTGGAGAAATGGTGCAATACTTCTGGGGGAGAGCCCTACAGCTGGAGAAATGGTGCAATACTTCTAGGGGAGAGCCCTACAGGTGGAGAAATGGTGCAATACTTCTAGGGGAGAGCCCTACAGGTGGAGAAATGGTGCAGTACTTCTAGGGGAGAGCCCTACCGGTGGAGAAATGGTGCAATACTTCTAGGGGAGAGCCCTACAGGTGGAAAAATGGTGCAGTACTTCTAGGGGAGAGCCCTACCTGTGGAGAAATGGTGCAATACTTCTAGGGGAGAGCCCTACAGGTGTTAAAGAGTGCAGTACTTCTGGGGGAGAGCCCTACAGGTGGAGAAATGGTGCAGTACTTCTAGGGGAGAGCCCTACAGTTGGAGAAATGGTGCAATACTTCTAGGGGAGAGCCCTACAGTTGGAGAAATGGTGCAATACTTCTAGGGGAGAGCCCTACAGGTGGAGAAATGGTGCAATACTTCTAGGGGAGAGCCCTACAGGTGGAGAAATGGTGCAATACTTCTAGGGGAGAGCCCTACTGCTGGAGAAATGGTGCAATACTTCTAGGGGAGAGCCCTACAGGTGTTAAAGGGTGCAGTACTTCTGGGGGAGAGCCCTACAGGTGGAGAAATGGTGCAGTACTTCTGATGGAGAGCCCTACAGGTGGAGAAATGGTGCAGTACTTCTAGGGGAGAGCCCTACCGGTGGAGAAATGGTGCAATACTTCTAGGGGAGAGCCCTACAGGTGTTAAAGGGTGCAGTACTTCTGGGGGAGAGCCCTACAGGTGGAGAAATGGTGCAGTACTTCTGGTGGAGAGCCCTACAGGTGGAGAAATGGTGCAGTACTTCTAGGGGAGAGCCCTACAGCTGGAGAAATGGTGCAATACTTCTAGGGGAGAGCCCTACAGGTGTTAAAGGGTGCAGTACTTCTGGGGGAGAGCCCTACAGCTGGAGAAATGGTGCAATACTTCTAGGGGAGAGCCTTACAGGTGTTAAAGGGTGCAGTACTTCTAGGGGAGAGCCCTACAGGTGGAGAAATGGTGCAGTACTTCTAGGGGAGAGCCCTACAGCTGGAGAAATGGTGCAATACTTCTAGGGGAGAGCCCTACAGGTGTTAAAGGGTGCAGTACTTCTGGGGGAGAGCCCTACAGCTGGAGAAATGGTGCAATACTTCTAGGGGAGAGCCCTACAGGTGTTAAAGGGTGCAGTACTTCTGGGGGAGAGCCCTACAGGTGGAGAAATGGTGCAGTACTTCTGGTGGAGAGCCCTACAGGTGGAGAAATGGTGCAGTACTTCTAGGGGAGAGCCCTACCGGTGGAGAAATGGTGCAATACTTCTAGGGGAGAGCCCTACCGGTGTAGAAATGGTGCAGTACTTCTGGTGGAGAGCCCTACAGGTGGAGAAATGGTGCAGTACTTCTAGGGGAGAGCCCTACAGGTGGAGAAATGGTGCAATACTTCTAGGGGAGAGCCCTACAGGTGGAGAAATGGTGCAGTACTTCTGGTGGAGAGCCCTACAGGTGGAGAAATGGTGCAGTACTTCTAGGGGAGAGCCCTACAGGTGGAGAAATGGTGCAATACTTCTGGTGGAGAGCCATACAGGTGGAGAAATGGTGCAGTACTTCTAGGGGAGAGCCCTACAGGTGGAGAAATGGTGCAATACTTGTAGGGGAGAGCCCTACCGGTGTAGAAATGGTGCAGTACTTCTAGGGGAGAGCCCTACCGGTGGAGAAATGGTGCAATACTTCTAGGGGAGAGCCCTACAGGTGTTAAATGGTGCAGTACTTCTAGGGGAGAGCCCTACAGTTGGAGAAATGGTGCAATACTTCTAGGGGAGAGCCCTACAGTTGGAGAAATGGTGCAGTACTTCTAGGGGAGAGCCCTACAGGTGGAGAAATGGTGCAATACTTCTAGGGGAGAGCCCTACAGTTGGAGAAATGGTGCAATACTTCTAGGGGAGAGCCCTACAGTTGGAGAAATGGTGCAATACTTCTAGGGGAGAGCCCTACAGGTGGAGAAATGGTGCAATACTTCTAGGGGAGAGCCCTACAGGTGGAGAAATGGTGCAATACTTCTAGGGGAGAGCCCTACAGGTGGAGAAATGGTGCAATACTTCTAGGGGAGAGCCCTACAGGTGGAGAAATGGTGCAATACTTCTAGGGGAGAGCCCTACAGGTGGAGAAATGGTGCAATACTTCTAGGGGAGAGCCCTACGGGTGGAGAAATGGTGCAATACTTCTAGGGGAGAGCCCTACAGGTGGAGAAATGGTGCAATACTTCTAGGAGAGAGCCCTACAGGTGTTAAAGGGTGCAGTACTTCTGGGGGAGAGCCCTACAGGTGGAGAAATGGTGCAGTACTTCTAGGGGAGAGCCCTACAGTTGGAGAAATGGTGCAGTACTTCTGGTGGAGAGCCCTACAGGTGGAGAAATGGTGCAATACTTCTAGGGGAGAGCCCTACAGCTGGAGAAATGGTGCAGTACTTCTAGGGGAGAGCCCTACAGCTGGAGAAATGGTGCAGTACTTCTAGGGGAGAGCCCTACATGTGGAGAAATGGTGCAGTACTTCTAGGGGAGAGCCCTACCGGTGGAGAAATGGTGCAATACTTCTAGGGGAGAGCCCTACAGGTGTTAAAGGGTGCAGTACTTCTGGGGGAGAGCCCTACAGGTGGAGAAATGGTGCAGTACTTCTAGGGGAGAGCCCTACAGTTGGAGAAATGGTGCAGTACTTCTGGTGGAGAGCCCTACAGTTGGAGAAATGGTGCAATACTTCTAGGGGAGAGCCCTACGGGTGGAGAAATGGTGCAATACTTCTAGGGGAGAGCCCTACAGGTGGAGAAATGGTGCAATACTTCTAGGTGAGAGCCCTACAGGTGTTAAAGGGTGCAGTACTTCTGGGGGAGAGCCCTACAGGTGGAGAAATGGTGCAGTACTTCTAGGGGAGAGCCCTACAGTTGGAGAAATGGTGCAGTACTTCTGGTGGAGAGCCCTACAGGTGGAGAAATGGTGCAATACTTCTAGGGGAGAGCCCTACAGGTGGAGAAATGGTGCAATACTTCTAGGGGAGAGCCCTACAGGTGGAGAAATGGTGCAATACTTCTAGGGGAGAGCCCTACAGGTGGAGAAATGGTGCAATACTTCTAGGGGAGAGCCCTACCGGTGGAGAAATGGTGCAATACTTCTAGGGGAGAGCCCTACAGGTGGAGAAATGGTGCAATACTTCTAGGGGAGAGCCCTACAGGTGGAGAAATGGTGCAATACTTCTGGGGGAGAGCCCTACAGCTGGAGAAATGGTGCAATACTTCTAGGGGAGAGCCCTACAGGTGGAGAAATGGTGCAATACTTCTAGGGGAGAGCCCTACAGGTGGAGAAATGGTGCAGTACTTCTAGGGGAGAGCCCTACCGGTGGAGAAATGGTGCAATACTTCTAGGGGAGAGCCCTACAGGTGGAGAAATGGTGCAGTACTTCTAGGGGAGAGCCCTACCTGTGGAGAAATGGTGCAATACTTCTAGGGGAGAGCCCTACAGGTGTTAAAGAGTGCAGTACTTCTGGGGGAGAGCCCTACAGGTGGAGAAATGGTGCAGTACTTCTAGGGGAGAGCCCTACAGTTGGAGAAATGGTGCAATACTTCTAGGGGAGAGCCCTACAGTTGGAGAAATGGTGCAATACTTCTAGGGGAGAGCCCTACAGGTGGAGAAATGGTGCAATACTTCTAGGGGAGAGCCCTACAGGTGGAGAAATGGTGCAATACTTCTAGGGGAGAGCCCTACAGCTGGAGAAATGGTGCAATACTTCTAGGGGAGAGCCCTACAGGTGTTAAAGGGTGCAGTACTTCTGGGGGAGAGCCCTACAGGTGGAGAAATGGTGCAGTACTTCTGGTGGAGAGCCCTACAGGTGGAGAAATGGTGCAGTACTTCTAGGGGAGAGCCCTACCGGTGGAGAAATGGTGCAATACTTCTAGGGGAGAGCCCTACCGGTGTAGAAATGGTGCAGTACTTCTGGTGGAGAGCCCTACAGGTGGAGAAATGGTGCAATACTTCTAGGGGAGAGCCCTACAGTTGGAGAAATGGTGCAGTACTTCTAGGGGAGAGCCCTACAGGTGGAGAAATGGTGCAATACTTCTGGTGGAGATCCATACAGGTGGAGAAATGGTGCAGTACTTCTAGGGGAGAGCCCTACAGGTGGAGAAATGGTGCAATACTTCTAGGGGAGAGCCCTACCGGTGTAGAAATGGTGCAGTACTTCTAGGGGAGAGCCCTACCGGTGGAGAAATGGTGCAATACTTCTAGGGGAGAGCCCTACAGGTGTTAAATGGTGCAGTACTTCTAGGGGAGAGCCCTACAGTTGGAGAAATGGTGCAATACTTCTAGGGGAGAGCCCTACAGTTGGAGAAATGGTGCAGTACTTCTAGGGGAGAGCCCTACAGGTGGAGAAATGGTGCAATACTTCTAGGGGAGAGCCCTACAGTTGGAGAAATGGTGCAATACTTCTAGGGGAGAGCCCTACAGTTGGAGAAATGGTGCAATACTTCTAGGGGAGAGCCCTACAGTTGGAGAAATGGTGCAATACTTCTAGGGGAGAGCCCTACAGTTGGAGAAATGGTGCAGTACTTCTAGGGGAGAGCCCTACAGGTGGAGAAATGGTGCAATACTTCTAGGGGAGAGCCCTACAGTTGGAGAAATGGTGCAATACTTCTAGGGGAGAGCCCTACAGTTGGAGAAATGGTGCAGTACTTCTAGGGGAGAGCCCTACCGGTGGAGAAATGGTGCAGTACTTCTGGGGGAGAGCCCTACAGCTGGAGAAATGGTGCAGTACTTCTGGGGGAGAGCCCTACAGGTGGAGAAATGGTGCAGTACTTCTGGGGGAGAGCCCTACAGGTGGAGAAATGGTGCAGTACTTCTGGTGGAGAGCCCTACAGGTGGAGAAATGGTGCAGTACTTCTAGGGGAGAGCCCTACCGGTGGAGAAATGGTGCAGTACTTCTGGTGGAGAGCCCTACAGGTGGAGAAATGGTGCAGTACTTCTAGGGGAGAGCCCTACAGGTGGAGAAATGGTGCAGTACTTCTAGGGGAGAGCCCTACAGGTGGAGAAATGGTGCAGTACTTCTGGTGGAGAGCCCTACAGGTGGAGAAATGGTGCAGTACTTCTGGAGGAGAGCCCTACAGCTGGAGAAATGGTGCAGTACTTCTGGGGGAGAGCCCTACAGCTGGAGAAATGGTGCAGTACTTCTGGGGGAGAGCCCTACAGGTGGAGAAATGGTGCAGTACTTCTGGAGGAGAGCCCTACAGGTGTTAAAGGGTGCAGTACTTCTGGGGGAGAGCCCTACAGCTGGAGAAATGGTGCAGTACTTCTGGGGGAGAGCCCTACAGCTGGTGAAATGGTGCAGTACTTCTGGGGGAGAGCCCTACAGCTGGAGAAATGGTGCAGTACTTCTGGTGGAGAGCCCTACAGCTGGAGAAATGGTGCAGTACTTCTGGGGGAGAGCCCTACAGGTGGAGAAATGGTGCAGTACTTCTGGAGGAGAGCCCTACAGGTGTTAAAGGGTGCAGTACTTCTGGGGGAGAGCCCTACAGGTGTAAAAGGGTGCAGTACTAAATTGTTTCAATTGTATGTACGTCCTTTCAGTCCAATGGTTGAAATATTGAAGGAATTTAGAGCACAGGATTTGGACAAAGTGAAAAGTAACACAGTTTCTTAGTGTTTCAAGATTTAGATTTGTAGGATAATTAATTGAAATAGCTATATAGCTAGATAGATAGATAAAATTCATGCCACCAAAATTCCTTAGAACAAAACTTTAACATCTGTAACGTACAAACTTGTCAGACGTTTGAAGAACAAAATCCCAGGTAGTACCATGGATACGGACAATTTGTAAAGACTCGAAAAAGTCCAGTGTCCGCTTAGCTCAGTCCAAAATCTTTTTCCCAGCCAGCTTCTTTGTCCATCTGTTGTTTCAAGACACAGCCATAAAATCTATGTCAATTTAATTACAGGTCCTAGCAAACTAAAGGGTTTCGGAGTTCAATTGATTTTCACATTGTTTAACTTGTGTCACACACACACACCGTTCATTTTTACAGGTTTATCTTTTTAGGTCACAAGCTTTTGTCTGAGAATGTTTTTTTTCCAGACCAAAATGGAAAGAAATGGAAGAGAGATGGAAGGTCGCAAGGTCGGGGTTGTGATTGTTTAGTGAATACGTGAGTCACGATTTGATCTGAGTCATTGACAATATGTTCAGTGTCAGTGTTGAATCACATTGAAATGCCTTAGATGCTAATGTCAAAACAAAGAAAAACAACAAAAAAAAAAAGAGAAACATTGCAATTGTCTAGATGTTAATGTCAAAGACAAAAACATTGCAATGTCCTAGACCTGGATGCTTAAGTCATTACAAAGAAAGAGAAAAACATTGCAATGTCCTAGATGGATGGTAAATCATTACAAAGAAAGAGAGAAACATTGCAATGTCCTAGATGGATGGTAAATCATTACAAAGAAAGAGAGAAACATTGCAATGTCCTAGATGGATGGTAAATCATTACAAAGAAAGAGAAAAACATTGCAATGTCCTAGATGGATGGTAAATTATTACAAAGAAAGAGAAAAACATTGCAATGTCCTAGATGCTAATGTCATAACAAAGAAAGTGAGAAACATTTTTCTTGAAACTTTATGTTAGACAAACTTACCTTTAACAAGATTACAAAGAGAGTTTGTGTTACACAAACTCAGAGGCGGCCCCAGTTGAAGTCGGATCCCTGTCGGATCTGCATATTCGCAAATAATATTCAAGAGGTGATTTAATTTTGATGTAAAATGTTTTACATGTTTCGGATGTTCCTTCAGAGTTGAAGATAATTACTTCCTAGTCCAAACCTCCCGCAGGATGACGGGGGATGGGAGCGGGCAGGGTTTGAACTCTGGACCATCCATAAATCTGAACGACAGTCCAGCGCGCAAAATCAAGATATCATTCCTTTTTTAAACGCGAGTCACATAACGAGGCTTAATAAACATTACTATACCGAGTTCTTTTTTCATTTCATTTGAAGAATTAATTCCATATAACGTCAGAGGAAAAAAAAAAACACTACGTCACACGGCCTAGTTAGACTAAAAATCGCCTTCATCGATACGAGACATTTATCGTGTGTTCATAGACATTGGTGCACCGAGTGCGTTCTTTAAGCATTTCAATTAAAGAATTCATTCCATATGACGTCAAAGGAAAAAAAAACACTACGTCACACGGCCTAGCTAGAATAAAAATCACCTTCATCATTACGAGCCATTTATCGAGTGTTCATAGACATTGGTGCACCGAGTGCGTTCTTTTAGCATTTCTTTTAAAAAATTCATTCCATATGACGTCAAAGGAAAAAAAACCACTACGTCACACGGCTTAGTTAGACTAAAATATGTTTTCATTAATACAAGCAATTTTTCGAGTGTTCATAGACATTGGTGCGCCGAGTGCGTTCTTTTAACATTACATTTAAAGAGTCCATTCATATGACGTCAAAGAAAAAAAATTCCATTACCTCATAATAGGCTAGTACCGGTACCATAAAAAAAATGTCTTTATTTACACGAGATATTTAACGAGGGTTCATAGACATTGGTGCACTGAGTTCTAATAGAATTTATTTAAAAAGGATCAAAGCCGCATTGTTTTTGCGTTTTGTCTGTCAGTCGGTCTGTCCGTCATCTTGATATAAAAAAAAAACAACTACTAAAAGTTATTAAAAATTGATTAACCTTTATTCTACGTTTCAAAACATCGCAATAATTTTTAGGTATGAACACAATTGAAAAGTTTATATAATAAATTGTTCCGGATGTTTGTATAAATACTAAAAGAAAAAGAGAATTTCAGATATATGAAATACCGTTAATTAAATTTTTTGGATGGTCTCGTATAAAAATTAGATGTACTACAGCCATGTGGAGAGATTTTCATACCTTACTTTGGTATTTGGATTCTGTTTTTCTTAAAAATCGGAACATAATATTAACGATAATTAGATTTTTTTATGTTTTAGGTAGAAAGTTAAATGTACTGTAAGAGAGTAGTGAGTTAAAATATTTTTCATAAAAATCCGTAAAAACATTATTTCGTAAATGAGAAGATTATTTGTTTATTAATTAGAAGAGGGAGTTCAAACAATTATTTGGCGTTAGTAGATTTTTAAATAAATTCGGAAATTTCTGGCGACGATTTGTAAGAAACAAAATCCGGAACTTTCTTTATCGATTACAAAACTTCTATGTTATGTTTTAGCAAGAAAATTAAATGTCTAAAAAGTAATTTCCAGTGATCAATTCTAGTAAATTACTTTTTTTTTAAAGCCCTGTCGATATTTTTAAAATTTGTTTAAAGATGAAAATACGGAACAATTTGATATTGATAACCAAATTATAGTGACGCATTGTCAAATAATATAAGTGTAATATTAGTAAATTATGCGATTTCAAACAATCATTAGGCATAATTCCTGTTTTATAAAACAATATCCGGAACATTTTTACAATTAATGAAATATAAGTCAGTATAGATATTTTGATTTAGCATTAATATGCTATTTACATAAAAAACGGAACAACATATTATTGATAATGTGTTTTTGCAACGTTTAAGCATGGAAATTGAATGTAATATAAATTAGAAGAGCAAACAAACATTTGTTGGGGTTGATTAGATTTGCACACAAAAATCCGGAACAATCAATTTTTAGATACTTAAAACTATTAAGATGTTACCGGAGGAACATTAAAGTGTAAATCAGATTTTCAATAGCTTTTAGAGTTCTAGTTTTTTAATCTAATCGTGACGGACAGACCGACCAACAGACAAAACGCACAAAAATAATCTTCTTTTATTCGGATGGGGGCACTAAACAAAAAATAAATAAAATCTGATTTTTTTAAAAAGTTTAAGGAATTGGTTTAGCACCTGGTCATGTAGCGACGTTACGCTACTGCACGAAAATCGCTGCATAAAAAGTCCATTAAAAAAAATGTGCGTGATATTTACATAAAAAATGCATTATTAGCCTTTATAAACAAACAGAAATGTTTTCTTTTAATTTTAGCAGATAGTTGACCAGAAAAAACATCTTTAACTATTATTTATATTTGTTGTAAACATTTCCTGTACATTTTTTAAATATATTTGACTTAGTGATACTGAAAATACACAAAAATTGTCCATCTTTGTTAGCATATTGTAACATTGCCTCCCTTACATTTACGTAATTGTTTTAGAATTGGTGTATTTTTATGAAAAAATCGCTTGCATAATTAATTTTATAAATTAAACGGTTTGCTTTTAGAAAACCAAAAGTAGCCGTTGCACCTAAACTTTTCAAGCCCCATTTAATGATGAAATAATATTTTTCATATCTCTTCTAGTTTTCGAGATCTGAGTGTGACAGACGACCAGACGGACAGACGGACATTTTGCACAAACCTAATAGCGGCTTTTTCCCCTTACGGGGGCCGCTAAAAACAATTGCGCCTTCGATGTAGCATACAAACATAGATGTATAGAGGGGACACTTGAAGTCAGTTCCCTTGTAGAGTAGGAATACCTCACAACTTGAATAGTGTAATGATTAAATACAATCAGGCTGACTTAGTTTTAATTTGTTATAGTGCCAACATTCATTTTAATTAGATATCTTATAGTGCAACGTTCGCTAATCTCAATGTTCATGTCTCAATGTTCATGTCTCAATGTTCATGTCTCAATGTTCATGTCTCAATGTTCATGTCTCAATGTTCATGTCTCAATGTTCATGTCTCAATGTTCATGTCTCAATGTCTCAATGTTCATGTCTCAGTGTTCATGCCTCAATATTCATGTCTCAATGTTCATGTCTCAATGTTCATGTCTCAATGTTCATGTCTGAATGTTCATGTCTGAATGTTCATGTCTCAATGTTCATGTCTCAATGTCTCAATGCTCATGTCTGAATGCTCATGTCTCAATGTTCATGTCTCAATGTTCATGTCTCAATGTTCATGTCTCAATGTCTCAATGCTCATGTCTGAATGCTCATGTCTCAATGTTCATGTCTCAATGTTCATGTCTCAATGTTCATGTCTCAATGTTCATGTCTCAATGTTCATGTCTCAATGTTCATGTCTCATGTTCAGTACAAGTCTTCAAAGAAGTGTATGTTCAGTACAAGTCTTCAAAGGAGGGTAATGACCTCCACAAAAAAACAACAACCTGCCAATGGCCTCCATTTACTATAATTCTGTAGACAAACTATTAAAATTTAAGATAGCTTACAAAATTTAACTACTGTAAAAAAAATAGTTTCGATATTTATAATAGCCTAAAAAGTAAAGAAAAAAAATATATTGAATCCTCGTCCATTAGTTTGTCTCGTTGCGTGTTTAATCTGTGAAAAAGAAAAGAGCAGTATCTCGGGCTATTGAACAGTCTGGGTTTTTCTTCCTTTCTTAAAATCATTAAAGAGTGATATAGCCAGATTTTCTGGCATCTGGAAACCTCTATCAATAGATATTTATGTGGCTTTTGGCTTTCTATGTTATTTAATTCCTACATCGAGAAAATTCCCATGAAAATTAGCCGTCTCGGGAGATTATAGATTTTATTTTTATATTTTTATTTTTTTACATTGAATTTTGACTTGGCCTTTTCTATTATCTTATCGTATCTAATCTTATATAATACAGACGTTACTTCAAAACAGAAGAGGATTACTAACTACGCGTCATGCATCTATCTAGTTATGCATGTTAACCAATGACTTAAACTCCTCCAAGTCACTGGTTTTCCTGGCTTGTGTTTGTGTTTTAACGTAGTAGAGTCTCCACTAATCGCGAAATGAGAAATTAAAATTACACCTTTATTTAAGCCTATGTATATATTTTCATATGTATATGTGTACTGTGGCATCACTGAGGTCGGTGTCGTCCGGTGCCGTTAGCTCAAGGGGTCAACCCTCCTACCTCCCCAGAAAAAAAAACAAAAAACAGGCTTATAAAAATGTCCTTGGTTTTTCTTTTTTTTAAACCAAGAATACATACTATTCATTATTGTTACACAACTGTTAAAATTATTTTATTTTAAAATTGTAGCTTGGACATAGCTGATCAAGACCAAAATTTTTCTTCCTGCTTTATTTAACCAGCTAGGGGTCAGGGAGCGAAGTAAGCTCCCCATGCGGGACACAAGGCGAAACACCGGAAGTGAAACATTTTCCTGCATTTCTGAGCTTCCAATATTCATTCTCCTGGTGTCTACAACCACCTTTTTCTCATAATAGAAATAGTGCATGGATAAAATAAAAATATTTCAGACGGGCTGATACAGACGTTTTAACAACATTCAAGGCAGTAAGTCACTTCAGTTATTGTAATGAGCATCAATGTACTTTGAACATCTTCGTGTTCAACAAGAAGTCTTGTAACGTGTCTGACAGTTTCATGTAACACAACGATGGTTCACAGGAACAATAAAGATTCTAGAAACACATATGTGAAGATGCATTGAATCGATCTTGTTGCTAACATCTCTGGCACAAAAATTATAAGAAAATCTTTTTACTTAGAAGATGAAATCAGGGGACTTAATTTAAAACTTGAATAGCTTAAACATGGGTCATGATTTCATTTTAATTGTATTTGATTATTATCATGAATAACTTAAAAGCAAACACAATCTATTTTTGTCTATAAATATAAATAGCCCGCCCCCCCCCCCTTCCCCTGTTTAACAACATACTTTTTTTTTTACATTTAATGGAATTTTAAAAAAAAAATTTAGTGAACAAAATATAACTAGATAAAATAGATATTTAAGTATCGAGCGTATATTATATGGCGTAGTCCATTCATTTCATTATTTAATAAAATTAACCTTCAAATTTGTGTTTAAAAAGCGTTTTTACTTAACTGGCAGGGACAGCCAGCAGGTTTGTGTATTGCACAAAGTCCTATTGTTACCTTGATACTTCTCAGTTTAGCCAAGGCTTAAAGTAATGGGGAATTCGAATAGTATCAAAGTCACTACATCTACCACAAGCGTGTTTCAGACATACTATTGCGCACTCTGCTGAGAGGTCGTCATTGGGTTGTCTACATGACATCTTTGTTCATTTTGGCCATGGAAACATTAAGGTTGACATCATTTGTACTATACCGCTTGATATGAAAAACAAACTTTAAGTTTAAAAATCTTGATGTTCAAGGGACATCACTTGAGTCCAAACAGAGAATATTAGAGGTTAACTTTTCCATTTCCGGGGAGATAAGAGATGCTTTCAAAATGAATATATAAAGATGCAATTATCTTACTTGACAAATAGTTTATTAAAGTATCATAAAATACAAAACAATGAAATGAGTTTCAATAAACATGACAATAATGACATGATGACATTTCAATGGATCTCAGAGCAAACGTCTGAGAAAAAGCAAAATCTAAAGCTAAACAACTTTTTCAGGTAATAATTTTGTTGCATTTATTCTCGAGTTTTTAACGTAGAATTCTACGAATGAGTGCACAGCAATTAAACTTTATTTGAATTTTTTAATTACACTTCATAAATTTAATGCTACTACATTACAGGCACATGTAAACATTGCATGCTACCATAAAAGACTTATCCATTCTGAATGGGAACCAGCTGGCCATTGATAAGGGCAGTCTGAGCTCCAGTGGTCTGTGTACCGGACAGCAAGCTGGACAGAATGAGAAGCTCAATCAAGGAGCTGCCAGAGTCGTGCTTCTTGTAATTACTGCTCATCATGTTGCCGCTGCTGCCTGCGTCATAATGGTGGACATGAATCACTTTGGCCGGTTTACTCATCATCATACTAGAATCAAATACAAGAATGTCGGGATCAGAGAACGTTAAGTGGACAAATACAAGAATGTCGTGATCAGAGAACGTTAAGTGGACAAATACAAGAATGTCGGGATCAGAGAACGTTAAGTGGACAAATACAAGAATGTCGTGATCAGAGAGAAATAAGTGGATAAATACAAGAATGTCGTGATCAGAGAAAAATAAGTGGACAGATTGAAGGCGAGATAGATTGTTACATGGGCCTAGAAGCGTAAAAAACTAAATAGAGATATATCTAGCTAAGCAAATGTGTGCAATTAAATTAGCAAAGAGCTGTGTAAAAAGATTACCAGAGAGGTATGTAGGTTTGATTACCAGAGAGGTATGTAGTTTAATTAGCAGAAAGGTATCTATCTTTTCTTGTTTACGAGATCTAATTGGGACGGACGGACAGACGGACAGACATTTCACACAAAACTAATAGCGTCTTTTCCCCTTTCGGGGGCCGCTAAAAATAAATAGTTTATGGAAAAGACAGAAGAGTTGAACATTTTTATATTAATTTTCTGGAATATTGGTCTCTTTTCATTTGTTATAAACAGAATGCATATTCTACCTGTAACAGATGAAAATCTTTAAAGTTCTTAATATGATGATTATGTTGACAGTTTAGGATAAAACAATAAATCAGGCTCCTTTACACAGGCGGGTATCTCAAAACAAAATGGGTCCACCTGTTGATCCTATAAGATTCCTAGGTTCAAAATGTTTCAAGTCTTTTCTGAGACATGCGAAATATCATGCCGATGCTATAAACGTTTTTATCCATCTACATCAAAGTCGATTTGTGGTCCAGTGTGAGTGGCCTGTTTCAGCAGTCCACTGTATAAAAGCTGCTTTTGTGACTACTAAGTCTCAATGTTCGAAAGCTTTTGATACAGACTACTATAGTGTTTGCATAATCATCATGGGCGTAGCCAGGGGGGGGGGGGTTAATCCACCCCCCCCCAGTGGACTTAAGTGACTGTTTTTTTACTTTGATTTTGTTTATTTTAGCTGAGATTTTAATACTAAACCATCATTTGCCCCAGCGCAGCCAAGGGAGTTTAAAACCCCTACCATGGGGTTTTGAGTTTGAAACTCCCTGCCACCGGGGGGGGGGGAGCGGATTTTAGTGACTGATTTTTTGCTTTGATTTTGTTTAGGTGAGATTTTAATACTAAGCCATCACTTGCCCCAGCGCAGCCAATGGGTTTTTGAGTTTAAAACCCCTACAGTGGGGTTTTGAGTTTATAACCCCCTACCAGGGGTTTTGAGTTTGAAACCCCCTTTTAAGGGTTAGGGCAGTTAAATACCCCTCTTCTATAAAACAAAACACAAAAAATTTAAACGACAATCCCCAAATTCCAAAAGCACAGTTAAGGAAGATTTTGATTTTAAAACCCCCTCCAAAATTTACGATAGACCCCCTCTTCAATATGAAAAAAAATATAAAAATTATGCACTCAAAATGTTATGAGCGTAGCTAAATGAGTTTTGACTCAGTTTTAGGTTTAAACTCCCCTCCAATGGAGTTTGAAGCTAAAAAATACATCTTCAATAAAAAAAAAAAGCAAATTACACACTCAAAATGCTATGAGCGTTGCCAAAAGGGATTTTGAGTTTATATCCCCCTTCAGAAGGGTTTGATGCTAAAAATACCTCTTCAATATAAAAAAAGCAAATTACACACTAAAATTATTTGAGCGTAGCCAAGCCAATTGGGGGTTTTGAGTTTAAACTCCTTTCCTCCAGATGGTTTTGAGTTTAAAATCCCCCTACAGAGCGTTTTGAGGTGGAAAACATCTATCTTTAATATTACTCTAAAGCAAACTACAGTTACCAAATGCTATGATCGTAGCTAAATGGGGTTTTGAATTTAAAAAAACAACAACTACAGAGATTTTTTAGTTTAAAACCCCTAACAGATGATTTTGACGATAAAACTTCACTTTTTCGATATAAAATCTAAAGCAAATGTGAGCTTGCGCTCCCAGAGCTATTTTTATATGTAATTTTATTTTTTTACTTGTATAGGCTAGAGCTATTTTTATATATTTTATTTTAATAGGTTAGTGTCAGATATATAAATTATTTATAATTGTACTTCCGCATATTTTTATTTAGGTTAGTGCGGATAGTATAAAAAGTAATGTACATGCTGTCTTAAAACAGTTGTGTGTACAGTTGACCAGCGGTCAGTAAAGTATATCTCTGTCTGTGTGACAGTTGATGATCTTAGTGATCTGGCGTATGATAATTTAATCATTGCTATATTTCTGTACCTGGGACGGCCTGCTATTATTACTGCTGATTATAACTGCTGAATATATCTGCTGTGTCATTGCTGCTGTATCTAATATTGCTGCTATTACTCTGCTGCATTTATTACTCAGATTACTACTATTGTTATTGCTTCTGTAGATCTTGGGAATCTAGTGTTATTTTAATTTTGTTTTTGTAGTGTTGCCTTGGTTAGCATAGACCTAGTGGCTTAGTCTGTTCTTGGTGAATAGTAAGGTACTAAGGTGTTCTTGTTTTAGTGTTAGTGTAGTAGATCTAGTGTAGTAGTTGTAGTGATTTAGTTAGATAGTTGGTTTGATCAGTTTGTGTTAGATAGTTGGTTTGATCAGTTTGTGTTAGATAGTTGGTTTGGTTAGTTTGTTGGTGTTTGTAGTGGCGTAGATTTAGAGGGTTGTTTATAGTGGTTAGTGTATATATTATATTTTATTATTGATTTATTTTTATGTAAATAAAGTTTCGTTTTGTTTATTTATCCTAAACGTTATCTTCCTTTCATTTAGTTTAGGTTAGTATGTCTGGTTACTTAGGCGACTCTAGCCCCTTGGTCGTAGACTGAGGTGTCACAGATTGAGCCCACCCAGTAGTGCTAACATCTGCCTACTGTTTAGTAAGTAATGTTGATCAGAGAAAAGGTCCTCTCTCTCACGCCTCCTGACCTGCTCACACAATCTACAGTCACCTAATTTGAAGAGCGTATTCAAGAGAGGTTACACATTTCTACCAGTGGCAGGGCTCCATTAATAATGTGCAGTGAATAGTCATCTACCGAAATTGAAAAACACTAAATGTGGCTCAATAAAGATGGCTAAGACAGATTTTAGGAGTCAGTTATAGAGATCGGGTCTAAATCAAGGAAATCCTATGCCGAACTGGGAGTCGACCCCTTAGCAAGATTGTGACAGAGCGTCGCATGAGGTTTTCGGGATATGTTCTCCAACAAAATGAATTTCGCATAATAAGAGTTGCGATGACATCCTAGTACAACTTGGCGCCACACATTCATGGAGGTCCTCGGAGCAGGTGGGAAGTGGCTTCAGAAATTATCAGTGACAGATTTGTGTGGAAACAGCTTGACGGAAAATGCGCCGAACGGCGCGGCAGGGTCTAAGACAGTAAAAAAATAGCACATTAATTTTTGAAATAAGACTTTTTAATAGCAGGAAAATGAACTGTAGATACCTCAAAATATGCATTTTGTTGGCATTCAATTAAAAAATCCTGGCTACGCCCATGATAATCATCAATTTCAAAAACTCACCAATCAACCTTAGGGGTTGGTGATGGAGGGAAGCAATGAGCGGAGATTCATCTCTACCTCCCCTCCCCTGAATCCTGTGATGTCTATATTATATAATCTCAGGAGTAATTTTTTCCACACATTCTCATGATTTTCATTTTTTCCCATTTTGTTAGCTTTTCATTAGTTAGAATCGTTATAGTTGCTATTTATTATAACGTCACCGATAGACCATAGCCTAA
Organism: Biomphalaria glabrata; assembly: GCF_947242115.1. Lineage (NCBI taxonomy): Eukaryota > Metazoa > Mollusca > Gastropoda > Planorbidae > Biomphalaria > Biomphalaria glabrata. The sequence goes on from NC_074723.1 coordinate 25,216,264, forward strand.
AAAATTAAAGTCGCTAATTAAAGAGTGCCTAATTTTCCAGTGCCTAATTTTCCGCCTTGTCAAAAAGTGCCTAATTATCCGGTGCCTAAATTTCCGGGTACCTAATTATCCGGGTGCCTAAATTTCCGGGTGCCTAAATATCCGTAAATATGTGGTGCCTAAATATCCGGTGCCTAAATTTCCTAAATTCAGTGCACACATTGTAAGACACATTTCCTTATGGATAATAAAGATTATTATTTTAGCGGCCCCTGAAAGGGGAATAGACGCTATTAGTTTTGTGTGGCCTGGCTGTCCGTCTGTCCTGTTTAGATCTCGTAAACTAGAAAAGATATTGAAAATCCGACATCATGATAATTTAGACCTTTCAAAGTTCTAATGCAACGGCTACTTTTCCTTTTTTGAAAGCGAAAATTTTAATTTTTAAAATCAACTATGCAAGCAGTTTTTTCATAAAAATACACCCGTTTTACAACTATTCACTATTAATAGTAACACAACGGGAGGCTAGTTAATATGGGAGACTGAAATATTTATAACACATTTATTCAAACGGTTTTAGATTTTTTTGTAAAAGAAATTTTTTTTTACAATTGTATTGCTAAGTTAAGTAAGTTCTGTCCTACAAACTACAACATTTAAAAAATGTTTTCCTTTTTTTTTAAAGAGAAAAATCTATTTAGTATACATATAAGTGGAACATAATATAAACAACAATTAATAAGTAGTTTTTCATAATATAGCGTGAACTGCTGGGTGACACCATGACTATGCAACATCCAACTTAACATCTAACATTTTTTTATTTTTTTTTACGAAAATGTTTTTTTTTTTCTTGAGGCTTTGAATAAGAGTTGACCCTTTACTAACTAATTAAATCAATTAGATACTCATTATATGACATCAGTTAGGCCAGGTTCAAGTCTACGTCACCTTCACCACTTTCACCTGTCCCTTGGTCTGCTGGACCGTTAGGGCACCACACAAGATCTGTCAATTTTCTTTCTCCATTCTTCTCTGTCATTTGCCTTTGATAGAATTTCATTCTGATATTCTATCTGAAAATATTGAAACGTGCCTGGGTGGACCACTTCGGGGGCCGATTTTGAGTTTGTTTTTTCACAAAAAATGTTTTTGCAACCTTGTTTTTAATTATTATTACTAAATGTCCCTTCTGATTAAAATATCACAAAAAGATGTCAAAATATAAATATATAACTTAGTAAATTTACCCAAAATGTTGCCTTATTGTATAATAAAATTCTGATGAAATAGTCTATGAGAAAGATGTCAAAAGTGAATATTATTACCACAGTCTTCTGTTTCACAATGGACAGTGGGAGGGGATGAGCTCAATTCAAATTGTTAAAACAAGTATTAACACCTTTTCCATTTTATATTTACTAATGATGCCAATATTTCTGTATATGTTGAAGAACTGATTTTTTTTTTTACACTGAATATATAAATATTAATAAGTAGAATATATTATTTTAAGTATTAACTACTTTTTTAAAACAATTGTCATTCCTTACACCAATTATATAATGTAAGCATTTGTTGTCTGTATTGTTAATTGTTACATTTCATGTCTCTGATCCATACAAAGAACCCTTTCAAATAATAACATTCAAATATAGTAACGCCCAAACAAGATATGGCACACTATCTGGCCCCTGGCTTGGTTCTATAGTGCCCTTCAAAATTTTTTGCTAAAGTCAGCTGACGAGGTTTCGTTGGTGACACACGTAAATGTCTTAAGCCACAGACTGAAAGTGTTGAGTATTTCAGAGTTGACAACACAAGCTCATTGTTTACATAGCAACAAGAAATAATTTAACAATCAATTATTATTTTTTTACATCTTTTAACAAAATATGAAACAAACGTGAATTTGAGGCCTAAAATATCACCTCCCTTAAAACTCATTTGACCAGTTTGAATTGTTCATGTAAATTCTAAAGTTGTATTCATCAATTTGTAAATGGCACTAAAAGATTCAATGTTACCTCAGGAACATTGGAGTCACAAAATAGATGTGATCATTCATAGACTGACTGGTGTGATCATTTATAGACTGACTGGTGTGATCATTTATAGACTGACTGGTGTGATCAATTATAGACTGAGTGGTGTGATCATTTATAGACTGACTGGTGTGATCATTTATAGACTGACTGGTGTGATCATTTATAGACTGACTGGTGTGATCATTTATAGACTGACTGGTGTGATCATTTATAGACTGACTGGTGTGATCATTTATAGACTGACTGGTGTGATCATTTATAGACTGACTGGTGTGATCATTTATAGACTGACTGGTGTGATCATTTATAGACTGACTGGTGTGATCATTTATAGACTGACTGGTGTGATCATTTATAGACTGACTGGTGTGATCATTCATAGACTGACTGGTGTGATCATTTATAGACTGGCTGGTGTGATCATTCATAGACTGGCTGGTGTGATCATTTATAGACTGACTGATGTGATCATTCATAGACTGACTGGTGTGATCATTTATAGACTGACTGGTGTGATCATTCATAGACTGACTGGTGTGATCATTCATAGACTGACTGGTGTGATCATTTATAGACTGACTTGTGTGATCATTCAGAGATTGAGTGATGTGATCTTTTATAGATTGAATAGTGTGATCATTCATAGATTGACTGGTCATTCATAGATTGACTGACGTGGTCATTTATAGACCGACTGATGCAGTCAGAATAGACATACTGATATATAAAGTTATCTATACTATATAATCCACATGTCATTGAATTTGACTTACCCCATCGGTTGTTTATAGTACATGTCTGCATAGCTTGGTGCTGACATTAACACTGTGGATAGATTTAATGAACAATGGTCTAGACTTATAGAAACCTTTTTATACTAAGGGCATGTAAATCTTAGACTGCAAATGTTGGACGTTTTAAGTTCAACTTTAATAAAACAAAACAACAAAACTGAAGAAAAACTATCAACATGATCATGGGCGTAGCCGGTGGGGGGGGGGGGTCTTGGGGTTCACCCCCCCCCCCCCGAAATAAATGGAGTTTTGTGACTGATTTTTTTATTTATTTTGTTAATTTTATGTTAAAACATCACTTGCCCCAGCGCAGCCAAGAGGGGTTTTGAGTTCAATCCAAGAGGATAGCTAAGGTGGATTTCGATTTTATAACCCCCTTCCAAAGTTTTAAAGATAACACCCCTCTTCAATATAAGCCTAAATCATATGTCTGTTACCAGATTCTATGAGCTTTGCCAAGAGGAGTTTTGTGTATAAAGCCCCCTCCCCCTCCAGCAGGATTTGAAGCTAAAAACCACATCTTCAATATAAAAAAAAAGCAAATTACACACTCTTAATTCTATGAGCGTAGCCCAACGGGGTTTTGAGTTTGAACCCCTCTCAGCCAGAGGGCTTTAATTTTGAAACCCCTCATGTGGTTTTGAGTTTAAAATCCCCCTCAAGATAGTTTTGAAACCCCTTCTTCAATATCATTCCAAAGCAAAATACAGTCACCGAATTCTATGAGCGTAGCTAAGGAGGTTTTGAGATTGTTAAAAAAACAAACTCCAAAGACTTTTTAGTTTAACTCCCCCCCCCAACAGATGGTTTTGACGATATAACTTCCCTTTTCGATATAAAATCTAAAGCAAGCTACAAATTCCTAGAACGTAGCCAAGAGAGATTACAAATTTCTACCAGTCGCTGGGCTCCAACAATTTTTGAAAAAAGACTAAATGTGGCTCAACTAAGACAGATTTTAGGAGTCAGTTATAGAGATCGGGTCTCAATCAAGGAAATTCTATGCTGAACTGGTAGTCGACCACTTGGTGAGTTTGTGACAGAGCATGAGGTTTGCGAGACATGTTCTTCGATAAAAGGAACTACGCCAATCAAGAGTTGCGAAGACAAGGAGGCCATTACGAGGAAATCGCAAACAGGGGGATGCTAGTATAACTTGGCGCCACACTTTCATGGACACCAGGTGGAAAGAAACTTCAGATATTGCCAGTGACAGATCTTTGCGGAGACAGCTTGCCGCCCAATGCGCCGAACGGCGCAGGAGATTCCAAGTCTAAGTCCTAAGTACATAAGAATAGCAGATTAGGTTTTTGTACTAAATTTTTTTAATAGCAGGATAATGTAGATACTTTAGAATATGCATTTGCTTTGTGTTTTAAATATGAAAATAGTGCCTAGCGGCGGGGCTCCGCCCCAAACAGCGCTTTCAGCGCTCCCGCAGAACCTTTTGCTGGTTGTCTATACGGTTTTTCCACCAACTCCAGGAAGAACCTATTCTAGTGTAAAATAAACGTCTTCCAAAAGAATGAAGGATCAGAATGTAATAAAGATTAATAATGTACACACACATATATATTTTTTATATGTATATATAACCCTCCTCCCCGAAAAAAAAATCCTGGCTAAGCCGATGAACAAGATTAGCAAGATTTAAAAAAAAAAAAAACTTCTTTATACAGCTTAAAATAAAATAAAATTTAAAAAATACTTTTAAAAAACAAATTTAGCTTAGACTGGAAACCGAACTCGTGATTTTGACACCGTTTACAGCGATTCAACCGATTAGGCGAGCGGCCATAGTATAAAAAAGTACTTATTTAGGCCTATTACTATATTCAATACAAGCATCTGATCTAAAAGTCTAGATCTAGTCTAGATCTAGTTCTAGATCTAGAAGTAATCTAAATTAGATTTACATTAAACTTAAAGCTGAGATAATCTATCAATAAACTTTAAGCAACTTTAAATTTAATCAACAACTCAGTTATCGGTTCACTCCGGATGACAATGCCGTGTTAAATGTCACCTGATATAAAGGATATATATACTATTAATGTCACTCTGATGTGACTCTGATGTCACCCTAATTTGAATGATATATTATTTATGTCACTCTGATGTCACTGATATAAATGATATACTTTTATTGTCACTCTGATGTCCCTCTGATGTCACCCTAATAAGAATGGTATTCTCTTAATGTCACTTTGATGTCACTCTGATATGAATGATATACTATCAAAAGTTTTTAGAATAATCGTCGGAGTCTGTAATTCTATCTTTTATGCTTGCCTGTATCTCTACTGTGTGATCCGAGATGTTTCCGTGACATTATAATTGGTCCCTTGCATTTTATTAAATAGAACTCTATTGAAAGTAGTCTGACACCTAGCCTACCAGTATGTGTTGATGAAGACACTCTATTGAAAGTAGTCTGACACCTAGTCTACCAGTGTGTGTTGATGAAGACACTCTATTGAAAGTAGTCTGACACCTCGTCTACCAGTATGTGTTGATGAAGACACTCTATTGAAAGTAGTCTGACACCTAGTCTACCAGTGTGTGTTGATGAAGACACTCTATTGAAAGTAGTCTGACACCTCGTTTACCAGTATGTGTTGATGAAGACACTCTATTGAAAGTAGTCTGACACCTAGTCTACCAGTGTGTGTTGATGAAGACACTCTATTGAAAGTAGTCTGACACCTAGTCTACAAGTATGTGTTGATGAAGGCACTCTATTGAAAGTAGTCTGACACCTAGTCTACCAGTATGTGTTGATGAAGACACTCTATTGAAAGTATTCTGACACCTCGTCTACCAGTATGTGTTGATGAAGACACTCTATTGAAAGTATTCTGACACCTCGTCTACCAGTATGTGTTGATGAAGACACTCTATTGAAAGTAGTCTGACACCTAGCCTACCAGTATGTGTTGATGAAGACACTCTATTGAAAGTATTCTGACACCTCGTCTACCAGTATGTGTTGATGAAGACACTCTATTGAAAGTAGTCTGACACCTAGTCTACCAGTATGTGTTGATGAAGACACTCTATTGAAAGTAGTCTGACACCTAGTCTACCAGTGTGTGTTGATGAAGACACTCTATTGAAAGTAGTCTGACACATCGTTTACCAGTATGTGTTGATGAAGACACTCTATTGAAAGTAGTCTGACACCTAGTCTACCAGTATGTGTTGATGAAGACACTCTATTGAAAGTAGTCTGACACCTCGTCTACGAGTAAGTGTTGATGAAGACACTCTATTGAAAGTAGTCTGACACCTCGTCTACCAGTATGTGTTGATGAAGACACTCTATTGAAAGTAGTCTGACACCTCGTCTACCAGTATGTGTTGATGAAGACACTCTATTGAAAGTAGTCTGACACCTCGTCTACCAGTATGTGTTGATGAAGACACTCTATTGAAAGTAGTCTGACACCTAGTCTACCAGTATGTGTTGATGAAGACACTCTATTGAAAGTAGTCTGACACCTAGTCTACCAGTATGTGTTGATGAAGACACTCTATTGAAAGTAGTCTGACACCTAGTCTACCAGTATGTGTTGATGAAGACACTCTATTGAAAGTAGTCTGACACCTCGTTTACCAGTATGTGTTGATGTAGACACTCTATTGAAAGTATTCTGACACCTCGTCTACCAGTATATGTTGATGAAGACACTCTATTAAAAGTAGTCTGACACCTCGTTTACCAGTATGTGTTGATGAAGACACTCTATTGAAAGTAGTCTAACACCTCGTTTACCAGTATGTGTTGATGAAGACACTCTATTGAAAGTAGTCTGACACCTCGTCTACCAGTATGTGTTGATGAAGACACTCTATTGAAAGTAGTCTGACACCTCGTTTACCAGTATGTGTTGATGAAGACACTCTATTGAAAGTAGTCTGACACCTAGTCTACCAGTATGTGTTGATGAAGACACTCTATTGAAAGTAGTCTAACACCTCGTCTACCAGTATGTGTTGATGAAGACACTCTATTGAAAGTATTCTGACACCTCGTCTACCAGTATGTGTTGATGAAGACACTCTATTGAAAGTAGTCTGACACCTCGTCTACCAGTATGTGTTGATGAAGACACTCTATTGAAAGTAGTCTGACACCTCGTCTACCAGTATGTGTTGATGAAGACACTCTATTGAAAGTATTCTGACACCTCGTCTACGAGTATGTGTTGATGAAGACACTCTATTGAAAGTAGTCTGACACCTCGTTTACCAGTATGTGTTGATGAAGACACTCTATTGAAAGTATTCTGACACCTCGTCTACCAGTATGTGTTGATGAAGACACTCTATTGAAAGTAGTCTGACACCTCGTCTACCAGTATGTGTTGATGAAGACACTCTATTGAAAGTATTCTGACACCTCGTCTACGAGTATGTGTTGATGAAGACACTCTATTGAAAGTAGTCTGACACCTCGTTTACCAGTATGTGTTGATGAAGACACTCTATTGAAAGTATTCTGACACCTCGTCTACGAGTATGTGTTGATGAAGACACTCTATTGAAAGTATTCTGACACCTAGTCTACCAGTATGTGTTGATGAAGACACTCTATTGAAAGTATTCTGACACCTCGTCTACCAGTATGTGTTGATGAAGACACTCTATTAAGAGTTGAGAACAGGAGCATATTTTTAATACATTACGTATTATATTTTTGTATGAATGATTAAAATTCTAGAATAATTAAGAAAGTTGTATTTCCTTTCAAGATTTCAATGAACAGCTTGATGTGTCTTTTCTTTAGATGGAACTTTATATTTTTTTCTAACCGTTTGCATATTGTCTCCCTTACCAAAACATAACTAATAACCAATAGTCTTAGATCTAACTTTTTACTTCTTTGGATTTTACATTGTCTTCCTTACTAAATCATAAATAATAACCATTAGTCTTAGATCTAAGTTTGTTTTTCTTTGTATTTGCACATTGTCTCCTTTACCAAAACATAACTGATAACCAACAGGCTTAGATCTACCTTTTTTTCTTTAGATTTGCACATTTTCTCCCTTACCAAAACATAACTAATAACCAATAGTCTTAGATCAAAGTTTGTTTTTCTTATATATATATATATATATATATATATATATATATATGTATATATATATATATATATATATATATATATATATATATATATATATATATATATATATATATATATATATATATATATATATATATATATATATATATATATATATATATATATATATATATATATATATATATTCGTATATTGTCTCCCTTACCAAAACATAACTAATCTATTATTTATTTGTAAAATATCACTGACTGACTCTTTCATTGATCAAAAGATCTCTTAAACTGTCGTACACTCGTACCAATTCGAATGAAATTTCGTACACACGTTTCTTTTGCCTCCTATGTACTCACTAAGAACCCGAAGACCATTATTCGCTAAAAACCGCAAGCTTTCTATCCAACCTTTGTACTTTATTTTCTGTATTTCCCCAAATAGCCGCAGTCTACATGTAAAGCATTACAAAAATATCACAAATTCAGTATTTTTAAAGCATTTTTTTTTCTTTTCCCCCAATTTGTGCATTACACCAAACAAAAAACTTGCATTACACATTTTTAAAAAGTTAAAATTAACCAAAAGGGGGAGGGTCAAGGTTGAAATTGAATATAGATTGAATTGAGAAGCCGAATAAAAGTAATAGAATGAACATAAGACTAACTTTTTGGTTTTAGCCCCCGCGGGGGGTGGGGTGGAGAGAAGCGAATAACTGAAGGTGCTACTAACATAAACGGGTCCAAAATATGAGTGCGGGTCTTTCCAAATGAAGTCAAAAGTTTATGTCGAAGAAATTACGATGCGCAGATAAAACAAAATGAGGATTTAAGAGAGCAAAAAAAGAGAGAGTGAGATAGAGAGAGAGAGAAGGAAAAGAGAGATAGAGCGCCAAAAATATTTTATTGTAAGTAACAATAATAATAAGGCTTGTCTTTGAGTCCGTAGATTAATTAGGAATGCAGATAAACTAATTCACGAATCGTTTGTACATTGTCTCACTTACCAAAACTGAACAAATAACTTACATGTCATTAAAACAATCAAATATGCCAACTGTGGCTCCATGTTTCAGTCTTGAGTGAATCTAGCCTCCAACCAGGTGGTGTGATCAACTTTCTGGCGTCAAGTAATCAACATGACCAGCAACAGTCTTTCGAAAATATGCCTGAACTTTGAACTTTGTTCTCGGCAAGTATCTCTTGGTGACCTTCAGCCCATTCCATGCAGGTCAACTAACTAAATACATCTACATACTTGACAGAGCTCTTTGAAATCAGTCCGTGATTAGCTTGGATTAGTCATGACTTAGTCCGCGCTGCAGCCTCGGTCAAGCCGGCTAGAAAATGAACTAATTTGACAGCGTCGTGAGGTCAGCTTTAGATGCACCTTGCTTGTGACATTTAACATTCGAACAAGACTTGTTACCAAGTGTTCAACATAAATTCTACTGAACATTCAAATTGACACAGAATTTTAAGAAGCTGTTTATATTAACAGGGCCGGATTTACCACAGTGCAAGACTTTGCAGCTGCACAAGGCCTCACCAGGGGCGAGGAGAGGGGGGTTCTTAGGGGCCATCGCATTTTAAAACTATAGCATTTAAACTAAAAATGCATGTTAAATAAACGAAAATAAGGAAATAGTAACAATGGCTAATAAATATGTTCTCATCCCCAAACTGGCCTATTTTTAGATTTGATGTATTTCTATTGAAACTTGACTAAGGTTGGGACTGATGAAAATCGTACCCAGGGTCTCCACTTACTAAAATCCGGCATTGTGTATCAGGGGCGTATCAAGAATGTTTTAGAAGAAGCGATTTAGTCGTGTATGTGTACATTTTTGGGCATTTTATTTCAAGAATTTTTTATTTAAAAAAAAAACTGAAAAAGAAAAAATGAAAGACCAGGTATGAAGTGACTGGTATTCGTTTGATCGTTTTATTCTGGCCTGTACGCGAATATCGTGTTGTTGTTGTTGTTTTTCATTTTCAATGTCTAATAAAATATTTATGTTTACTTGACTCTCTTCTTTAGACACGGAGGCGCATTGGCTGAGTGGTAAAGCGCTTGGCTTCCAAAACGGTGGTCCCGGGTTCGTATCCTGGTAAAGACTGGGGGTTTTAATTTCCGGATCCTTAGGCGGCCCTGAGTGCACTCGGCTATAATGGGTAGGTGAAATTAGTTGGAAAGTAAAAACGGGTGGTCGTTGACTCGTTATGCTGGCCTTATGAAACAGATGACCCTTACATCATCTGCCCCATAAACAGCAAGGCCTGAGAGGGGGAACTTTACTTATTTCTTTACTACACTTCTCGAAAGCGGCTATAATGATATTCCTAGAAATTTAACAGTTGATCTAAAAAAAACATCTGAATGAATGGAATAAAATGGCTGCCAATTATTCATGTCCACATAACGTAAAACAAACAAATATTCAATTAATGAAGGGATCTTTCTGAAATGTTTTCTTCAATATAGCCAAGTGACCAGTGTGGGAAATGTCAACTGTTTGGCTGAAATTAATGTTGAACAAAAATTGGATCTAGAGGCGAGTTACCAACAAAGGTGAAGCAGTGAAACTATAGGCGTATCCAGGATTTTTTTCGGTGGGGGAGGTAGGGAGTGATAATTTTTCATTTGCACGCACAAACACATATAACACACACACACACACACACATATACATATATATATATATATATATATATATATATATATATATATATATAATAATAATAATAATAATAATAAGGCTAGTCTTCGAGTCCGAAGATTAGTGAGGAATGCAGTATTTCCCGTGGCTGCGCAGTCCCAGCTGTGACCTACATATTTTGCCACATCCAGGGCAAGCATAACCATTGTCTGCAGGCGGTCGATTTAGATTTCCTTTTCGCCGTCTACGTTTGTCCTCGGCAGCAGATTTTCTTTTGGTCTCAAATGTGTATCCCGCGGCCTTCGTGAGTGACCTCCAGCTGTCTCGTTCTGAGGCCGCATGCAATCAGGTGCTCTCTTCTATGTCAGCCAAGGAAAGTTTACGCCTAGGCTGGTCTTTGAAGCGTTTCCGTGGGGCGCCTCTGTTACGTCGACCACCTTTTTAGCTCACCAAAAAAGACTGCTTTTGGCATAAGTTCGTCTCCCATACGGGATACGTGCCCTGCCCAGAGCAACTGTCGGACCAAAAGAAGTCCCTCTATACTGTCCATACCGGCGTTCGCAAGGACATCGCTGTTTGTAGTGCTGTCTGGCCACCGTATGTTCACGATGGAGCCCAAGCATCTTTGGTGGAAGAGCTCAAGAAGTCGTACATGTTTCCTGTATAGTGTCCATGTCTCAGAGCCATACAGAAGGGTTGAGAGAACCACCACCTGGTAGACACTGATTTTTGTAGGCAGGTGGAGCGATCTGTTCCGCCAAACTCTCGCCTGAAAGCGTCCAAAAGCGCTAATGGCCCTGGCCAGACGGTTATCCATTTCCCTTGAAAGTGAGGCGTCATTTGACACTATACTACCCAGATGAGGTGGTCTACCACATTAAGGGGCTGTCCGTTTACGGTGATCCTTGGGGCTGAGTATGTTTTATTGGGCGACTTCTGGAACATGACTTCTGTTTTCCCGAGGTTTATAGATTGACCGAAAGAGGCGGCAGCGTATGCAAATTTGTTTACCGCGTTCTGGAGGTCATGTTCTTTGTGAGCTAGCGGGGCGCAATCTTCGGCATAGAGAAGCTCCGTTATGACCATCTCCTTTGTTCTTGTATGGGATAGTAGACGTCGAAGATTGAACTCATTGCCGTCAGAACGAAACTGGTTATAGATGCCATTGTGCAATCGCTGCCTCATTTGACCCAGCATTAAGGCAAATGAGGTAGCTAATAGAGTAGGAGCAAGTACACAGCCCTGCTTCACGCCATTTTCTATTGGGAAGTGATCAGAAAGGGCACCATTGTGTCTGATCTGGCCTCGTTGTCCCACGTGAAACTGCTTGAGATAGGATAGGAACGTAGTTGGGCATCCCAGCCTTGCCAAAAATCCTCCACAAACCATAAAACAGTGTCGAAAGCCTTGGTGAGGTCAACAAAGGCAGCGTATAGGTTTAAGTTCTGCTCTTTGCATTTTTCTTGTAATTGTCACAGAACAAATATCATGTCAGATGTACCTCTCTCTATATATACCATACCCAATGTTAACGTTTTTTGTTCTCTAGAATAGATTTTTTCCTGGAGTTAGTGGAACGACAGTAGATATCCCTCCCTTGAAAGCTTGGGGATCTGAAGCTACAAAAATGCATATTCTGAGGTGTCTACAGTGCAATTGCCTACTACTCTTCTGGAAAAAAAAAGTAGGTCAATTATCAAATGTCCTATTTACTGCACTTTTTTAATTCAGGCCAGTGACTGGTAGAAAAACTAATAAATATGTGAAAAATTTTATTACGGGTAGGATTGAACCTCAAATGACTGGAAGTTTGCTTAAGTTTTTGAGTCTGTGGCTTGAATTTTCGTAAATTTACTTTATTAATGGGTTCCAGCAACTAGCAGAAAAACCCATTGCTTAGCTCAAAGGGAAATTATACTTTTGCTTTAGTTTCTTTTTATTGAGGAAAAGGGGGAGGGGGATAACCAAAAAACCTCTTTTGTGGAAGCTCAAGAAATTTAGTGACTGTAGCTTTGCTTTTTTTTTTAATTGGAAAAGGGTTTTTTACCTCAAAACCCCACTTGGCTACGCTCATGATAATTGTTGACTGTAGTTTTCCTTCAGTTTTGTTTTATTGGAAAGGTTTTAATCTCAAACCTCTCTTGGCTATGCTGATGGAATGTAGTGGCCGTAGCTTTGCTTTTTAGTGCCCCCCCCCCGAAAGGGGAAAAGACGCTATTAGTTTCGTGTGAAATTTCTTTCCGTCTGTCCATCAGGCCGTCCCGTTTAGATCTCGTTAACTAGAAAATATAGTGAAAATTCGACATCATAATATTTTAGTCCATTCAAAGTTCTGATGCAACGGCTACTTTTTTCTTTTCCAAAAGCGAAAATTCTAATTTTTTAAATCACTTGCAAGCAATGTTTTCATAAAAGCACACCACTTTTACAACTATTCATCATTAATAGTAACAAACACGGGAGGGTCTTTAGTAAGGGAAATCTCTATATACTCTATTTTCAACACATTTATGCAAATGGTTTTAGATTTTTTGTTAAAAAAATATTATTTTACATTGCTACGATATGTAAGTTATGTCCTACTAACTAGTAAATTTACCCAAAAATAATGTTGTTGTTTTTTTGAGGGAACAAAATCTATTTAGTATGCATATAAGTTGAACATAATTTAAAACAACAATTAATAAGCAGTTTTTCATATTACCGCGTGAACTGCAGTGCCATATTACAGCCATAGAACACTTAACTAAAGGAAATTTTTTTTTTTTTTTTGTGTGGATTTGAATAATAGATTGAATCTTTACAAAAAAAATAGATCAATTAGACATTCATTATAAGACATCGGTTAGGCCAGGTTCGCTTTTAACTTCATATTCACTTTCACTTATCTTTTGGTCTGCTGGACCGCTGGGGCACCACACAAGATCTGTCAACCTTCTTTCTCCATTCTTCTCTGTCATTTATCTTTGATAGAATTTAATTCTGATGTTCTTTCTGAAAATATTGATACCTTCCTACAAACTGTGTTTGTAACCTTGTTTTAATAGGAAAAGGAATTTGAACATCTTAACTGTCACCTTGGCTACGATAATGGAATTTGGTAACTTGCAATTCTTCAGTTTTTTATTGAAAAAAAAATAGGGTTAGGGTTAAACTCATATTTATGGAATTTAAATAATGTTTTCTTTCGGGTTTTTATTGGTGGGAGGGTTTAAACTCACCACCTTCATGGCAACGCTCAAGAAATTAGGCATCTGTAGTTTGCTTTAACTTTAATTGAAGAGGGGGTTGGGTTACCCTCAAAACCTCCTAGAGAGGGGTTTAAACTAAAAAAAATCCCCTTGGGTACGTAAGTGAATTAGATAACGGTTGTTTATTTTAGTTTTTTTTTTATTGAAGAGGTTTTTTTTTAACTCAAAACCGCTCATGGAATTTGGTGGCTGTAGTTTTCTTAAGTTTTTTTTAAACTCAAAGCCGCCAATGGAATATGGTGGCTATAGTTTGCTTAAGTTTTTTTTATTCAAGAGGAGGTGTTTAAACTTAAAACCGCTCATGGAATTTGGTGGCTGCAGTTTACGTTTTTTTTTATTCAAGAGGGGTTTTTTTAACTCAATTTCAAAACCCTCTTGGCAATGCTGGGGCAAATGATGGTTGAATATTAAATTCTTCCATAAAATAAAAATTAAAGCAAAATAACAACCACAAAATTTCACCCCCCCCCCTCTGCGAGGGGGAAGGAGACTTCATTTCCATGGGGAGAGGGTTAAATACTGAAACTGCCTACCCCCAGCTATTAAAAACTAATGACATGACTGCTTCAAAATAAATGAGAGAATGTCACTCAGTATATAATTTGTACGATTATTACACATTTGCTGAAATTTTACAAAAGTTTGTCTATTTAAGTTCCTTGATCAAAGGAAAGGATTTGATCCAGGAATGAAAGAAATCGCTTTTTTTATAGAGTACTTTTGTCATATTAGATTCGTCGTTATGAACAGACACTTTTAATGAAACCGTTTTAAAAGCACTAATTATATTCTCACAGAATGGTTGTAAGAACAATGTTTTGATAGTCATCAAGACATTACACAGTTTAACAATAACATTCCTAAATAATTATAAATTCTACTTTTGTTGATTACTTGAATCTGAAGATACAAGACTGTTCTACTCTAACAGTTCAACTTCTAGAAATGTAACTAACTACTCTGCAGTTCAATCACTAAGGTCAATGATTTAAAAAGCTATCAACTCAGAAAGTTTCCAAATATTTGGGTCACAACTATTTACAAAGCCTATTTACTTCTTCAACACAATGTCAAAACGCAATGGCCAGCACATAGAAGATATCTAAAGTCAAACAAAACAAGCTTTTTTGTAAGTTCATTGATGTTCAATTCAAAGTTCTAGTTGTGAAATTTTATGAACATAAACATTCTGTTCATGTTTGTTTTCGTTTTTCTTCACAACACTTCACATGAACTCTTCATTAGTAAAGTTTACAATATGCAGTTTGATTTACTCACTCACGAAAAGTTTTGTACTGGGCAAACCGAGTTGAATTGTTCGCCTCATGAAGAAGTCTGAGAAAACAATGCATCAATAGAAAGTGCATTGTTTCAGTTGACTATAAACTCTGCCATCTGGAAGATGTTTGACACTCACACAGATAGCTATCATGGCCACACAACTGATTCTCATTTTCGGTAGGATTTCTCGATAGTGTTAGAATAATAAACACAAAGTCACTATTTTATTTATTATATTTTTTTATCATTTGATTTATTTTAAAGTTAAGAATATCTACCTTTAGATGTAAATTCTAGAAAAATACCCAGATATTTACTCTTGTTTCATAGTTTAAATTAATAGCAACATTTTAGCATCGACTCCAAGTTGTAATTTTATTCTTTTATTTCAGCTCTAGTGATGTTCACATCCACTGTTCGGGCTCAACCAGCCTATGGAACCGGATGTGGTTTGGCTCTTGAAGACATCCCTAACCCAGCATCAGAAACATGTACAGCATTTTTTCGTTGCTATAGAAACCGTCAGTATAGTTTAAGGTGTCCACTTGGTCAAGCTTTTGATTTCGATAAATCACGTTGCAGGTTAGTGGAGTTTAACGTGTGTTACACCTTTTATCTCGTGATTGTGATACGTGTGTTTTCTCGTGACTTTTACATGTGTGTTATCTTGTGACTGTTACGTATTTTATCTCTCGCGTGACTGTGTTACGTGTTTTATCTTGTGACTGTGTTACGTGTGTTATCTTGTGACTGTGTTACGTGTGTTATCTTGTGACTGTGTTACGTGTGTTATCTTGTGACTGTATTACGTGTGTTATCTTGTGACTGTGTTACGTGTGTTATCTTGTGACTGTGTTACGTGTGTTATCTTGTGACTGTGTTACGTGTGTTATCTTGTGACTGTGTTACGTGTGTTATCTTGTGACTGTGTTACGTGTGTTATCTTGTGACTGTATTACGTGTGTTATCTTGTGTGTTTCTCTGGACTAATTTGAATGCAATATAAATACTATAAATATTAATATACCTTGACTTCATGTGTACACCATGACCTAATGAGTATAACTTTTCAAATGTTTCAATTTATTAAAAAAAAAGAAGAAAACGAAACGAATTCCGCAAACTTTAGTTCGTAGTATAATTGTAGATCTATTGTCTTCACACTAGCTAAATGTAGACTGAATTTGTCGGGGTTTTAAACAGACTCAGACTATGAATGCTAAACTAATATTCTGCAATAAATATGTTTGTGATTGTAAATAAAACACCAGACACTCATGAACATTAGTTGAATTCTAAAAACAACATTCAAATAATTTGAAATTTGATAGACAACATCTGAATTAAATGAATTCTTAAGACAACTCTTTGGATTCTGTGGAAACATTTACATGAAAAAAACAAGGTTACAAAAGACAGTTTGTGTGGAAACACAAACTCAAAATCGGCCCCCGAAGTAAAATGTTTTACATATTTCGGATAATCCTTCACAGTTGAAGATAGTTTACTTCCTAGTCCAAACCTCCCGCAGGACGACGGGGGATAGGAGCAGGCAGGGTTTGAACCTTCGACCGTCGATAAATCCGAACGACAGTCCAGCGCGCAAACCGCATGACCAGTGGTCCACCCAGGTAGGCTTCAATATTTTCAGAAAGAACATCCGAATGAAATTATATCAAAAACAAATGAGAGATAAGAATGGAGAAAGAAGGTTAACAGATCTTGTGTAGTGCCCCAACCGTCCCGCAGATCAAAGGATAGGTGAAAGTGAATGTAAAGTTAGATGTGAACCTGGCCTAACTAGTTTGTGGTCTATAGGGCAGATGATGTAAAGTTCATCTGTTTTTTGTGGCCTACGGTTAACGAGGGTGTCATGCAGCCAGCACAACGACCAACCGCCTTTACTTTTCCCCAACTAATGTCAGGTACCCATTAGAGCTGGATAGACTCAGAAGTTGAAAATCCCAATCTTCACCAGGATTTGAACCCGGGACCCTCGGTTCGGAATAAATAATGTAATTGTTTTGAAAAGGCTCAATCTCTTATTCTATTCCTCAACAAATAAAAATAATAATTTACGTTACTTTACAATAAATAATGATTACTAAAATAAAATTTATAAGATTATTATTTGTTTTAAATTAGGTCTAACATATAATGCATACTAATTAGCTTTTTCTCTTTAAAAAACTGCTTGCATAATTTATTTAAAAAATTAGAATTTTCGCTTTCAGGAAAAAAAAAATAGCCGTTGCATCAGAACTTTGAATGGTCTAAAATATTGTGAAGTCGGATTTTCAATATCTTTTCTAGTTTACGAGATCTAAACGGGACGGACGGACAGACGGACAGACATTTCGCACAAAACTAATGGCGTCTTTTCCCCTTTCGGGGGCCGCTAAAAATTACTACAACGTTTTGTGTTTGTCCAGACCAGATCGTGAAATTGACTGCCCACTCCAACTTCAACGATTCCAGGCCCCCGCCGTACCTGCTTACTTGCGTCCACCTGGTCAGGTAAGTGACTTAGTTTGACATGGTCTTTAGAGGCTGTTGACTGGTACATATAGAGACAATATAGCATTATAGTCTTTTTG
Source organism: Biomphalaria glabrata (assembly GCF_947242115.1). NCBI lineage: Eukaryota > Metazoa > Mollusca > Gastropoda > Planorbidae > Biomphalaria > Biomphalaria glabrata. Next base: position 25,233,959 of record NC_074723.1, read on the forward strand.
AAAAAATAAATCAGCTTTTTCTTGGTGCCAATAAAACTTTAAAAAAAAAAAACTACAAAAGATGTCTTTGTAAATAAGACATTAAGAGAGACATTTCTCTCTCTCAAAGCCCATCATAATGAGCATGTTAACTGGGGTCACTGGTTAATGGATCCTTGTCAAGTCGCTAATAATTTACAACTTGTTTCAACATTGACAGAATCAACAAGAAAGAGAGATAGAGATCCGTGTGGTCCAGGTCCCACCAGGTGTTGACCCAAACTCTATCCAAATAACAGGGAACGTCGGACGATTAGCGCCTACCAACAACAGACCTGTATTTACAAACCAGGTAAGTGACTTTCATTACTAGTATTGGTTTCCCACTGGCAGAATTGGAAGTAGTCCTCAATGTTCTTCACCTTGACTTACTTACATTAGTCTGCTCCTATATTAGTACAAAGCTTTGATCAAATCACTCTATCTAGAAAACGTTTGTACACGTTATTTCTCCAACACCCAATCTTGGATTAAGCTAAAATGTTCTTTTACTTAACAACACAAGAATCAATAACAAAAATTAATCAATTTGCTTATTAACTATTCTTAATATATTATTTTGTTTAGTATCTCAAACAATGGAAAGAAATTGTACTTAACTGAAGTGATAGTATGAGCCGAAATAGTTCCATTTATAGTTCGCCGCTTTAAAGTACGTTTAAAACTATTACATAACTATACAATTTTTTATTTTCATAAGCACCTCACTAGCAAAGTGGTTAGTATGTCGATTTGAGGAGGTTTGAGCCATGAGTTCGAATTCAGGTCTTTGTTATATAAATGCTTTAAAAAAAACGATTACGGTAAATTTTACCCAGATATCCCTTTCTTTCTCCCCCTTTTCCCAACTGGTACAGGTAAGTGATACGATCATATTACACTGGCGGATCCAGGGGGGGGGCGGTAGGGGCGATCGCCCCCCCCCCACTCGGCCGACCCCCTTCTGGGTGGGGGGGGGGCGGACGAATTTTAGTATAGAATTCACAAAATTTGTATACGAGTTTATTACTTAAGTTAATAATGTTTACTAATTATTTATATTTCAACCTATTTTTAGATTATTTCGCCACCCCTTTCTAGTATTTTGGCCGATTTGGTAGGGTCGGAAGGGGGCGATGACATCAATCCGCCCCCCCCCCACCATAAACTTTCGAGTGGGGGGGGGGCGTTCCTATTTATTTGTAGAAATCACAACTTGCTAACAGAATCAATTACATATCTATATGATTAAAACTTGTTATTGGTATTTTAACTGGTCTTTATATTATGTCGTTCACCTGTTGGCCGATTGGAAGGGGAGGAGCGAATACCTCTACTGCCCTTCCCATCTAAACCCTTTGAGTGGGGGGGGGGGGGGGCGGTCCTACTTTTATGGAGAAATCATAGTATGTGAACAAAATTAGTCGAATATCTATATAATATAAACAGGTGGAAGTGCGATACATGCAATCACCTTCCCCCCATCGGACAAACCAATACTTTTTCTTTTTGTATTAAAGTAAGAAATTACAAAATTTAAAAAATCTGTCACTAATATAATTTATATATGCTATAAAGTAAATTCTTATATCGAGTCGGCCAACCCCTATTCTTTAATGAAAAATGCAATCATTTGCAGAAATTATAACATCGAGCGAGGATTAATCGTTTTCATTTTACCGCCCTTCCCCTTTCCAGACAGAGTTTGTGTAATTTCACATGAATTTATCATAATTATTTTAAGAAAGACTTTGCTTTGGAAAAAGTTATAACTCAAACAAAATTTTTCAATATAACAGTCACGGTTGAGATGAGTTCAATAGCCAGATGATCCTTTCCTTGTCGTTTTTTTCCAACCTTTACTCTATCTCATATTTTTCTAGTTACATAAATTTAGGACTATAACTCACAATTTATGCTCGAGTTTTATTGAATATTATTTATCGAATAATTTTTTTTTCGGGTATCATATCTTTTCAAAGAACAAAACGGTTTTATTTGCAATGTATTAAGGGAATATAAATTCATATTAGAATATTTTTCAACATTTTTCTAAAGGTCCTTTATAATAGAATGAATAATGAGCTGTAGGTCAGGAGAATGCGTTACTACAGTGAAGAATGCCAGAAAACGCTTTTAGCGTCGAGGCTTCGCCCCGAACCTCTCTGATGAATAATAAGCTGTAGATCTATTACGAATTGAATGACATGACTGATCCAAACTCATTGATACAATTACACTTCGTATAAGCGGTTGTTGGGGGGTGAGGGGGTGTTGTAAGTATTTTCTCTATTTTTCTTCTACAGTTCTACCATTGACTAGTATCACAACTCTAAGTTATGTAAACGCATAAAAGTCGCAATGACTGTGTCACTTAATACTAGTGAAAAAGAATATACTGGATTAATATAGATAACATAAACCGCAGTTCGTTTTTAATAAATATAATATGTATTAATACATATGTATTTATTTTATTACATATACAGTAATATTTAAATACTATAATTAGTATATAATATTGATAATTTTGTGAATAAAAAACAATAAATTCTCCAGTGCATAAAGACTCATTAACTTATTGTAATAGGACGTAAAATCTTGTTGGTTTCACTTTCTGTTACCAGTTTCCATCCCTACTGAATACCCACACCAGAACTGGAATAGTCCAACAGCAGCAGCCGCCAACCTTTAATGCTGGCGTGCAGGGACCTGGTCAATATATTCCTGGTCAGGTGACACAAGGTCAGTTTGTGCCTCCACAACCTCAAGCCCAAGTTCCACTTGTCAAGCCTCAACAAGCTCCACTACAGCCAGCAGAAGGTCAACCTGGTCAGGATGGACTGAACATATTGGTTCCACAACAAGCTCAAGAAGTCCCTCAGTAACTTCACGCCTGAAGACAGTAACTTCACGCCTGAAGACAGTAGCTTCATAAACCGGGTGGATGTGTTTTTCAACTAGACCTTTACATTGACTTTACCCCACGATCATCTTAACGAAACAGACATTGTGTCACCATTGCTATAAATAATTGCAGTTTGATGGGCATTATGTTAACATTATAATAGTTCTATTTGGGAATGGTGTAAACATGTAGGTCATTACTTGCTGTATAATAGATATTATAATTGTTATCAATAATAGCCTTTATAAATATATAATGTCCCAATTGTTATGTATTATACGATCTCTGTATTAGAGACATTGTGTCAAGATTAAGTTCAATGCATGTTACTAACGGCGCTCCAGTAATGTGCTCCATTTCTTTCCATAGACTGGAATTCTATCGTGAATCTTGATGGACTTTGATCTCATTGAAACATTGCTGGCAATAAATGGTCATCAAAAACAACTTGTGTTTCTTGATTGTTTTCTAAGATACATTGATTGAGTACTACGTACATCAACCTTTTTTTTTACAAATGAACATTATATTTTTTTTAATAAAATATAAAAAGCATATGATTTGGAGTGTGTGTGTTTGTGTGTGAATTGAATTGAATTAAGGTCTGAATATGTGTACTACGTTATTGGATTGTGAATAGTTTCAATCCTTTGGTGGAAACACACAGCCCTTCAAAGTGGTATATAATAGAACAGGAAACTAGAGCATTCAAGAAAGCTGAGTACTTAAGTTCAACTTTGAACATTGAAATAAAATAAACCTTTCAATTTAAAAACACAGAAGGAAAACTTTTTAAAAATATAACATTTGCACCTCTGAACAAATACGTTAGAAAATTATTTTATTGGTAGAACAAACGGACTATCAGTTTGACTAGAATTGTTTACCTCAGCATTAAGACTACCACAAGAAATCTATACACGCAAATACAAACATACACGTATCATTCTGTGATAGAATGGGTTGCAAACACACACACACAACTAGCATTTGATGACTTTGCTTTACTTCTTGTAGACGACTAATGACCTTACAGCACCCTGATTTACAATGACCTTACCGCACCCTGACTTACAATGACCTTACGGCACACTGACTTACAATGACTTTACGGCACCCTGACTTACAATGACCTTACGGAACACTGACTTACAATGACCTTAAGGCACACTGACTTACAATGACCTTACAGCACACTGACTTACAATGACCTTACAGCACACTGACTTACAATGACCTTACGGCACCCTGACTTACAATGACCTTACAGCACACTGACTTACAATGACCTTACCGCACACTGACTTACAATGGAGTATCTTTCTGACCACCACTTTGTACAAATCTGATTCCATTGGTGTAAAAGCTTTTCCTATTCTTTTTGTTAGCTCAATGTCTAAATCGAGGTTACTGGCAATTGTTGAACCCACGTAGGTAAATTCCTGCACCACCGAAAAGGTGTGGTTCCCAATATGTATCACAGGTATTTCTGCGGCGTCTTGTGCCAGAATTTCGAAGCGGCCTTAATCTAGAGGGAAAAAAAAGAAAGCTGCCCTGTCCGCTAGCCCGGTATCAGATGCATACACATTTTTTACACATACACATGCATGAATTGTGGCAAAATCTGCCTCTCTAGAATTGGCTTGATTAGCCTGTCCTCGTTTAATGTTAGCGAAAAGGCCTTGGCTATGTTTTATCACGCTCACACCTGCAATATTTTAAGTTTCAATATCACTGCCTGGTATGGCAATCTGAGAATTAAAAATAAAAATAAACTTTATAGAATCCTAAATGCTGCTGATAAAATCATTGGCAAAAAACAAACCCCATTTGGGCAGTTGTTTGAGACAAACATCTATAAAAAACCTAACAAGATCCTCGAAATAAAGAATCACCCTTTGTGTCAGGATTTTGTGATTTTACCATCACAGATACAAGACACCGATAGCAAAGACAAACAGACACAAACACTCTTTTGTTCCCCTGGCAATCAAATCATTAAATAAGAACAATCTGGTATAGACTTTGTCACATGTAAATTATTAGTGAGTCTGGTGTGAATGTACACTTTGGTTTCTTATAGTTATAATGTTTTTTGTTTGATGTAATGCACAAATTGTAAGACAAATTTCCGTACGGATAATAAAGATTATTATTATTATTATTATTATAATTATTATATATATATATATATATATATATATATATATATATATATATATATATATATATATATCCTCCTTTGTCGTCGAAGATGAGGCTCCACTAGGGGATCCAGAACGTTTTAAGTGGGGAGGAGCGATGTTTGATGTTTTTCCAAATCCCTAAACCTAACGCCCAGTAGACCCTTAGCCCTTGTATAAACGCACGCACACTGCATACATATATATCTATCTGAGAACAACAAAAAGTGGTCTCTATTACAAGTACAGTGTTTCGTAACGTTCAGGAAGAACAAACTAAGTGACGTTGGTCACCCGTTGGTGTCCCTTCTCTTGACAACTAGGGGTCTGGGGGAGTCATGTAAGCTGCTGGAGCACCGAACGCCAGAACTGTAAAATTGGCAGAGGAAGGAGAAATGAAATAGACCAGTTAGATTCTACTTTAAACTGTTGCATTCTTGGGATTCAAGAATAAATTGTCAGTTATGGTTTCAAAGTTATTTATACCATAGAAAAATCTCAGATTGAGTAAATAAATTACTAAAAATACGCCCAACTCCACCCAAAGGAAAGGACTTTTCTCGGGGATGCTGCGAATGCATCTACCGTTCTTCACATTTCCAACCTGGTAACGACAACCCGATATAACATGCAATAAATTATTCAGTAGCATATATTGACATTTGACTCATTTTGTTCACAAACAGTGATTTCTGCACACCCACCCACCCACACACACACACACACACACCCGAAGAGTTATGGCTGGGGAGGGGGTGGATCCCAGCATTTTAGCTCAAGCACGTCAGTTGTAAGTACAACGCAGGAATGGGAAACAGTGGACACATGGAAGGAGGCCACATCAAACTTTGTGGAGAACCTTGCGAGTTTTGAGACTTTGGCAAGGCTGTCACTTGTAAGTACAACGCAGGAATGGGAAACAGTGGACACATGGAAGGTGGCCACATCAAACTTTGTGGAGAACCTTGCGAGTTTTGAGACTTTGACAAGGCTGACAGCACAAAATGGTTCCACAGCAATTCGTTCACTGACATTTCGTTCACCGACAAATCGTTCACGACTTTTCGTTCACCCGACTACTCTTTCACCCGACATTTCGTTCACCCGACAATTCGTTCACACGACTAATCGTTCACACGACAATTCGTTCACCCGACAATTCGTTCACACGACTATTCGTTCACTTGACATATCGCTCACCGACAACTTGTTCGCCGATAGTTGTTTCCGATAAATCGTTCACACGACAAATCTTTCACTGACAATTCTTTTCCCGACATATTGTTCACAGACATATCGTTCACTGGATAGTAACATATTGTTATATTATATATTCTCGTCGCGTGTTTAATTTGTTAACATATTGTTATATTATATATTCTCGTCGCGTGTTTAATTTGTTAACATATTGTTATATTATATATTCTCGTCGCGTGATTAATTTGTTTACATTAAAACTTTTGTATCTATTTTTTCCAAACAAATGTTTTTGATTGCTAGAGATCGGAACTAATGCGAGTTTCTTTGTTGATTTTGTGTGTGTGTTAATTCTTTGTTAATGAGGACAGTATGTGATAAAAAATTATACTTTTAAAAATGTGATCTTGCTAGGGGAAAAAATGTAAATGGGCCGTCACTTCACTATCGGCAACATTTGTACTTTCATCCTGTAGGCCTCCTTTGACACTCATGTCCGTCATATAGTCTGGTTCGACCTACCCATATTTGCTATTTTCTTAATAGCGGTCTAGATGTTTAATTAACATATCTATTCCATCATGCCGTTATGGCCAACACTCTTTAGGGCCTTCCTCTACCTATATCTCTCCCCCCACCCCATTTTTTTTTTATCTACCCTATCACGCCACTCATTGATCAGGGGACATGAAATGCACCAAGATACCTGTGTGTAGTCGCTGAACGACCTCCTTATGTTGTGTCTGTTCTATTTATGTGAATGTTTCTGTTGTGTTGTCCTTATATGAGAAACGAATCCTTGTAATCACAACAAATTTCCGTAAGGATCAATAAAGCAGTTTTAGTCTTAGTCTTACCCATTCAGCTGGATACTCTAGTTAACACCTAGTTGAGTGCTAGACAGAATGGTAGCTCTAGAATACTACAACTTTATTGGACAGGGAACCAATTACTTTTGAAAGGAGAAATGGTTCATTGACAAGTCATTGTTTTTTACATTCATCTTCGTGTTTGAAAAACATTGGGAAAGTTTTTGTTGTTATTTTATTGTTATATTTGAGTATTTTAAAAATATTTTTTCTACTTACACGAATAGTCGGGTGAACGAATTGTCGGGTGAGTGAAATGTCGGGTTAACTAACTGTCGGGGGAACGAAAAGTCGTGAACGATTTGTCAGTGAACGAAATGTCTGGGAACGAATTGTCGTGTCCCGCACAAAACCAACAGAGGCTTTTTTCTTTGAGGCTTATTACCGATGCTATCCCACTTTTGTAAACCTACCAGTTTCTAGGCTTCATTAAAAAAGTAAATATACAAATATATCAAAACAACAGTTCAACCATACTCCCAAAAAAAAAAAAATTAAAGGAGAACTACAGTTAACAAAGTCTAGAGCAGAGCTTGACTTCTGAACCGGGGTCACGGGTTCGAATCCAGATGAAGACTGGGATTTTTAATTTCGGGATCTTTGGGCGCCTCTGAGTCCAGCCAACTCTAACGGGTACCTGAAATAACCTGACATAAGTTGGGAAAAAGTAAAGGCGGTTGGTCGATGTGCTGGCTTCATGACAGCCTCGTTAAGCGTGGGCCACAGAAACAGTTGACCTATGTCATCATCTGTCCGATAGATCGCATGGTCTGAATGGGGTGGGGGGGGGGGAGCTTAAGGTTACACAACTAAACTATTAAAAATTGATCGGTTTTTCTATCAGTCGCAAGGATCCATTAATAAGGTAAGTCTACGAGAAAAAAGCAACTCAAACTACTACGGTCACCCAATTCCGTGGGCGTAGCAAGGGAGTGGTAGAGGCTCAAAAGGTGAAGTGATTTTAATCCTACATGTACTTTTTTTTAAGAATGTCAGGTTTGAAGCAGGACTTTTTGGCGCTAAATATGCAGACATATAATGTCTATTAATTTAAAATGTATGATTTGAGGATTTTAATGTTATTCATAAAGAATTTATTAAGAAACTTTTCATTTGTGTTTTTCTTTATTTTCATTTTCGTTACTATAAATGATAAGACAGACAATAAAGGAAAGTTTCACTATTGTCAATGACATGTAATTATTTACAACGTACTTTTTTTTTTCTTTTGAAGACGGTTGGATGAGGGTGTGTAGGTCAAGTCAGGTTGGGACCTAATCTGAAATGCGATACCAGCTTCCTTCTTGGAAATAAAGATGAGAGTACCATTGTTCTCTACCCGGAGATACCAAAATCTAGGTAATCCTGTAGATCGGCGTCCCGTGCTCACAAAGTACCGATAATTAGCCAGAATACAATTTAATTCATTTAATAGATGTAAATAGTGTTTTTAATACATTTGGTTATAAAAAGTAACCTTTATAATTTGACTATACATCAATAAAGTGCCTTAACGACTTCCATATGATCTGTGCGCTGCCATTTTTTTTATTTACATTGGTGTTGCCAACTTGTAGCATTTTAAGGAAATTTTTTTTTGGCACATTTTGTTTACAAAAAGCAGCTGCATGTGTGCTAAAAATAAATCATACAATTAACTGCATATGGGCTAAACATAAATATAGAAACTATGTCTAAAATCTTGATAATGGAAGGATGGTTGGTTGGTTGAGAATGGCTGGATGGATGGTTGTTTAACTTATTTAATGGTTGGATGTGGTTGGTTGGTTAGCTGGTTGGATGATTGGCTGTGGTTAGTTGGATGGTGGATTGGTTGTGATTGGTTGGTTCTGGTTGGATGGATGGTTGGTTGGTGATGGTTTGATGGTTGTGGTTGGTTGGGTGGATGGATGGATGGTTGGTGATGGTTTAATGGTTGTGGTTGGTTGGTTGTTGCTGATTGGCTGTATAGATTGATGGTTGACAATGGTTAGCTGGTTGGTGAAGGTTTGTGGGATTGGTTGATATGTTGGTTGTGGTTGGTTGGTATTCTGGCTTTCGTTGGTTGGATAAATGGTGATGGTTGGCTGGTTGGTAAGATGGATAATTGTTTTGTTGATTGGTTGGCTGGCATGTTGGTTGTGGTTGGTTGGCTAGATTGATAATTTTCGTATAGTTGGTTGAGGTTGGTTGTGGTTGGATGGATAGTTGGTTGTTGTTGGTTGGCTGTATGGATGGGTGGTTGGCTGTTATTTGATATGTTGGTTGTGGTTCTTTGGTATTTTAGCTGTGGTTGGTTGGATGGATGGTATGTTGGTTGGCTAGATTGATACTTGTTTTGTTGGTTTGTTGGCTGATTAGTTGTGGTTGGTTGGATGGATCGATGCTGATGGTTGGCTGGTATGTTTGTTGACTAGATGGATAATTGTTTTGTTGGTTGGTTGGCTGGTTAGATGTGGTTGGTTGAATGGATGGATAATTTTTTAATGATTGGTTGTGGTTGGTTATGGTTGGTTGGTTGTGGTTGGTTGTTTTGTTGGATGATTTGTTGGTTTGCTTGCTTTGGTTGATTGATTGATTTGTTGGTGTGTAGTGCTTTGATAGTGTCAGTATCCTAGCACTTGAGATGAAATCCTATTGGGAACAGACCAATTGTGCTCTGGGGTAGAAACTGGGCCGCCCGGCGTAATGTGTGTTGAAATACTTTCATTAGAAATACCATAGTGGTCAGTGGAGAGAAGGCCGCTAGGTGTTTGGAGGTGTTGTGTATTGAAATACTTTCATTGGAAATACCATTGAGGTCAGTGGAGAGAAGGCAACTAGGTGTTTGGAGGTGTTGTGTATTGAAATACTTTCATTGGAAATACCATAGTGGTCAGTGGAGAGAAGGCCGCTAGGTGTTTGGAGGTGTTGTGTATTGAAATACTTTCATTGGAAATACCATTGAGGTCAGTGGAGAGAAGGCCGCTAGGTGTTTGGAGGTGTTGTGTATTGAAATACTTTCATTGGAAATACCATCGAGGTCAGTGGAGAGAAGGCCGCTAGGTGTTTGGAGGTGTTGTGTGTTGAAAGACTTTCCACAAAACGTTTTCTAGTTGACGTGCCGTATCGCACTGCAGCAGCTTTAGCACAAACTATAACACAAGACATTTTGCTTGGAACGCACGTAGTATATGACGTATTGGCTGCTTATGCTCATGTAGCAAATATAAATAATGAAGTTTACATTCTGTAGTAAAACATCAAGACACTTCATAGACCCAAACGACAGCGATACACACACACAACATAGAGAATCTATAGATGGAACATAATTAATTAACATGCATGACTAGATTGACACATGAAATGAATATGACGTTTTCTTTTTTAAGTAACATCTGTAATCTATAAGATAAGATAAGAAGATAGTTTTTAAAATTTATTTTATAGATGTGCCTATGGTAAAATAAGATAATTATTATAGGTTATTATATGTTAAGAATGTGTTCATTCTTCAATTTTGTTAAAGTTTAATTTTTCTTGATTGAATTAAATCTAATATTTCGTACATTTACAGCCAATCTATATCTTATATTATTCACTCCAAGCATAGATTTATTTTCTTAATTTAAAATGATTGCAGTAATTTACTAGTTTATATTTTAATTTTTGGAAAAATACGGGACTGTGGCAAAACAGAACCTACATAAAAACGTAAGAAACAATTCATAGTTATATTGGTAATTATATTGGTATCTAATAAATCTGGACATAGATCTTGATCTAAAACAGTTAGATCTACTCTGCATATGAAAAATATAGCCCTAAAAATATATATATATACCAAGCTAGATCTAAAACAATTACTCTGCATGTGACTTCATTTAAAAAAATCGTTTTCTTTTCATTTAATATATAGGCCTAGCTACATTTGTAAAAAGAAATTTTTATTTGTAGTTGGCAGCATTGAAATGATTTCCCCCCCCCCCTTAGGCCAAAAACCTAGCTAAATTGTTGACAACAAAACAATGTCGTGAAAATGACACGGGACGCTGATATACAGGATTACCAAAATCCGTTGGAATGTATGGGATGTTGGAAGGGAACAACTTTATTCAATGTCCATTCAACTTGTTTTTGGCTACGAATCTCCATTGTTTTAAACAATATTCATTAAATATTTTTCAGTCCTTTTCATATCTTTTGAAATATTCCTGTCTTTTTTTTTTCTTGCATATAAAAATTGTTTATTACGAAATGTTGAGAGTTTTGTAAAACATCAACATGACATAACTACTGGCGCCAAAACGTCCCGTCACCAAAACGACCACGGTGCAAAAATGGCGTCGCCAAAACGTCGCGTACCGTGTCAGGTTATAGCGCCGCTGCAAACACCTAAGAAATGCATTTTTAGAGTTAAGAATACAGGGGCAAAAAAAAAAAACGCGTTGCGATGGGTAGCGGGTAGCCGACCCGAATCCTGATGGGGAAGCTATTAGAGCTCCTTAAATGGCATGAGAGGGGTATCTATTGTCATTCCACTAAAAAAAGAACCTATTCTTTGGAACAAAATACTTACTGGATTAGCTGTAATGAACATCTATTGCGTAATTTAGGGTATATTTATTTCTATTTCATAATTCATATCTCTGTCTATTTATCTATCTATCTATCTATCTATCTATCTATCTATCTATCTATCTATCTATCTATCTATCTATCTATCTATCTATCTATCTACATCGTAGAACATTGGGCAACAGAAAGACCCGGTGCAGAGCAGCTTGTACGACCCAGGGCTCTCACTAAACTGGTAACTGCCTTGATTGTCACGTGACAGATCGTGTCTTACTTCATGTCTGTCTTCTTGTGCTAATGATTTTAATGCAGTTCAAGATTTACGTAAAAAAATAGAGAACAAATGTACACAGCAGTATATTCAGAAAAAAACAAGATTACAAAGACAAAATTATGTGAAAACACAAGCTCAAAATCGGACCCCGAAATGGTCTACTCAAGCAGGTAAAAATGCAGGTTTCAATATTTTCAACATGAATATCAGAAACTATGAAGTACCAACTATCAACAATCACAACCTTTTATATAGAAGAGACGTGCGCAAGTGTGGCCGATATTATTGTATTGTTAGTCCGACTATCAACATAAAATCACAGGAAACGAAGTTTTAGTATCATTAAATGGATACTATTCAATTAACTGATGAAGGTATAGTTCAATGTGAACCTAGTCTTAATGAATCTAAGTGACTAAACTGTTAAGTAAAAGGCCAATCTCTTATTCAAGGCTTTAAGGAAGAAGAGTTTCTTAGTGAAGTGTACGCCTCTAGTGTTAACTATAGTACAGTTATGTGTGCTTGATGGTTAGTATATGAAAACTTACAGCTTACTGTTGTTTTAAATAATTAAAGACTTATATAAATACTAAATAGATACTTTCTTTATAAATAAAAGTAAACATTTTATTTCAACATTTTTTATGTTATGTTCTTTAAAACAGCTACACTTTCTGTACAAATCAAACATGTTGGCTCGGTTATTTAGATTTAATAAAGATCTGTCCACTTGTCCTGGAAGTTTCAACATCCAATTATCGTTTCTTCGACACTCCCATTTTATTAGTGTACAAATGTTACAATAGCACCTATCATGTTAATGTCAGAGGTACCCGAACTAAAATGATGCGCTGTGTTACACACATGAAATGTCAAGGACACGGCTAGTTCAAAACAGCCGCAGCATCGTCCAAGACTCTAAAACAACTCTCAATTCTTGTCGCTAAAAAAAAAAACAACCTTGTGTTCTTATAGAAAAAAAAATTAACATGAATATTAACAAGACAATAGATTAGTATGAAATACATCAAAGAAAAGTGAGAGTCCGCTTCATAGAGAAAACACATTTTCAACCTTTTTGTTTTTATAATTCTTTTTTATTTTCTACATTTTGTGCCAATGTTTTGGCGGGCCGGTCAGAACCACGTCGCGGGCCGGATCTGGCCCGCGGGCCGTAGTTTGGGCATCACTGATCTAAAATATCATGATATTGGATTTTCAATGTCGTTTCTAGTTTTTGAGATCTAAACGGGATGGACGGACGGAAGGACGGACAGACAGATCACACAAAACTAATAGCAGCTATTCCTCTTTCGGGGTGACTAAAAAAAGAGAAATCTCGACACAAATTGTCGAAGTTTTTTTTTTTTTGAGGGAACGGCTGTTTAGAATTATGTTCCACTCTTTAGAGTACAGCTTTATCAGCACTTTTGAAATGATGAACTATATGTTGTAAACAAAATGACGTATTTTTTGGCTGTACATTTTTGTTAAACACGCTTTATGTTTTATTTTATGAAACAAAAATTCCTATGGATCTAGTCTGAATGAATGACGCTAGCCAAAGTGGTCAAATTGTGGGTCATCTTTAAACACTTTGAACGAAAGGTATGTACTTTAACTAACTAGGACTGTCACTGTAAGCTGTTCAAATGGCCGTTCGGTCATGTCTTAAGTAAGTGTAACTTCTTTTATGTCGCTCCATTGCCAGGTGGCTGTAACGTAGTGTGAGAATCACGCCACTGCCTTCTCGTGCTAGGCACGTGTTTGTGTAAACAATTGGACTTATTGACTTCGTACAAATTAGGACCAAATATTGTTAGTAAAATAACATCATTTGTTCTGTTCCATTCAAATGAACACTGCGCCAACTTGTTTTATTCGAAATTGTCCTGCTCACTACCTGGTGTTGGTGTATTCTTTGATTCACGTCTGTATGAATTCGATACAATCACAAAACGTAAAATGAAGCTATGACATTCTGAGATTGAAATTGTTATACAACCATTTATTTTTTTAAAATCCATATAAAAGAAAGCATATAAATTGGACAGCTTTTATTTCCTGGACACATTTCCATAGAGGAGAACGTCATGTTTTCTATACTAGTATTGGGTAAGTAGATTCATAGTTTCTATCAAACTAGACATTTTTCAGTAAGCTAGAACAAATGAATTGGCAATCTGATATGCTCGTGAGCGTTTTTTTAAATGAATGTTGGATGGAAATAGAAAACCAATCATACACTAGGCGCTAAATAGAAAACCAATCATACACTAGGCGCTAAATAGAAAACCAATCATACACTAGGAGCTAAATAGAAAACCAATCATACACTAGGAGATAAATAGAAAACCAATCATACACTAGAAGCTAAATATAAAATCAATCATACACTAGGAGATAAATAGAAAACCAATCATACACTAGGAGCTAAATATAAAACCAATCATACACTAGGCGCTAAATATAAAACCAATCATACACTAGGCGCTAAATAGAAAACCAATCATACACTAGGAGCTAAATATAAAACCAATCATACACTAGAAGCTAAATATAAAACCAATCATACACTAGGCGCTAAATAGAAAACCAATCATACACTAGGAGCTAAATATAAAACCAATCATACACTAGGCGCTAAATAGAAAACCAATCATACACTAGGAGCTAAATATAAAACCAATCATACACTAGGCGCTAAATATAAAACCAATCATACACTAGGCGCTAAATAGAAAACCAATCATACACTAGGAGCTAAATAGAAAACCAATCATACACTAGGAGCTAAATACAAAACCAATCATACACTAGGAGCTAAATATAAAACCAATCATACACTAGGAGCTAAATAGAAAACCAATCATACACTAGGAGCTAAATAGAAAACCAATCATACACTAGGAGCTAAATATAAAACCAATCATACACTAGGAGCTAAATAGAAAACCAATCATACACTAGGAGCTAAATAGAAAACCAATCATACACTAGGAGCTAAATAGAAAACCAATCATACACTAGGAGCTAAATAGAAAACCAATCATACACTAGGAGATAAATAGAAAACCAATCATACACTAGAAGCTAAATAGAAAACCAATCATACACTAAGAGCTAAATATAAAACCAATCATACACTAGGAGCTAAATAGAAAACCAATCATACACTAGGAGCTAAATAGAAAACCAATCATACACTAGGAGCTAAATATAAAACCAATCATACACTAGGAGCTAAATATAAAACCAATCATACACTAGGAGCTAAATATAAAACCAATCATACACTAGGAGCTAAATAGAAAACCAATCATACACTAGGAGCTAAATAGAAAACCAATCATACACTAGAAGCTAAATATAAAACCAATCATACACTAGGCGCTAAATATAAAACCAATCATACACTAGGCGCTAAATAGAAAACCAATCATACACTAGGAGCTAAATATAAAACCAATCATACACTAGGAGCTAAATAGAAAACCAATCATACACTAGGAGCTAAATAGAAAACCAATCATACACTAGGAGCTAAATATAAAACCAATCATACACTAGGAGCTAAATATAAAACCAATCATACACTAGGAGCTAAATAGAAAACCAATCATACACTAGGAGCTAAATAGAAAACCAATCATACACTAGAAGCTAAATATAAAACCAATCATACACTAGGCGCTAAATATAAAACCAATCATACACTAGGCGCTAAATAGAAAACCAATCATACACTAGGAGCTAAATAGAAAACCAATCATACACTAGGAGCTAAATAGAAAACCAATCATACACTAGGAGCTAAATATAAAACCAATCATACACTAGGAGCTAAATATAAAACCAATCATACACTAGGAGCTAAATATAAAACCAATCATACACTAGGAGCTAAATAGAAAACCAATCATACACTAGGAGCTAAATAAGCTTCAAAGTCTAAAAGAAGTTTAAAAAATGCATCCTCCCTATTGTAAAAGCAGCAGACATCAAGAGCTGCTGTCAAGATGTCTGAAACGTGTGAGAACTGTTCTAACCATTCATTTTGCTTCACAGTGACACTTGTTACAGCAGTCGCAGGTCAAAGTAACCTGTGTGCTGCACCAAACGGCGACTTTCCGAATCCAAGCAGCGAACAATGCACAACCTACTTCCGATGTATTCAAGGGACACCAATCCTTCTCAGATGTCCAGGGAATCAGCGATTTGAGTTTTTGTTTCGAGTGTGTCGACCTCAAGCTGAAGTAGATTGTAACAGGTAAGACAATCAAAAAGTGTGGTCAGAAGTGTGACGTAACCAAGTGTTATCTTCAAAGCGAGCAAAAAGGTAATTTATAAAAATCAATAAGAACATGTAGGCCTACAATTTCTTACTCTATATTCTCATCAATTTTTCGTCAGTCTTGTTTCAAATCTTGTACACATTATTTCTCCCACTTCCCATTCTCGGATCAAGCTTTAAATTTGTAGAATTATTCATTGTCGATGAATCAATAAACAAATCGGCAATTTTTTTTTTAGCGCGTAAGGGGAAAAAGCCGCTATCAGGTTTGTGCAAAATGCCCGTTCGTCCGTCTGTCACACTCAAATCTCTAAAACTAGAAGAGAACTGAAAAATCTTATTTCACCATGAGTTGTGGCTTGCAAAGTTTAGGTGCAATGGCAACTTTTGTTTTTAAATGCAAACTGTTTTGTTTTGAAAATTAATTATGCAAGCATTTTTTTGCGGCCCCCGAAAGGGGAAAAGACGCTATTAGTTTTGTGTGGCCTGTCTGTCCATCCGTCCGTCCCGTTTAGATCTCGTAAACTAGAAAATATAGTGAAAATCCGACATCATAATATTTTAGACCATTCAAAGTTCTGATGCAACGGCTACTTTTTTCTTTTCTGAAAGCGAAAAATCTAATTTTTTAAATCACTTATGCAAGCAGTTCACAATTAATAGTAACAAATACGGGAAATTTTATTAGGGGAGATGCCATATCGTCATATTTATAACACAATTATGCAAACCTTTGTAGATTTTTTGTCAAAAAAATATTTTTTTACATTTGTATTGTTAATATGTAAGTTCTGTTATACTAAGTACTATATTTACACACGAAAAAATGTTTACTATTTTTAAAGAGAAAAAATCTACTTAGTATGCATATAAGTTGGATATAATTTAAAACAACAATTAATAAGTAGTTTTTCATATTATAGCCTGAACTGTAATATGCACAAATATACAGAAGACGCTTAACCAGAGGAATTTTTAAAAAGATTTTACGGAAATGTTTTTTTCTTGAGGAATATGAGATTGACCCTTTACAAAACAATTAGATCAATTAGATATTCATTATAAGACATCAGTTAGGGCAGGTTCACATCTAACTTCACATTCACTTTCACCTATCCTTTGGTCTGCTGGACCGCTGGGGCAACACACACGATCTGTTAACCTTTTTTCTCCATTCTTCTCGGCCATTTGTCTTTGATAGAATTTCATTCTGATAATATTGAAACCTGCCTTTTTACCTGCCTGGGTGAACCACTTCGGGGGCCGATTTTTAGTTTGTGTTTCCACACAAACTGTCTTTGTAACCTTGTTTCATTAAAATACACCACTTCTAAAACTATACAAAAATGTAAGAGAGTTTATGCTTACACCACAGATATATTAGCTGCTAAAAAATTAAAAGAAAAAAAAATTGTAAAGGTGATTTGATTTTTTTTTTTTTTTTTTATTTTTGATTTGAGGCACATCGGCACAATTTAGGCCATGTCGTGCCTGCAGTCCCCTAAGGATCCCTCTCTCTCTAAACAACGAGTGCCAGATTCTATACAGTCATATCATTAAAATCAAGGTCTATTCACAGTTAAAATAGTAAAGGTAGTAAAAATTTAAATATTTGGTAAAAATCTAATGTAAATAGTGCATGTTCACAAATTCATAAATCAGATCTTCGTAGATAGCCCCACTTCCCGGATAAAGCCCAGTACCTTCCCAGGGTCAACATTATCAAATAGTGTATTTAAATTAGTGACTCTAAAGTATTTCGCCCTGACATCCTGGTATCTGGGGCAATCAACGAGGATATGTTCCACGGTGAGGCGAGAGTCACAGTACTCACAAAGTGGGGGCTCCTCTCTCTTCAGTACAAAAGAGTGCGTGATGTAGGTGTGGCCAATCCTAAGTCTGGACATGGTCGTGCTACCACGCCTTGTCAGACCCTTAGATGTGGGCCGCCACCTGACATCCGCCACAATCTGCCTGAGTTTACTGTGAGTCTCAGCCTCCCATCGGTTCTGCCACTCTCGATAGGTGGCAGAGGCAATACTTTGTCTCAGGTCCAAGTAGGGAATTTGGGTTCCTGACACCGCATGATTTAGGGCTCTCTTTGCTTCTCTGTCTGCGGCTTCGTTTCCCTCAATGCCAACATGGGAGGGGGCCCAGATGAAGGTGACATCCCTACGGTCGGCTGTTATTTGGTCCAACAGCTTCAGGCTCTTATGTACCAATGGGATGTCAGTCTTCATCCGCCCCAAAGCTTGCAATGCAGATTTGGAGTCGGAGCAGATTATAAATTTCCTCCTTTCTGATGCTTTTACGGCCATAAGTACAAGCAATATTGCGTGCAATTCGGCCGTAAAGATGGAGCAGCCATCGGGGAGTCTACGGGAGATTGTTTTGTTCCGAAAGGAGCAGGCACACGCGACCTTTCCCTCCATTTTGGATCCGTCTGTGTAGATGGTGCCACAATCTCCGTAGCTCTCCTGCAGTTCCCTAAAGTGGACTTGTAGTATGCTTGGGTCTGTATTTTCTTTTTTGAAATTGAGGAGGGATAAATTTAATTTGGGTTTATTCATTAGCCAAGGAGGGTTCTGAGGGGTTTCTATTTTAGAGATTTGGTCAATGGGTGGGGTTAAATTTTGGATGGGTTCTCTCATTCGAAGGCCCAACGGCTGTATGACGTTAGGCCTTCGATTGTATAATTCTACCTCTGTGGGGTTAAATATGGAGTCAAAAGCAGGGTTCGTGGGGTTGGATTTTAGCTTGACTATATACTGCATTGCAAGCTTTTTCATTCTTATATCCATGGGGAGTTCTCCCGCCTCCACATGGAGACTTGGGATAGGTGATGTACGAAACGCGCAGAGACAGAGACGCAGGGCAGCATTTTGTATTGGTTCCAGTATTTTTAGTTACGACTTCCTTGCTGCTCCATATATTATGGATCCGTAGTCTAGCTTGGATCGAATTAGACTCCGATAGAGCAGCAGCAAGGTATCTCTGTCAGCTCCCCAGTCCGTATGGCTGAGTACTCTTAGTATGTTAAATGACTTTTGGCATTTCTTCTTAAGTTCCTTAATGTGGGGGAGAAAATTAAATTTGGAATCTAAGGTGAGGCCTAAAAATTTTGTAGTTTTCACAACAGGGATCTTCTTTTTGTGTATAAATAGTTCAGGGTCTGGGTGGAGTCCCCTTAGATTACAAAAATGCATACTAACTGTTTTGGAGTCTGAGAATTTGAAACCATTATAGTTTGCCCAACCCTGAATTTTGTTTAAACATAACTGTAATTTTCTTTCTAAGGTGTTCATGTTTTTCCCATAAGTGAGAATGACAAAGTCATCAACATACAAAGAGCACTCTATGCCAGGGGACAGCGCATTTATGATGCTATTTATTTTAATGTTGAACAGGGTGACTGACAGAATGCTGCCCTGGGGTACACCCATTTCCTGGTCATGAGTGTCAGAAGCGGAGTTGCCCACTCGAACCTGAAATTTTCGATCTTTCAGGAATTCCTCCACAAAACGGGGGAGGTGTCCCTTAAGCCCCATAAGCGCCAGGTCACGTAGAATGCCATGTTTCCAGGTTGTGTCATAGGCCTTTTCTTTATCGAAGAATACAGATACTAGATGTTCTCTTCTGAGTAATGCATTTCTAATATAAGCTTCCAGCCTTACCAGGTGGTCAGTTGTTGTCCGCCCCTGCCGGAATCCGCACTGGTAGTTTGAGATCACTTTATTCCTTTCCAGGTACCAGACCAGCCTACTGTTAATCATTCTTTCCATGGTTTTGCAGATGCAGCTTGTTAGTGCTATTGGTCGATAGTTAGCTGGGTCAGAGCCGTCTCTTCCCGGTTTAGGTATCGGTATAACTGTGGCTTTCCTCCAGCTGTTTGGGAAAGCGCCTGTTTGCCACACACAGTTATAGACCCCTAGCAGGACTGCCAATGAGGGTTCGGGAAGGTGTTTGAGGAACTGGTAATGGATTTCGTCTTCTCCATGCGCTGTTTCATGTGACTTGTCCAGCGATTCCCTCAGTTCCTCAAGCGAGAACGGTTTGTTGTAGTCTTCATTGTTCTCTGACCTGAAATCAATGGGGTGTCTTTCCTCCCTGGTTTTGACTTTTTGGAACTCTGGCGTGTAGTGTGCAGTGGATGATTTTTCTGCTATTGAGGATGCAAGGCAGTCAGCTATTTCTCTGGGGGACGTGACAGTTCGTCCTTGGTTTTTCAAATGCCCTATTGCATTTGATTCTTTCCCTTTGATTCGCCTTACTGCCTTCCAAACCGCTCTAGCAGAAGTTTTGGCATCCAGACTGCCGACAAAACTTCTCCAGGAATTCCTTTTGGCTGACCGTATGGTTTGTCTAGCCTTTGCTCTAGCTATCCTAAATAGCTTTAGGTTTTCCTGGGAAGGATTCTTTATAAATGCAGCCAGTCGTTTTTTCCTATCGCCAATAGCACTTTTGCAAGCTGTATCAAACCATGGTTTGCTAGGCCGTTTTGGATTTGCAGAGGTTAGGGGTACAACTTTCCTGGCTATACTTAGTAGCTTGCTAGCAAAGGTATCAGCTGGGTTCTGTTCATCGAGGATATTTTCTGTGATATCCTCGGAGCATCTTTTTTGGAATTGTTCCCAATCGGCCTTATTCAGTTTCCACCGCTGAGGTCGTCCTAATGAAGGGAGATTGTTAGTAATGATGATTGGGAAGTGATCACTTCCCCGTAGATCATTGCTAACTGACCATTTAAAGTCGTCCAGAAGTCCGGGGACGCATACGGTGAGGTCAATGCATGTGAGAGATCCAGTTCCTGGGTGCAAGTAGGTCGGTGATGCATCATTAAGTATGCATAAATCATGTCGGAGGAAGATATCCTCCAGCATACGACCTCTTGTGTCGGTATTGTTGGATCCCCACATGGTGTTATGATTAAATAAGGCCGGAGGAGTTGTTTCAATAGGTCCTCCATGTCTGTTCGGTTTAATGGAGCGCCTGGTGGTAGATACAGGCTGCAGCAAGTAATAACCTTGTGAAGGGCCTGTAGTGTGGTCTGTAGTTCTACCCTCTCATGGGGGATGCTATCCTTCACAAGGATACAGACTCCACATGATGCTCTCTCTGCATCCTCAACATTCTTGCTGTAAGCACGGTAGCTTCGGAAGCTGATGCAATCTTTCAGAAATGTTTCCTGTAAGCAGACAGCTACAGGAGTCTCAGAGTCCATCAGTAGCTGCATTTCCTCGTAATTGGCCTTGAAGCCTCTACAATTCCACTGTACAATTCTGGAATCCATGGCTTATTCTAGATGACCTACTTGGAGCTATTTGGCCTTGGGAGGCCCCGGAGGGGTTTCCCTTTATTCCAGTGACCTTGGTATTTTTATTCTTGGGTTTGGATGGAGAGGAGGACAACCCCCTTTTGGGGGAAGTCTTTCTCTCTTGAGAGGGGAGATCCCTCTGGTTAGAGCGGAGGTTATTTCCTCCTCTCTCACCTCGGGCATCCTCTCCGCTTTGATTTCTCCCCTTAGGGAGTTGGTCAACCTCTAACTCGGTAGAGGTTGGGGTGTCTGGCTGGGTTCTCTGAGGAGAACCTGTGTCAGACATGATGTCTCCGGGTTCTCCCGGAGTATTGGTTTTGACATGCTGCTCAGTCTCCATGCTCTCATCAGCGAGCACAGACAACCTGTTCTTTAGCATGACAACAGGGCTTTCTTGTTTCTTCAGAGGTGTGTTCTTTGGCGGTGTTCTTCTGAGTTGGAGGAGGAGGATGGGGTGGTGGGGTCAATGTGTCCGTCTGTGTGGCTATGGATTTTCCTATCTTAGCAACAGCCTGGGCGTAGGTCTTTGTCAAGCCGAATTGGCCCTTGGGTAGGGCCAGTACAGCCGATTTCGCCTGGCTAAAGGTACATCCGTTTCTTGCCTTGTACTCCTGCACGGCAACCTCCTGTTTCCACACAGGGCAGTCCTTGGAGTAGGCTGAGTGGCCAGCTTGACAGTTTGGGCATTTGAACTGGGCTGTGCAGCCCTTGTCCTCATGACCCTCTCCAGCACATCTGGCACACACAGTGTTCCTCTTGCAGACTGCCGCGCCGTGTCCATAACCCTGGCACTTGAAGCACCTCATGGGGTTAGGTATGTAGGGCTTCACTGGAACTCGTAGGTATCCTGCCTTCACATACTCTGGCGGTGTCCTAGTTCCGAATGTGAGGATAATAGTGGCGGTTTTGACCTCCTCACCCTCCCTGCGCCTGGTAATGCGCCGGGCATGGGTGACTCCTTCAATGCCCTCCACTATTTCCTTCTCGGAACATTCCAGTAGGTCCCTAGAGCTGATTACACCTCTGCTGGTGTTCAGACTCTTGTGTGGCATGACTTCCACTTGGAGATCACAGAGTCTTCGGCATCTTAAAAGCCCATCAGAGTGTGTCTTGATGTCTACTTCTACAAGGAGTTCCATTGATTTGTGTAGCTTAGACACACTCTTGGGCTCTCCCACTACTGACTTGAGTCCCTTATAGATAATAAAAGGGCTCAACTTTGTCAGGCTTTTTCCCTCCTCTGTGCACCTAACCACCAGAAATGATGGCCAGGTGGCACAGCTTTTTGGGACCTCCTCTTTTTTATCATCAATTCGACGTTTCTTGCCCAGACATAGGTCTGGGGCAAGTAGTTTTGTGTGTGCTTTTTTGTCCATATATATTTTTGTTAATTCGGCACCTGTGCTCCCCACCCGCCATCGAGTCCAACAAGGGGACGGGCCATTCGGATGTCCAGAATGAGCCCGCCAGGGCTACACAGGTGCTATACTCAGTCAGCTGCTACATCGGACATGTGTCCGATACAGCAGCTCCCTGATTGACCCTCCAGCCACCGCCCTCCAGCATAGGTCGACGACCTATGCTGGTAGCTCGGCATGACCAGCCGGTTGACCCAGAGCGGGCCATCTGGGTCTCAGGTCTAGGGGAACTTGGAACCAAAGTATTGTGTTGTTGTGGTTTATCCTCAGATAGCCACCACTCAAACACCAGGATCTCTTTATCCCCCCTTACCCGTCGCAGTCCACGGCAAACGGACTGGTCTAGGACGTAGTGAGAATTCAAAGTTAAGGAGACAGTGTGATGATCAATGAAGGCAGACTTAGGAAAAGAGGAGGCAGACACAATGATAGAAAAGAAGTAGGGCACTTTTGAGCTCCAAAAGTGCTAAGGAAAGAGGAGCGCAGTTTAACGTCATGTCTCGGGACGAAATTTGTAAAGGCTTACAATGCACTTTGTATATAAATGAAATGCACATTTTTTTAAAATCTTTTCTATGCTGCGACTTTCGTGCAATTGCGTGATGGCCGCGGACGCAAAGTGCTAAATTAGTCACCACAAAACGTTTTAAACAATTAGATTTTGTTTTATTTTTGTTGATGTCACCGATGCATTTTGTCTGTCGGTCTGTCTGTCCGTCACCTTTAAATAACACACAAAAAAAAAGAATAAAAGGCTATTTAAAATCTAATTTCACATTTAATTTTCCTTCCAAAACATCGAAGTAATTTTAGTATCTATAATATGTTGTTCCGTATATTTTTGTGAAAAACTAATAGATGCCGACGAATGTTTAATATTGCTCTTCTAACTTAATTTATATTTAATTTTCTTGCTTAAACGTTGAAAAAAACAAACTCTTTATAATAATAAGTTCTTCCGGACTTTAAAATAAATCTGTAATATAAACGCTAAATGAGAATCTCTGTACTGACTTAAATATAATTACCTAAAGGTGTTCCTGGTATAGTTTTATTTTAAAAAATATGTCAAATGATTGTTTGAAATCGCACTTCTGACTTACACTTAATATTATTGGACAATGCGTCAAATATTTCCGGATTTCTAACTCACAACAAATTTGTGAAATGACTTATTTTACAAAAATATCGACAATAGGTTGCTCAGGATTTTAAAAGGAGAAAGTCATTTACAACAACCGATTGTTAAAAATCCCTGTTTAGACTTATTTTGCATCCAATTCTCGGTTCCAGATTTTGTTTCAAGAAAGATTTTCCAATTTTTTTTTAAATTTTACTTATCCCAATTTCCTAAATGACTGTTTGAAATCGCTCTTCTATATATAACAACTAATTTTCTTGCTAAAACGTCAAAAAAATATATTGAAAATCAGTTGTTCCGGATATTTTATGACTTATGAAAAACATTGTAACTCTATAGATATTTAAATGTTTAAAATTTCAATTCTAGCTAACACTACATTTAATTTTCTTGCTAAAAAGTCTTAAAAATGTCTTTATCGTTAATATTATGTTCCGGATTTTTAAGGAAAACAACTTCATAGGATTGTATAAAAAAAATCTCTTCACTCATTCTAGCAGCTAGACCATCACACATATTTAATCAAACATTAGATTATAATTATTGTGTGATATTTTAAATAAACAAAAAAGCCCTGTGTATATATATATATATATATATATATATATATATATATATATATATATATATATATATATATATATATATATATATATATATACACAGGGCTTTTTTGTGACGGTAAGCACCGGTACCATGTACCGTCACCTTTTTGAAAAAATGTTTGTTTTTCTTGTATTTTAACGTGTATTATTAATTTTTAGTAGTTAAAAATTAGGCAACCAACTACTAGGTACCGGCACCTATTTTTTTTTTTTTTTTACAAAAAAAGCATATATGTGTGGAACTAAACTTGGAGTAGAGTAGAACTAAACATTGAGTCCATTTAGCTTCATTAAGCAATGTGAACCTAATTGTCCAGGTGCTGGCCATCATGTGTCTGTCAAGGTCTGTACTAATGAAGGCATCACGTCTCTAGATAAAGACCTATGTGTCATGCGAGTAGAATACTCTTGACATTCACTAAGGAAGGAAAGTTTGGAAGTTTTTATTTCTCCAAGATTCAACCATTTCGTCCAGATCACTGTTTGAAACGGTTACAGAATAGGAATAGGAAGAAATTCCATGTGATTTCGCGGCTTTCGGTCGCTTATAGCGGGCCCAGGACCGACTCAGTCGCAAGTCATTGTGGAACCTCGAGACAGGACTAGGTATGAAGAGCTGTTCCCAGCGGTCATGTGATACACAGGGACATATAGACGTTCTGATCTCCTAATGGACTTTTTGGAAGCTGTAGCTGGGATGTGCTACACAGGGACACATAGACGTTCTGATCCCCTAATGGACTTTTTGGAAGCTGGGATGTGCTTGGTGAAAACATCCTTTCATTTTGTCTAGAAATAGTTTGATGACATGTCATAGGACTTACAAAGGACTGGAAGACTTTTACTGGCTACTTTGTTTATATCGAATAGATTTGCAATTGTACAGTTTTGTAATGACATATTTTATTTATTTTTAAGGTCTTGACAGTCCTCTGTTTACTCCAAATTTTTTCTAATCCATTTCAATCGATTCTTTTTACTCTTATTCTATGATTTTGACTTTACGTTGGCTCAATAAATGTTACATTGAATCAATACATAATGAGAAATTATCTCTTTTTTTTTTCAGGCAGCTGGAAGTATTCGCTGCGCCAACCGTTGTTCAGGGTCTTGGAGGATTGGGAGGTCTGGCT
Source organism: Biomphalaria glabrata (assembly GCF_947242115.1). Classification (NCBI taxonomy): domain Eukaryota; kingdom Metazoa; phylum Mollusca; class Gastropoda; family Planorbidae; genus Biomphalaria; species Biomphalaria glabrata. Next base: position 25,259,873 of record NC_074723.1, read on the forward strand.
AATTTAGGTGGTTTGGCCGGGGCTGGACTTGGGGGCTTAGGAGGAGGTATAGCAGGAGGGGTGGCCGGAGGCCTAGCAGGGGGCCTTGGGGGTGGATTGGGCGGGGTGGGGGCCTTAGGTGGAGGGGGTCTGGCTGGTGGAGGACTTATTAATCTTTTAAGTCAATTGGATGGTGGAGATGGTGATGGAAATAATGGAAACAATGGACTGGCTACTGTCTTAGCTCTTTCAGCCATCTTGAACCAACGAGTAAGTGGATCCGAAGTATTTCAAACTATTTACATCTCAATGACAGCAACAGACAATTTTATGATTAGATTTAATAGGAATATAGCATTTTGAAATATCCTGGTTATTTAAGTATTACGTTATCTACAGTAGTTTATTACGACTTTATACTATATAACCCTAACCTATGTTCCAGAATGGAGCGTCACCTCCACAGGGAGCGTTTGGGCAACTTCAACTTGCACCTGCAATTCCAGCTCAAAACACCCAATGGCAACAACCACAGACATTTAGCAAGCCAAGTAATGGACATTTAGCTGGTCAAGGAACACCGTTCACCACAGATGATGGTCGAACATTTGTAATTTATCCTCAGGTAAGTTTGGTCAATAGACAGGGACGTAGATGTTGCCAGTTTGTTGACAATGTTAACATTTCAATGTTCTTTTGTACAAAACTTAAGATGCATTTACACAAACAAACAAAAAATGTGTCACCCATATGTAAGGAGCCAGATTTAAAAAAAAAAATACTTTTGACCAAATGACTCAGCTTTACCCAACTACTACGCCTGTTACATCCCATGTAAATGATGGTAAAAAGAAAGTCTATACTTATGGAGAAAAACGTTTTTAGGAATGACTGACATGTCACGATTATTGCTCTCTATCAGAACAGAATGAAAGTTTTAGATTTATATACTAGAAATGACTATGTATAGAACATGCCAAAAACTAAATACCGTTACATTCAATAACTGGCCTAGTAGTTATAACTGGACACCATTAGCTCATCAATTCTATTGTTTATTTTATGGTTTCTAGTTGGCCAATCTGCAACTGGCGCCAGGTGGAGCTCAAGGTATTGCCTTGCCAAGTGGAGCTGAAGGAACTGTGTTAAGTAATAACATGAATTCAGCTCCAAACGTAGGGCAAGGACTTCGTGGTCCAGGTCAATGGAGACGTAAACACAGACAGTTGAAGCCAGGGAGACTGGAAGTAGGTCAATCTGATGATGAGAATCAAAGTTTCTTTGGACAGCCTCCAAATAGTTTCTCAAACTCAGAAATGGGAGTAGCAGGGAACAAGACAAACACTACATCCATTGAGTTCAAGTTGTAAGCTTTCAATTCATAGTCAGAATTATTGGGGAACATTGCTGTACTGCTGAGTTAACAAGTGCATACATTGAACTGGTTCATCGAGTTATGTTTGTACAATTATTTGAGTCTTTTCATCGAGTTATGTTTGTACAATTATTTGAGTCTTTTCATCGAGATATGTTTGTACACTTATTTGAGAACTTCCCTAAAGGCATTGTTCCTGTTGGCAAACCAGATGACAGTGTGTTGTGGGACTTCAATGACAATAGTATTCCAGTGCTTTACATTTCATCATATCATTGTTTGTCAAGTTCATACTTCTAGAAGTCATAAACAAAGTTTTGTTTTTTATTTAAATAAATCAAAATCTTTTGAAATTAACCTTTCTTATCCTGTCATTGTTTTTATTATTTTTTAAAAAGGGAAATAATTGAAACATTTGTTTTCTGTTATTCTTTCTTTGTTTAGATTTCCTTCAAATCATAGGACTGACCAATAAATAAACAATAACTACAGGAGAATTAATATTTTATTGAAAGAGAAAAAAAAAAGAGTTCTGTTTAATAACATACTTACTGTAAACAATCTTTATATATATATATATATATATATATATAAAGCACACAATTCTATTAACAGTGACTTCAAATAATAAACAAATACTTCATTACCGAAGCTATATGGATTCAGCACTACAATTAAATTGTGTGTCCAGGATGATGTCATTCACCTCAGGCAAACTGATTGGCCTCATTCTTGACTATAGAATTCTCCAATATAAATATACACATACATACATTCAGTACAGACAGGGCATTGGGAGGGGGGGGACCTTTTTCTCACCTGCACAATATAAAAAATTCTAAATGTAATAATGCTACACAAAATAATGTTGAACTGTGTCAGTAAATCAAAGGAAACAATGCTGTGAAACTATGAATGGATAAAGATGAGATGTTGTGGGCTGCTGAACTAAATCAAAGACATCTGACCAATTAGGATCAATTCAAAAATGAAACGACAAATAAATATTTATAACGAATTCTACAAAATAGCATTACAACAATATTGACATGAATGAACATTTGAACTAATCAACTTGTCCAAAACAAACTTGAGGACAGTCAACAGAACTTGTTGAATGTCAACATGCTGTAACTACACTTATTTCTAAAGAAACAATAGAATAGAATTTTATCAAGAGACTTGACCAACACATGTCTACTTTCTAGTAAAATTAAACCACGCTATTTCTAATGTCAATGAAAACAATTCTATACAAGTTTATGATAAAACGCCCCATGTCCAGTATGTGTATATTTTGCTATTAGTACTGATACTAAGAGATATTTGTACTATTTGATCTGCCCTATTGCAATTAAAGAAACATCCTCAATAAATGTTTATGTAACTCTTCAAAACTGCAAAGAAATCAATAGAAATGACAACCTCTGAAATGTCAATAAAATTGGCCTCAAGCTGTCCTGAAATGAAAAAAAAAAAATTATTTAAATGTGTGTGGGAATATTGTATTCTATTATTAAAGAGGCATATTATTTTAAGAGTTATGAAATAAAGACTGAGTGATCTTGATTGTTAAAAAAAAATAACTAAAAAAATAATAAATTACAGATTAAATTATTGATATTAGTTCTGAAATTAAAAGCATATTACTCTTACTAATTGTTCAAGTCTTACAAACCTTGTGTCACACTACCAAAACGGACACCATCCAATATAACACTGACATAAGTTTTCATGAGATGTTGCTTGCTGAATAAGTAAATCTACTTGTTTGTTTACATCCACTGGGTCCTCTTGCCCAAAGTCTCGGCCTGATAACAAAGTCAATCATAACAATACAATTATTATCATTATTTTTATTATACTTTAGGAAACTAGTTATACAAAAGTGCATTTACACATAACAAAATATTACAAATATGCAAACAAAATGTTCATTCATTCATCTCAATCAAACATTACTTGTGGAATTTACATCAGAGAACTTGACTTTTAATCAACAAGTTCATTGCCAAGGGAACAAAAGAGTTCATGTATATGTTTTTGTATGTAACTTTTCTGTGATAGTAAAAATGAAAATCATAGTCCAAAAGGATGTATTAAATCTTTTAAGATTTCTTCAAAATGATTTCTCAAATAGTTGTCCAAGTGGAGTTTGTTTGTTGCCAATGATATTACTAGCAATATTTAGGACTTTTATTATTTCTAATGTTCAGATTGACAACCCAAGAAGAAATGTTCAAACTGAAAATACTACAGATATTAGGCATGCCACTGTCAAGCCAGTGTTCCCACTATAGGTCTTTATGTTAAAAATTCATTAGCTCACGTGTGGACTAATCTGAATTGCTTCAGTTTTTAATAAGAATATAAATTTGCACTGCAATGCATTTTTATTGAAAGTTAGTGAAAAATCAATTAAAAACAATCTTGCAATAACAAGTGTTGTATGAGCCTAGGTTTTTGCAGAGAGAAGTTCAAATAAAGAGTAACATTTTCAAATTCTTTTTTCTTTGGTATGCAAATTGTAATAGTCTAACTTTGTAAAAAGATCTTACATATACAAAACATTTTAACAAGATTTTCTAAAGATTTAAATAAAATCAAGGTAAGTGATACAGGTCTACATTCTTTTCAAGGGGTTTAGTATTTCTTAGGTACCAGTACAGATATTATTTCACATAGGTGGAATCTTGTGGTTGTTGAATGACAGGGAAAAAATATCTACAAAGTGTTCTTCCAGTTGTTATCACATGTTAAGAATGTATATGCCTAACCCTCCTAAACATCTGCAGCTCATCCACTCCACTTACCTGTTAATTTGTCCCTGACTCTGTTGACTATAGATATGGCCTTCTTGCTGGTGACTTCTGGGGCTACACTTACTTCCTCACCAGGATCTCCAGCTTCAGGTTTCTTAGTGGCCCCAGCAGACTGAGTACCATCTATGTTCTCCATAAGGTCACCATTTGCTGTTTACATAGATAACATTTAGGATTTATTGTGTCAAGTCCAGAGTAATATCATTAAGTCAGTAACTAAGACAATTAATATCCTTTACTTTTATAATGTCACTTAACAATTTTGAACAAAAGAATTCAGTACCACATTACTTAATCAAGAGATGTATGACAGCAAAAAAAAAATGTTAAGCAAGAGAAGTGTATTAATATTACACTTTCCAAACTACTTTTCAATAGGAAGCCTTACAAAGGTCAACAGAATGAATATTGATATACTCACTAAGTTTCCTAACAAAACAAACTGTGACTCAACACTTCTTAAAGAAAGTCAAAAATAATTTGTGGTGTGAAACTATGTGCAGTAGTTTGTAGTTATGAAGGACTGAGAATGGAAAGTCAAGTAATAGATCTAATTGATGACTTTTCAAAGGACATAGATAATAATAAGAAAATAGATGCAAATTTTATAAGACCTTTCTAAGGCATTGAACAAAGTTCACCACCAAAGCTTGCTTAAAAAATGAAAACATTTTGGCATTACTGGTTCAATGGATTCAAGATTTCCTGATAGAGAACAGACTGTAATAATAAATGTCTCCAAATCAACACCAATAACAGAACACTCAGGTGTACCACAAGGAATAGTCTTAGGTTCACTACTGTTTCTAATTTAATATAAAATGACCTAACTAACAGCATTAGCTCAGGAACAAAAGACTGTTTGCAGATGATTGCATGATTTAGAACAATTAATAAAAAAGATACAGAAATTTTACATTGAGAATTAGATCAATTACAGAAATGATAATCATACTGGAGCTTGTCTTTCCACCCAGAAAAATGATATCTATTATGAGTAACAAAAAAACTAAATAGATAAAAACTACTAATCTTATTCATAGTAACCAGTAACACAGACTAAAAACTCAAAATATCTAAATGTTTTAATAAATGAAAAGTTACTATGGAATCCCCATACTGATTAAATTATTTTAAAAAAATCAAACAAAGCATTAGCACTTAAAAGAAAAATTCATACAGAAATATAAAACTAAAATCTATTTAACCTTGGTTAGACCAATATTAGAATATAAATCTTCTGTAATGAACCCCTCAACTCAAGACAACATAAAGAAACTAGAACAGACCTATAATATAGATGTGAGATTTATCATAAATGAATGTTCACATTTGATGTGAAGTAACTGCATTAGTAAAATCACTAAACTTAGAGATTTAGGCCTAGTTAACACTCTACACAGGACACAGTGAAAAGGTTCCCAACAAGGCATAATATAAATATTAACAAGATATCTCTAGATGAGTGATATTGTAATTTATAGACTTGACTATATTTATCAATCATACAATTTTTGAAGCCTGATAAAATGTAGATATTAAAAAGTTTTTTTACTGAGTACAAATATTGATAGAATTCTCCAATAACACAATTAAAAAAACAACAACTTTAAATTAAAAACTTACCAGATCCATGACTTTCATTGATAGATCCACCAGACTTGCCACCCTTACCTCCACCAGCTTTAGTTTTGTGAGCATCCACTAACCTCCAGCTCAGAAGTGGATCATAGACAAAAGCTTCAAGTACAGCCATCAAAGACTCTTTGTTTTCTCTGAGTACTGCCATCACTTTCTCACAAGTCATTCTGTAGTTACCATCAATGCCTGTCACCTGAAAATGACTCAGTACATTTAGCTTGCAGCTGTAGAAAGCAAGCCCAAAGAAAGCAAGCCCAAATAAAAAAAGTAAAATTACAAGAAAAGTTTCCAAGTTGTCTTATAGTTTAAGAGAGGAATTTATCTTGATCCATAAAATGTCAGTTAATATTTGAGTTCAACTAGATACTACCACTAAGATTACCTCCATGGCATTGATCAACATGCGTGTCAGTCTGAATGGAATTTTCTCTGGGTACTTTTCTCTGACCATGGCCACTTCAAAGCAATCTCCAAAGTCAATATGAATAATCTTACCACTGATTCTGTCCAACATCAAATTGGAGGGATGTCTACAGTTTGAGAAAAGAATAAAAATACAAGAGCTACTGAATGCTAATGGAATATTATTTGTAAAAACATTTTGTAAGCAATAAAGGTCAATGATGTACTAAGACAAAACTATAGTGCAGACTGAGTGTTAATTTCCACCAACCTGTCACCAAGACCCAAGACATAGCCCACCATTGACATTACAGCCAATGATCTGGTATAGTTGGTACGTCGATCAAACCAAACCTGTCCAGTAGAACAGCAGCCAATAAAGAAACAAACTTATACAAAACAGCTTGAGAAAAATACTAGTTTAATCCTAGCATATCTAATCAGGGGCGTAACTAGGGATTTGGGGGCCCGGGGGGATTGACCTCTTTGGGGGCCCCTTGCATTTTGACATTCAACATATGACATGAGATAATGTACGCAAAAATATATAAGCCCCAAATCAAATTGGTTCAGTATATCAGTAAACTTAAGAAAAAGTAATCATCAAGACTCTTTTAATGAATAATACCGTTGTTTATTAGTTAAATAATGCACAAGTGACAAATCTAAATTGATATCGCTTCACGTCGTGCATTCTGTGCAGCAAAGACATCTATAACATCAACTACATCAATACTTTCTAGTATTTGTGACTTCACTGACATTAAAACTATGATAAGCCTTTCTTGCGTCATTGTGCTCCTGAGATACTTTTTGATAAGCTTGAGCTTTGAGAATGATCTCTCACATGACGTAATGGAAGTGGCCTGAGTTAGCGGTATTCGGAGGAGGTTGCAAAGTCTGAGCACACGTAATTCCCATATGAAGCCTCTTTCCTCAATATGTCTATTGGTGATTGTATTACTGTTTGTTGATGAAAAGTGCTATTGCATAAATGACATCATTGAAAAAGCGATTTTCCATTTATTTCATCATACAAACAGGAAAAGTAGCACAGTTTGTCACAAGCGTGTCTTCTAACAGGTGTCTTGGTTCAAGAAGAAACCCAAAGGTATCCATTTTCTTTCCAACCTTTGGAATCTGCCCTTCATCACCATATGAAATCTGTCCAGCACTTCTGTCGCAACACGTTTGAATAGCAGTTGTATTGACAGTCCTACATTAGAACTCAACTTCCCATCAAGTCTTTTCTTTCATATGGTTGTTTTGATTACAGTGAATCCATAGTATTCACTACCTTCTTTTGCTTTTCGATGGATTGAGTTTTTGTCAGTTTCTCATCATTTTGCAGAAAGCATGAAAGGGTACTAATTTCTTTAGCAGATTCCCGTATATGCAGTCCAGACTTTTGAAGTTTCTTCCGAACTATATTAATTGGGCACAGGAGCTTTGACCAGAATTCAAGAAAGGCAAAAAATTCGTAATTTTCCACTGCATGAAGAAGATTCTGTGCTAATATTATAAGGCATTACGTCATTGTTGGTTGTTTATGTTTTGTGCGAAAGCAAAAGGATTCAGAGTATACAAAAGTGGGAAAGATCTATATCTCGTTATGCTCGAGTATAGAAATACTCCGATAAGTGGACTGCCGTATTCACCATCACAACTGCTGACGAGTAGAAGACTCAGGGAATCATTCCAACTTATCACAAACTATTGAAACCATAGGTAGCTGAAAATGCAGAGACATTACTCAACGAACGACAGATGAAAAGCTAAGTGAAATACGATGCAAAAGCAAGACTACCTAAAGATTATTCTGACGGAGAGTTCGTCTAGGTCAAACATGGCAGAAAGCAGTTGTCATAAAAAAAAATTCAGCACCCAGGTCTTACATCATAAAGACAAACAATGGAATAACATACAGAAGAATTCAACGCTTTTTAAATAAGAGTTTCGATGAAGACATCTCTGGGTACTATGATACCGATGAAGACAATTAACTGCAAACTGTTGCTACAAACGAAACACAGTTATAGACCAACGTCTAGAGAACTTGTTCAGTCAAGACAACCAGAAGTGGACGAATTGTTAAAGTTCCTAGTAGACAGTGCCGGTCGCAGTGGGCGCCGCGCTTTCATAGGCCCCGCACTAATTCCAAGTGTACATTATTAAATTAAACCATTTTCGCGACCTCCTGATTTTTCAGGGCCTCCAGGAAATCTCATGAAAAGGCAAAATATACGATAAAGTCCTGAACTTTTTTTGAATTTATTCAAATCTCCTGAAGAATAGACGAAATTGACGTTTTGGGGTGCCAATAAATAAAACAGAGGCATTGCGAGCTTTCATTTGATAAAAATTTATTGCAAAGACGAAAGTAGGCCTATTTTCTAATTCAAAAAATAATAATTTTGACATTATGCTTATCCCTACCCAGACTAGGCCTTGCGTGATCCGTTTCGCATAGGGCCCCGCAAATGCTAGTGCCGGCCCTGCTAGTAGATATCACTATTAAGAACTTTAAAAGGAAGGGTGTGATAATAACTTCAATAGGAAGGATGTATTAATATTATATGATATTACGTCATTATTTTTTGTTTATGTTTTGTAAATAAAAAGAGAGAGTTTCCATTGGATTGGGGAAAGATGAATAAAGGGGTAATAACTCGAGTGTGAAGTTTAATTCTGAAATTATAGACGCCTAATCCGAATAATGGACAATTTTAGCATTGTTAAGAATAACTTTTAGTTATACTCGATTCTGTAAATTTTGCTTCAAGGTTAATTAGTGTAGCCATATAATACTCGCCATTTAGATCTATTATTAGTAAAGGTAACAAGATACCTGGAATTCGCTGTATATCATGCAGTTTTATTCGTGGCAACAAAGTTTAAAATAGAAGATTCATTTCACTTTTAAAAACTGATCTATATATTTTTTTTAAAATATCTAGGTGTAGTCTTTGTGATAAATTTAATCCATAAATGTTGATTAAAAAAAGACACCCGTTGACACTATTTGTCAATCAAATATATTAATTTATGTATTTACAAATAAATTTCGGACACCCATTTGGGGGCCCCCCCTAGGTGGGGGCCCGGGGGGATTTTAAAATTCTCCCCCCCCCCTTTAGTTACGCCACTGTATCTAATAGACAACATTAAAAGTGAGTTGTTTTGTTGTTGTTGCATGTAGATAACACATAAAGTGGAATACAACTGTGTAAGAGTGAGAATAGCCATATTCACCTCAGAACTTGGAGACTTGTACCACAATATTCTAGCTAAATCATCACCCTGTGTATGTTCTAAAGCATGTTCAAATACTTCTACTTTCTGCATCAGGGTCAAGTGGTCATAGTCTGGGGCCATCTAAATACAGTAGCACATAAAAACTATTTCAATTTGTTAAACACATAAGCAAATGAGGTTTAAAATCTTTTCATGTTTTTCATCAATCTTTAATTCGTAATACACTAGCAAAACCTTCTGACAACATAGAGACATACCAAGCAAAACCTTCTGACAACATAGAGACATACCAAGCAAAACCTTCTGACAACAGAGACATACCAAGCAAAACCTTCTGACAACATAGAGACATACCAAGCAAAACCTTCTGACAACATAGAGACATACCAAGCAAAACCTTTTGACAACATAGAGACATACCAAGCAAAACCTTCTGACAACATAGAGACATACCAAGCAAAACCTTTTGACAACATAGAGACATACCAAGCAAAACCTTCTGACAACATAGAGACATACCAAGCAAAACCTTCTGACAACATAGAGACATACCAAGCAAAACCTTTTGACAACATAGAGACATACGAAGCAAAACCTTCTGACAACATAGAGACATACCAAGCAAAACTTCCTTACAATGTAGAGACATACCAAGCAAAACTTCCTTACAATGTAGAGACATACCAAGCAAAACTTCCTTACAATGTAGAGACATACCAAGCAAAACTTCCTTACAATGTAGAGACATACCAAGCAAAACTTCTTTACAATAGTGTAAAGTGAAATAATTCCAAATGAGCTAATGATCTATCTTACTCGTAGCATGACTCTGTGCTCTATATTAAGTAGAATCTTTCTTTTGTCTCTGTAGTCTCGTATTAAGGCATGGATAGTATCACAGTTTCTGACCCAGCCAATCAATCCAGAGTTGGTGGATAAAGGAATGGCTGCAAATCTTGTTATACTGTGGGAAATAAAAGTTGAATGTGGCTAGACAATCAAGTTACCTTTTAGTTTTGTATTCAGACACACTCATAGAAATAAAAAGCAATATAAAAATGACAAAGAAAATTGACTGTGAAGATCTTACGTAAGATTTCTTCTAAAGGTGTCAGGGTTGTTACGAAGTAGTGAATTGACAAGTCCAAAAAGTTGCATTACTCTTTCATCCTGTCTCAAATCTTCATGTCCTTTTAGAAGAAACTGGTACTCTTCACCGTCACTTCCTGTAGATAAACTCTAAGTTATTTCCTCTCTAACAAACTAGTTGATTAAAAAGTAGACAAACCGTTTTTCTTTTTTTTTTTTAAAGTTTGCACAGTATCAAATAAAAGTAAATTGACAAACATTTTTTCTGAAATAATCAAAGCCTAATACTGCTGAGTAATCACAATGTCTTATCAAAGTGAATGCCCATGCCAATATTTACCAAATATGCTCAATTTTCTGGGTCTCTGTTTGGAGGTGATGACCTGCAATGAACTCTGGACATGGTGGATACGAATGACTGGCTGATTGGGTTCATATGATCCTGGCACAGCAAGTTCAAGGTCTCTACAACGTAGAAGCTTGGGTGAAACATATTGGAGCTCTAATGAAGTTAACTGAAACAAACATTGAATACAGAGCATACAAAATAGATCACTGAGACTCAACATTAATAAACTTGAAGTTTTGACTCTTTTGTACAAAACTTCCTGAACATTGTCATTGGAAAAAAATAAACTGGATTAACACTCAAAATAATTATGTACATATCCATAAACTTTATTCAAACCCATAATAACTAGGATGTCTCTTAATTCAGAGTAATCAAGACTAACTACACCTCGTACTACATTCAATAGTATTAACTTGCTAGAAATTATACTGCTGATCAACAGGATGACATTGAAGGCAGCTATAAGAAGACAGGAGAATACTGCTTAAATTTGTGAGAGCTGTTGGAAGTCAGTGTGAAACAAATTTGATCTGACCTAGAGTAAAAAATGATTTCTTAAAGTAATCCTGCGAGAGTAATCTGATTGACTTAGATAGGACATTATGTTTCTACTGGTACAGAATAAAAAGTCCTATTAAACAAATATAAGAAATAACTTTAAAAAACATGAAACAGCAATCCAAATATAAATTTTAACTTCTGAATGATAAAGCAATAGGTTACCTGAGGTAGCTGTTTAGAAATTCTTCTAAAAACATGATAATACAAGTCCCACGCTTGTGTCAACTCCTTGACATTTCCTGACCTTTGATATTTTCTGCACCAGTCTTGGGCTTCCATTAGATCACGACCATAAGCCTAAATGTACAAACATTCACATATTTATTATGACAAAGTCAAAATATAAAGTGAAAGGAAAATAACAAAAATGTAATGAATTGTTATTACCTGAGTGAAAGAAGTTTCTTTTAAGGTCTGTGGTCCCCGTTCTGTCATGGCATGAAGTGGTTCTAATGTACTAAACATTCCTCTCACATTTCGATCTCCAAAATAAAGTCTTGAGGCTTCTTCTAGTCCTTCATGCCAAAGTTCATGCCACAATATGGCTACCCTAATCAATTCCTCTGAAACCTGGTCAAGTATACATTCTATGGTCAAACATTTTGTGAATAACATTTTTAATCTAATTGAACAAAGTTTTTAAGGGACATTACCAACATAGCTTGGCTAACTAATGTCTGGCTTCTTTCACACATGCTCTTCAAAATTTTATTGGCTGCAGCTTGTCGAAGTGGAGCATTCGACTTGGAGGCCACTGTCAAAGGATAAATCAGAGCCTGAAAGGAAAAGTTTTGTTTTTTTTTGTTAGCAAAGGTGCAAAAAAATGAATATAAAAAATTTGATTGACTTTATTTATTTCAATAAATTTACCTGATTATGATAATTGTATATATAAATTAATTTACCTGAGGATGAGCTTTGCCAATTTCAATCAAAAGTTGGTGAATTAGACGTTGGACTAGAGACCTTGGTGTATCTATTCTGGCAATAAGTTGGGGAATGACTTGAAGCCAATTGTCAATCTGAATACTTTTAATTCCTTCATTCATCATATCATACACCTCTGGCCACTGACCATAGTCAAACCACAATGTCAGAAGTCTAAAATAAACATAAAATAGATGCCATCAACATGAACTAGAGTGAGTGATATATTTTAATCAAACTATAGCTACTTTTTTAAAAATAAATTAACTCTACCTTATCATCTATATAATGGAAACTATATTTATATCTTCATATCTTATATGTATTCTATGGCGCCGTCTCAAAAGACAATATATGCATCCAGATGAATCACTTGGTTTGATATCTTCTTATTGCAGACATTGATGTGACTGTTTCTGGAGGAGCAAAGTTTGCCACATTTCATGAATGTAAAGGTCTATTGGATAGGGCAACTTTCTCATCCTCTTGTCTAAGGCCGCTTCATTTGGTCTCAGCAAAGTTTATACCAGCATGCACAGCTGTCTCCATGCTGTCTGGTCTTGCACAATTTCCTCCCATAGTTTCATTAATGCCTTAGTTCTCATATCTCACTTGAAGACATCTCTCCCTACACAAGCTTAACATAAAGGAAATGACTACATTTATAATTTCTTGTGATCTCCTTAATAATATCTCCTCAGATTTTTGAATTGGTCATCCTTGACACATTCACAAAACACAATTGTTCAAAATTCATTCATTAGTAGTGGGTCAGAAAACTGTAATCCTCCTGACTGATCCACAAAAACAGATCCAGATATATCCAATATATGAAATTAAAAAAAAAATATATATATGTGACAAAAAGATTTTAACTAACCTTAAACTGTCTTGAAGACTATTTTGTGATGACAGACCAATAGACCTGAAGAATCCATGCACAGCATAAATGCAATATTTCTGAATCTTTGCTGATATCTGATAGAGGAGAGCAAAATAATAAAACTACATTGATACTGAGAATAGGAATCTCTTCATACATCAATGTGATCATGATATGACTGTCTACTAAGCTACCAGATAAGATGATATTCATTACTTGAAGTAACATTTTTTTCTCAAGTACTTTTGTATAATAATGTAAAATGCTAACTAGCAAAATTAAGAGTTGCTATGTAGTTTAGGTGACAGTCATTAAAGGTTTCTAGTTTCAAATATAACTCTTTAAAACAGAATACTAATGAATTACAGATTCTGGTCTGGGAGATGCATCTAGTTTTGATGAGTCCATGTTGTCTGGTGTAGCTGCAGCAGATGCAGTCATGGTAACTTGCTCTTTTTGTTTGTAAAACAAAACAGCTTCATAGTTCATTAATGCCAGAGAGTGCCAAGCCTAGAAATAAATTCAACAAGTTTTTATCTGATCTAGTTATGGACAATATCTTTGATTATGACATGACTTAAGCTTAATCTCACCTTGTACCAATCATTGTCATGCTCTTTGGCAAGATCATAGTTTTCTAATATCTGTGGAATAGATTCTTCAGATATACCATGGAGTTCTTCAGACCATTGTCCAAGACGTAAGTAGCACCTACAACAAAGAAAATAAGAAAATAGCTTTCTTTCAGCTTCTTTCTAATAAAATAACAAAGATGTTGATAGCACAAATCTAATGTAAATAAAAAGTGTGCATTATACACATTTCCTGAACAGAGCAAACTAGACCAATGTTGTTAAAAGAATCTAATGATCACTAAAAGTCATGAGCTCTATGTTGATTTACTTAGAAAAGGAGAAATCAAAATTAAGTTGATGAAGATCATACCTATCTTACACTTTAAATAGGTATCTTAAAAAACTATACTTAAGAAATAATCTGTATGACTCAGGCATCAAATGGCATAGAAAAACAACAACATGAAAGCAGCTGCAGAACTCTAACATAGACCATAAAACAACTGAGACCCATAGAAATGCTACACTAAGAAGACAATGGCATGATGGTGAAACACTGTTAACGTAAAAACTACAATTATTCAAAAGTTACAGTTTGCAGGCTTTTTCAGTACGCTTAAACAAAGGTTCGGAACTCACTTCCCATTGAACTCAGACAACATGCTTCACTACAATCAAGAAGAACATTAAGACCTGTCTATTTAAAACTTTTTTTAGATTAGTTTGTCATTTTAGCTTTCGTGTTTATGTTGTAATGTTATTACAGCGCCTTTAGCTTACATCATGTTTGTTAACAGGGCTCTATAAATTATTACATTATTATTTTTATTATAAGTTAATCAATTAGATTTTAAGTTATAGTACTTTTAAGTAAAGTAAAGTATAAGTAAAAACCAATAATAAATAAATTATAGCTTTTATAGAGCGCTAGTTTCATGCTAAATTTACAAAATGAATTTCAAACTTTCCAGAAGAATAAGAAACTCCCATTGCTTCTATCAGTTGCAATTTTATGTGTGCTTTAGCCTTAACAGCTGTTATCTTTTAACTACCCTGTTGTTTTTTTAATTGTATTTCATAAGCATTTCTAAAATCTAGATAATCCAAATTGATGGCTGTTCTTGTTGACCTAACAGTTGAAAAAACTTGTAATTACACAGGTTAAAGGAAAAAAAAAATTAAATTGTCCCACAGCAGTTAAAATAGAAAAGTTTTCTTTTTTTTTTAGAAGTAATAAATCTAGATCCAAATGTTCCAAATTTATGAGTGAAACGAATCATTTGCATTTTAAGTTGCACAAATTGATTAGCACTCTTCTTGAGTTATTTGTATATCTCCATAAGGTTTACTCTCACACACTCTGTTCAAAGATTTGAATAACAATGTGGTATGCTCAGTTTAAAGTTGTTGATGAATCTCTTTCAGAAGAACTTGTTTACAACAAGTGGTGTTCATTTAAAACCATCTATTTTATTTAAAATGCTCTCTTCTTGTTAGACTATTGAACTATTCTGTCATTTGAATAGTGTAAGTCAGTGGTGCTCAACCTTATTGGGTCTGCGAGCCATTTTAATTTCCGACAGTCGTGTCGCTGGCCACATCAACAAAACAAAACAAAAGAAAAAAAAAAACAGGAAATAGACAATAAACCATTTTTATTAGAAACCATTGAATCTAGCACTTACAATGATTCATGAAAGTTATCGTAAACCAACTTTTAAATATCCGGCTGAATAGATGACATGTCAATTTGGAGCTCTGAATTCTATATGTTCTTCCATCAGACAATTATACAATATGGATGCCAACAGATTCATCACTGAAAAGGTTTGTTCTCACAAATAAGTAATTATTGTGATCATCGTTAAAGCTTGTTTTTGGAGATCTAGAAATGTTTCTAAAAGCAACAAGAAGTAGAAATCCATGATCTGAATCATTTGAAATTTGTCAAGCAGGGATGTTTAGCTTCGTCAGTCAACCAGTTCCAGTTGCAGCTCTGTCTGGACACTTGAAACATTGGCCACAGATGGATTTTCGAAACCATGAACTTTGTTCAATATGAACACAATCATCATCACATGGTCCAGACTGAACAAGATCATCATCACATGGTCCAGACTGAACAAGATCATCATCACATGGTCCAGACTGAACAAGATCATCATCACATGGTCCAGACTGAACAAGATCATCATTACATAGAGCAGACAGAATAAGATCATCATCACATGGTCCAGACTGAATAAGATCATCATCACATGGTCCAGACTGAACAAGATCATCATCACATGGTCCAGACTGAACAAGATCATCATCACACGGTCCAGACTGAACAAGATCATCATCACAAGGTCCAGACTGAACAAGATCATCATCACATGGTCCAGACTGAACAAGATCATCATCACATGGTCCAGACTGAACAAGATCATCATCACATGGTCCAGACTGAACAAGATCATCATCACATGGTCCAGACTGAACAAGATCATCATCACATGGTCCAGACTGAACAAGATCATTATCACATGGTCCAAACTGAACAAGATCATCATCACATGGTCCAGACTGAACAAGATCATTATCACATGGTCCAGACTTGACATCTTGCCACATAGATTTTGTTGGTGAATAATCCAATGAAGCCACAGAGGCTAAACAACTTTTCTAATAACCTCTTGCTGTCAACTATACTTGTTGCACCTTCAGTAGTCACTCCCACTAATTTCTCCCAAGCAAGAGAAAGATCCTCTGTGATGGTTGAAACTTCTTTGACAGGACTTTGCTAGTGGTAGTCATATGTATGCTCATCATAGCTACTTTCTCTGATTTCAAAACTGTTGTTTTTACCGCAAATAAATACCAAAATTTTGAATGGTATCAGATATGTTCGTAGACTTGTCAGTGGCAATAGAAAACATTTCAAAATCTTGTTTGTTTGTTACTTTTGATTGGAGGGAGATATTTACCCATATCTCTCTCTCGCCTTGTATTGTCAAGAGAAAGGTTGGCAATATCAACATGATTCTTTTTTCCAGAACACAGTTCTTCCATCTCTGCTAGTAAACACTTTTTTATGCTTTCGCCATCGGAAAAAGTTCTTTTTGTAAATATTCTCATCAATCCTCCTTTCTAGGTGAAATCTCAAACCAAAAATGCCTATTCATTTATTTATGTGTTTGGTTTCACAAAGCTGTTGAAATGAGTCACTCTGTCTTTATAAAACAAAATATGGTGGCTTTTTATTGGTACCAATCCATTTACCCTAACGTAGAGAAAGATTTTTTTTTCCAAGCTTTTTTATGAGAAAGGATTTTCTACACTTTTTGCCGTTTCAGCAGACCGGATGTGGCCCCTGGGCCGTATTTTGGGCATCACTGGTGTAAGTGATCAATCTGATTACATGTTTTAAAGCATTCTAAAATATTGTTGTAACTCTAGGTTAGGCACTCAACGAAAAGGCAGGCAACAGTTTAACAGGAAATAAATACGGGTGTTTATTCACTAGGGTAAACACATAACATCCTTCAGCTTCCTCAGAGTCTTACTACTAAGTATACCAGTCCTTTGCTACTTAACCTGAATGTGGACCAACGACAGCCTTCCCCGCTTCACTCCAGGTCCCTTCTACAACCTTCAGGCAGCATAAAAGCTGGCCTCTTAGTTTCCCAAACATTCAGACTCTTCACAGTTCCTGATGCACTATTCTTCTCTCTCTCCTAGTGTCTTCCTGTTTACATTTACTAGTAACACTGGTGCAAGGCAGCGTTACAACAATATCAACCATAATTTTAAATGTGTTACCTGGCTGTCAATTGCTTCAACTTTGCTCTCTGAGCAGCTTCATCTGGACCAATTATTTGTAATGCTTTAGTCTGAAGAGCTTGTTTAATAAATATCTGAAGTTTGTGGTAGGCCTCTTTCTAATGAAATCATTTATTATGAAACATTAACTTTTTATCAAATTTATGTTATTTATTTATAAATTTGTACACTAATTTTGAATAAATTTAAATAGAACTCAGAAGTGAATTTAGAGCAAAATATAATTCAATTAACCAATAAATAATGTATTTCTTTTAAATTCAAAATGTATTCCTTACCTTACGATTTTCTTTCCACATGTGTTTCATGTAAGCAAATGTGACTTTAGGATGTGTGGTAGGAATAAAATTGTCTGGGTTCTTAGATGGATCTGTTCCCAGCAAAGTGACCAAGGTTTTTTGTGATAAGCCCTGAAACAGTTTTGTTGGACTCACATCAATCTAAAAACTTTTTTAACAGATTATTTTAGTTTTGATCAATTAATAATTAAATTATTAAATTTTCTCCTTCAGGCCAATGCATTTGTTTTTAGACATTGTGTTTTGTGTGGCTATTTGATTAATCAAATTTTTTATATTTTTTTAAATTTTTATTTCATCACTATTATTATATATCCCACATTAGTTTAGGAGCAAGAGTATCTGTGCTTTACTTTCTTTTTGGTGACCCAGTCTAATAGCCAAAGAATGTGCACCTAGTCTTAGGATTGTGCACACTTCTTAGGGCCACCATTTTGTACTAAGTTTTGGATACCACTGTGTGTATGTACCTAGCTCAGGAATCTACTAAGCACCAAGTGGCAGAATGGTTAGTCCAATCATGTTTTGGATCCACTATTGAGTGTGGTAATTATAGTCTTCAGGTGTGGAAATGTTCCAAAGTTATAGAGAGTTTAACATTTATATGAATGCAGATCTATATATTTAAATAGTAAATGCAGCATAATCCTAGTTGTCATCACCTCAAAGTTGGTGCCATAGAGTAGATACCTTATTTTAATATTATAAGTGTTATTCATTACTCATGAATCCAGAAGGTGAACACTTTTAACCTTGAGTTAACCAGTTACTTGATAGCAGTTGGTAAGAGACAGTCAGTGAGAACAGTCAGAAACTGTAAGGAGCTATTATAAAGTAAATGGAGATGTGTCCCAGTATTTCTATAAGAAGTCAATAAGTTATTGTCAAGTATTTCTATAAAGGATTATTAGTGGATATTCGTGGATTGTATCATACTCCATATGTGTTGTTATTATCATTATTATATATATATTAAACATAATATTTGTTTCTGCTACATAAGGAGTCATTTACAAGAGATCTATGAACATATGAAGTATTCATCCTGACAACGCCTACAAAATGAGTTTATAATATGAACCCAATGTCACCAAGTGGACATCCAAAACCACCACAGTGACACTAGTATATTGGTTATGAATGATTGGTAATTTAATAAAGTGATCACATCTTTTAAAACTTCACCTGTAATTACTCATTTTACAATTATATGTCTTCTTTTGTTGTTACTTGATGATGCTGTGCTTTTCAATGATTTTATAAAGACATAACATGAGTAAGTGCAGACAAAATCAAAAGATGACGGGGTGAACAACGTGAAAGGAAGGGTACCTGTAGCACATATCCAATATTTACTATACCATTTGATAAGGCTCAAATATATTTTTTTTATGTCTTCCAATGTTTGTACTCACCACACGATCATTTTTACGACATAAACTTGCAAATTTCAACCAAGTCTCCATATCTTCTTCAGGAGATATAACAAGTGATCGAACTTGAAGAATTTTCTGCCAGTCTTCAACAACTCTTTGACATCCCTGGTCATAAAATGTGTGAAATGAGAATAAAATGAAGATAAATAACATTACAATGTTTTGAGGAATAGTTATATAAATATTGGCACAATGATCAATCATGGTAATAACTGAGAAAAGGTTTTACTTTAGCTAAAACTGGCTAAAAAGTTTGAGGGAAATATCAGATATTACCTTAAGTCTGTTCCACCACATATGTTGAATAGCTTCTCTCCTCTCTGGCACCAATTTATATTGAATAACTTCTTCCAACTCTGAGAGCATTTGAACATTGACCATAGCCTACGAAAGAAATTTTATATAACACACACACACATACAAACAACAAGATGCTGGATATCATAAAATAAAACAACAATGAACAATTTAAAAATGTTTCTTTAGAGATAAACATGTTTCAAACATGACAAAAAACATTTCTACAATTCTCTCCTAACTAGACTTACACCATAGGCTCTGTTGTAGCTCTCACCAGCCATAGCTGTCAATTCTGTATCCAAAATATCACGAGCTTTATCTATACACTGTCAAATATATAAATAAAATATGTATACCATCATATATTACAAAATTATGGGATTTGAAAAATAAAAACCCTTTAACTGTCACATATAACAAGCTCTGACTAAAAACTACAAGTGACAAAAGCAGGTTTCATTACACATACTTGTTGAGCTAGTGGATAGTTTTCACAATGGAGGGCATAGACAGCTCTAAAAAAGGCAGCATCATGGCTTGTACGTGGAATCAAGCACATATATTGCTCAACACTATCCCATTGACCTTCAGACAAAGAAAGTCATAACATTGACATAATAGTAAAACCTTTTTTCAAATACAAAACCAAACTGGACTGATATACAGCTGGTATCACATTTTTTAGTAACCAAATTCTTCAAGTACCTAAACCCCATGCAGCAACTGCAGCCATACGAGCCATACTAGTTCTAATTTCATCTGAGACAACTGGCCATCTATCTAGTGCAATCTGATGTAATGTGTTCCTGGAACAATCAAATAGATATACTGGTAAGAGCTTTTACAATTTATTTTAACTTATCAATGGAACCTTGAACAATGATATATCAATGGAACCTTGTACAATGATATAAGATTTATCCTACCAGTCTCCGATAGCTTCCAAACATCTCATCTTAGCCAGTGTCAGGTTGTCATCATCTTTATTCAGCTCTTGTTTTCTAGTGTATGCCTGATAAGCTCTATCCCAATCATGAAGTTTTTCGTACCAGCTTTCCTGGACTTTCTACAATAAAACAAAGAAAATTGAGCAATTTTTTTTTTTAAATCCTTTCTAATGGCAGTTTAATTGTGTTACTTATACATTGGGATAGTGTTAAATCTTGCTACTAAAGAGAATTTATATTTCAATAGAAACCAAATGATAAATCCATAAATAGCTTTGTTTTCATTTCTGTTGTAATGATCAGTTATATTTCTTTCTTTCTTATTAGTATTTAATGATAATATTGATTCCACAGATGTAAATACAAGTGAGTTGATGAGCAGCTGTGGCACTCTACAAGATTTCTAATAAAATTCTTTGTCTAGTCTCAAGAGGAATATGTTTTTTAAAATCAATTGCAGTGAACTGTTCACCTCTTCATACACTCATGCCTATGACTTATAATGAAGATAAATGATTGATAGTACATATTGCTGAGCAGGTCAAAGATGAAATGTATAATATTTGTATTAAATTACAACTTTTGAAATCAAGGCACCCAATTAACAGTTTCTTTCTTTAAATTTATAATAAATCAATAATTATTTTTTGTTTGCTTACATAAATTGCAATTAAAAACATGTATTTTGAATTCCTATCTCCTACTACTCACTAGATTGGCATGGTTATGTTTCTGTGCATACAGCAAAACTCCTTTAGCTGCTTCTCTCTGCTGAAGTTTGTTGTTGATACTGAATGCACAAAGAGAACACAAGATAGTAAGATACATAACACGGTAATGACCAAAGATTTAAACATGTACATTGCCAATGGTATTTAGTCTTTCACCAAGTAATGAAATGATTTTTAAAAACCTGATGAGATTTTCTAATATCTGTGTGTTTGGCCCTTTGTGAAATTCATCTTCCTTATAATGTAAGGCTTTAGCATAGGCTCTACATTTCATGGCTCTTTCTCCAAGAAGATGACCATCTAGTGGAAGTGGTCCCTATAAGAAAAAAAAAATTTACTATAGGATTTTACTATAGTTTTATTAGCAGACATTAGGGAATTAAATACCAATCTGATAGCCACAAGAAACCCAAAAGTCTCACTTTATCACAATGCTCCATAAACTCTGCTAAATTTAAAAGTGTTTGCATTATCTCTGGAATCTCCTGAGAGGTCAGAGTTTTTTCAAGACTTGCTATCACTTCATCTTGTTGTATTTCTGTCAGCTCTGTCCAACATGCCAGGAATGCTGAATTAAAAAGATCCCTACAAATAAAACAATATCATGATAAGATAAAACAAGACCAACTAGATCATTTATTACATATCACTAGTATATCCAGAGTAGTCCCTCTTACCTGGCCAATGGGTTGTAAGTCTGAGCCAAGGCCAGACAAGACCTGAGAGCTGGTGATGGTGACTCTTTAAGAAGTTCTAAACTGAGTTTACGCAGCCACTCCATCCAGTCTTCTTTAGATACACGACGTCCTGTTTCTAAAGCCTACATTGAAGCAGATGAACAAGTCATTTGTTATCATTTGTAAACAGTTATTGCAGCTAGTTATTATCTTTCATTACAAATTCTGCATTCTACAAGTCAAAGAAAAAAAAATTTACTCTTTTCATAGTATCAAAATTGACAGTAAGTTTTTTAATAGCTGTTGTATCTGGTGCATTGTCTGAACGATCTTTTCCTTTCTTTTTCAGTTGATCTTGTCTTTCTTTTTTCATCAATATAGGATCATCCTCTTCATCTGCAATTGTGGTTCCCTGGTGAATATTAAAGGTCTTCATATCAAATCAATGGTAGAACAAAACTATAAGCACACAGTGGAAATGGTTTAGATCAGTAGAAATAAATTCACTAAAACGAAATCAGTCAATCTAAAGCATTCCTTCAAAAAAAAGGAATCAATAAGGTCATGACGACCAGATTTATTGAAGCATCAAATCAAAGTTTTAAGAAGAGCAAAGCCTTCTTTCCTTATCAGTTAGTGAATCAACCTAAAAAGAAATATGAGTTTTATTAAGCTGTATTACACCAGTGTTTCCCAAACTTGTATTAGATGCCTCCCAGACCAAAAAATTACTTTTAGCTCTCCACCCCCCCCCCCCCCCCCTCAATTAGCCAGCAAGTGACTTTCTGGCTAAAAGTTGTTGCGGTGGGGAATGGGATGGAGCTTCATTTCCAAGCAATGCCTTGCCCCTGCACTCTGAGTTTCATAAATGTATCCTCCTGGTGTCTACAATGAACTATTTCTCTTAGTAAAATGAGCACAAGTAAAATAATGCTAATTAATAAAGTCTTGGGATATAGCAATACTGCAATGTGAGAGACATTTGAGGCAGTAGAGTATGTATGTTTGTAAAGGATCAGTGTAAAATTATCATTGTGTTCAGCAAGACATCTTTTAGTGTTCCAGTTTTGTTCATACAATAGAATGACAGTATGTCACTTTAAAGAAATTTGACTGATCTGACAAAAGAAAGAAAAGTATATCCAGAATGGCATTAGCCAAGACTTATTGAAATATTTTATTCCAAAGAATATTTTGAATCTATTTGTTGCAGATGCTTCAACATGAAAAGTTCTAGTAAAAATAGAATATGACATCACTTACTTTAATATTAAACATTGGCAATAATATCATTTTTACTTGATTAATGCCAAGATCTGAATTTATAGCAATCAAGCAAGTACAAAAGATATTTTGTTTATAACTTCATGAGCCATATTTGAAGAAATCCTGCATTATGATCTATACACAAGAGTTCAGTCTGCTTAAGTGCTTCTTTTTTAAAAAACTAAGGAAATTTTTACAACTTTTCAGAGGGGACGAAAAAAAAAGCATTCCTAAAACTATTTCATTTTAGATTCATAGCTTTAAAAAAGTTAACAAATATTTAGCTTTTTTATTTTATTATTGAGTTTGCAAATTTTTTTTCTCACTATTTTGTTCAAGACATCATTGAAAGTAATTTCTTATGGCTTATAGATAGACCAGACATTCCATATTGTTAATAGACCATATAAAAACGAGATTGGATTTGATAGATCAGTGTTTTATTTTGTCATTCAAAATGTCATTTTGAGTACTATTTACTCTGACCACATTAGGAAAGAGCTCATGCTGCAACAATGCCACAAAAGTAAAGATTTTTAAGTTACCCTTACAAGGAAACAAAAATGGCATAGTGACAAATATGACTCAGAATCCAGAGGAATGCAATATGCAAGAAAGACTTGCAGCCTATTTATATTGACTGAGACAGTGCTATAAAGAACTCTCAGAAAAAGAACAATGCTGGCTGCTCTATGAGAAGTAAAAACAAAACCAATGACTAGTCATTCTTAAATGTTAATTACTCAAATATTTATTACTGCTTAGAATTTATAGAAATTGGTCAAATGATTTCTTGTCCCAATTTGAATATTTGTTCACTTACTTTAAGAATCCTTGTCATAAGCACATGGAACCTCTGGTGTTGTATCTTCTGTCTATTCATTACCTTGGCAACCATTGGGATGAAGATAGTAAACTTGTGGTTCAGCTGAATGACTAATGTACAAAGAGTATCCATGCACACGCCATGAAGTGCTGGTGTTGTGTCCAATGTGCGCACCAATGGGTGGATGATTCTGGATGCATAATCTGAGAGGTCAAGTGAGTCAGTTAAGCGATCAATTGTTTCCAGTGCACTCCTGTTCATAAAGAATAAAAATTTAAATAACATTATTTAGCTCTAACTTACAAGTACATTTCTGTTTTTAAATAACCTGCAAGTATTTAGGTTTCAAGATGTTTGAACCAACAATACAATAATTGTACAACTTATGGAACATCCAGATATTATGTGGCGCCAAATATCCCCCCCCCCTTGTAAAAAATCATAACAAAACTCAATACTCTTTTCCCCTTAGAGTAACATAACAGGGAAATTAGTGAGTGATTCTTTGTTGTGTTTTTAAGTTAGTATAAAATGCACATTTTTAAAGTTACTTTTTTTTGTTTTCTTAACAAAAAAAAACATTATATAGTTGAATCCGGTAAATCAGACCATGTGCTAATATGACAAGCCACTCATTCAAATTGAATCCTTAAGTACCAAGGCCATCTGTAACACTGGACATATTTGTGTAATTGGACCAACTAGTTAACTAAGACATGTCTTCATGTCTTGATGAGGCACACTTAACTGGAATCAACTGTACATGTTAAAGAAAGCTCTCCCTTATAAAAGAAGGCTAAGGAATTATAAAGTTAGTTCCTAACAAAATTGTGTTGACAGTCTACTGAACCAACCTTCTAACATGAATTGGATTCTCTGGATTATCAAATAATTTGACAACTGGAGGCAGCAATAAATGAAGATAGTCATCTAAATTGCCATCAAATAATTCCAAAGCTTTCAGAAGCTAAGAGAGGGAAAAGAATGGTAGGTTAAAAAAACTTACTAGAAGCTAATCCAAAGATTAAATGTATTAGCTTTAATAATATTAAATACACATTATCAATTTTCAAAAATGAAATATTAAAACTAATGGTAAACTAGTTCTATGAAATGCTAATTCATAACAAAATAAAATATGTTACCTTAGCTGTAACAATTTTATTTTCACTATTATCTTGCATGAACACTCGAAGTATCTGGGGAATAATTTGTGGAAGGTAGATACGAAACTCTGTACCCAGAGCATTCACAATTTGCTCAATAAGCATTATGATGGCACTTTGCATGGAGGTTGAATTGATCCAATACTCCTGTAAAACAATATGTAATATTTAAAATACTGATAAGGCTGTGTAAAATGAAAAAGAAATTAATAAATTTTGATAATGACATAACTAATATAGTTTATCTATTGGTCAGAATTTAAATTTATTTGATTTCATTTTAATACAAAAATAGTAAGTATTCAATATAATAAATATAATTGAAATAATAATTATTATTTTCAACCTAATCAACCAAAAATATTGCTTTTATTGCTTTTACTAAGTATTTTAAATAATCATGAATACCTGTGAGAAAGGTGAAATACAAATAAAATACTAAACTAAAAAGAAAATAACAATAGATATAGTTTTAGAAGAATGTAATTACCTTAATGAGGTTAAAGATGTCTTCCAAGTAATTCTTGATATGCTGTTTGACTATAGCAATGATAACTCCAAGTTGTTGAAACAAAAACTGAATTGAGAAACAAAGTGATCTTGTGTCATTTAAACAAAAGAACATATACTCAACCAAAATATAATGAATGCTATATATTTTGATGTATCATTGTATTAAGTACAAGATTCCATGGTCTTACTTCTCTAAAACTGGGGTCAGCTGTACGGAAGACAGTCAAGTAAGCTGGTATGACAGTCTGGATGTAAGGAACACATTTGATGTTGAGAGACTTAAAGATGATTGTGATTGCTTGAACCACCATATTGTGGTGCTGAGACAGAGAGGGATCTCGGATGATCCTCATCAATAAGTTGATGGCTACAGCAGGATAGAATTCTTCTAGAGTGCTGCAGCTGCTCATCAACTCACTTGTATTTACATCTGAGGAATCAATATTATCATCAAATACTTGTAGCACAGGAAGAAATATAACAAATTATATAACAGCCATGAAAAAAAACTATAATAATTTATCAGTTAGTTATATATTATTATATTATTACCTTAAGCAGCAAGACTTAACACTTTCAAAAAAAGTCAAGTAACATAATAAGCACACACAGACTTTTGATGTTAGAGCTGAGTAAGCTGCTATACTTACCACCAGAAGTGGTCTCCTGACCAGCTGTTTTATTGACCCCTGCTTCAGAATCAGATATCACTCCAAGATTCATTTTATGTTTATGAGGATCTAGTGCTCCAAGCAGCCCTAAGACTCGAATGACCTACATAAAATATATACATTGATCTTCAACCTTTGGTTATTGAACAAGTTTTATAAAATTGTGTCTATAAAATTGTATTTATATTTAGTGGGAAGGAAATTTGAATTTCAAGATGAATTATTATAGTTTATATTATAGTTTAAATATAAATTTGTAACAGTTTATATATTTTAATGAGGGTTTATATCAGTGATGCTCAACCTTTTAGACCTATGACCTTATAAGACATTGGACATGCATGACAAGGGATGATTCAGCAGAAGTTACATAAGTTTTATAAACTGGGCCAAAGACCAAAGAGTTGAGCATCACTGGTTTATAGAATAGTTTTAAAAAGTTACCTCTCGTCTAATACTTATAGACTGTTCCGTCTTCAGGAAATTGAGCAGCACATCCAGTAGATTAGGATATTTACTATAAGGTTCTACAACTGATCCAGTACTTTCAACCAATTGTCCAAGAGTCCACAAAGCCACCTGAATTGAAAATATCAAGAATTAAAAATAAACTATTCCATAACATGTTTCAATTCAGCAGTATTTGAAGCAAAAAAAAGAATAATGCAACTAAAAAAATCAATTATTGATTCCCTGCATTGCACTCAATAAAGGTATCACTTCATTATAAAAACATGTTAAAACCTGGACTATCATTTAGTAGAATCATCTCTCAGTACCCACAACATTGCAATGATATATTTGAAAAACCTATTGGATTAGTTCAATGTAAAAGTGAAGTAGTTTTCTCACCTCTCTCTTTTGCAAAGATGATGAATCTTGTAACATATCTAATATGATGGGCAGCAATTGATCCATCCACTGACTTATGTCTGGTCCACTCACCTGCAAGAGTTGTATTTATGTACACAATTGCACAGCATACATAATAATAATAATCATAATAATAATAATAATAATAATAAGGCTTGTCATTGAGTCCAAAGATAAATGAGAAATGCAGTTTTTCCCATGGCTACGCAGCTACAGCTGCAACCTACATACTTTGCAGTATCCAATGCAAACATAAACCATTTTCTGCCGGTGGTCAATTTAGATTTTCTTTTCACCATCTACATTTGTCCTTGGCAGTGGATTTTCTTCTTATGGCCTCAAATGTGTATCCTGCGGCCTTTGTATGTAATCTTCAGTTGTCTCTTTCTGAAGTTGCCTGCAGCCAGGTGTTCTTTTCTTCACCTTCATCCCTAAGTCTGTTATACCGTTGAGGCAACACATAAGATCTGTCAACCATATGTTTCCTAGATATGTGAAGTGGTCTACCACTTTAAAGGGATGTCCATTCATTGTGATCTTTGGGGGTGAGTAGATTTTATTGGGTGACTTCTCTTTTGATTTATCTACAACATACATATAGCATACATACAACATTCATATTTTGTAGATACACACTTTTTGAAAGAACAAGATCTGGCCAAATAAATCAACAAAAATGATAAGATAACTTATTTTAAAACACTTTTCAAGTCCATTAAAGGTGAAATAATCTCTACTTATA
Organism: Biomphalaria glabrata; assembly: GCF_947242115.1. Classification (NCBI taxonomy): domain Eukaryota; kingdom Metazoa; phylum Mollusca; class Gastropoda; family Planorbidae; genus Biomphalaria; species Biomphalaria glabrata. The sequence continues at coordinate 25,288,006 of NC_074723.1, forward strand.
CATTAATTGAAAAGTAAAGCAAATGAATAGACAAAAATGATAAAAGTTAATAAGTCTTTTTTTAATCAATATTACAGGAAGTTTTAGCAATTAACTATATAGGTTAACTTTTTCAGTATGTATTTTTTTTTATCCAAAAAATGAACTTTGCTGGGATGAACAAAATTGTACTGGAGGTAGAGTTACTAGATCAAACTTCTTTTGCTTGATATAAACTAACAAATTGTATTGTAGTTTAAAAGGAAAATGAATAGGCTACAAATGTTTAACAATTAAAGTAATGGAATTCAAGAAAAAGTTTTTCCTTATTAAATTTAAGCTTAGTACAGAAAAGGAAATGTATTAAAAAAAATTCATAGATATAGAAAAGTCACAAAACAAAACACATTTTGTCAACAATTTCACAAAAGATGAACAAATGCACGAAGATATTGTATTGTTCATTTTTTCTAGTTCCATAAAATAGACTTAAAAATAGGAACCATTAAAAAAATATTTTTTTGTGTGTTTTTAACTAGTAGGTCCAGCATAAAATTTATAACCAAAACAAAGAACAATCACTGCCATATCCAGAAAATAAAAATACAAGAGAGAAAGAAAAAAAAAACATTATAAAGATAACAAAAATAATATAGTAAATTACTTGCTGGCCACACTTGCCAGCAAAATTGCTCTCTGAGAGTAACAGTACACTGAAAGAGTTAATATTGGACTTGTTAACAACAGAAATTTCACCTGAGCTTGCTCTCCTATGGCCTGTAGGACACTAATGGTAACTGCTGGGTTTTGATCCGGTTCTTTCAATTTAGGAATCAATGTCTGAAAATAATTTCATTTTGTTAACTTGTCTGACAGGCTCATTAAAATAAATGGAATGTGATTTAGTTGTTAAGTCATAGAAAATTAGCTATACTTAATACAATAATGTGATATGTGATGAACAACTTCTTCCTAAACGGTAACTTTTAAATCAATAAACACAAAACTACTTAATAAACAAATCTCTATGAGAAGACACAAAACATAACTACAATATAACCAACTACACCTAACTTTAGATATGCTCAAGTAGATCTCCAGTTCACAGAGATGAGCTCAAATCTACACTGAATACTATCATTACCATTCAGAATGGAGAAAGTAGAGTATTTATATCCTATCCTTCAAACTCTCCCATAACATGCAGTTTATTAGAAATTATAGCCATAGTAAATGCTTCACATCTATAAAAAAAATTCTACTGCTACAAGCAGCCAAAGATATCTGCAAATGTATCCAAGATGGAATCCCCTAGAAAAGAAATACTCCAAGATGCTGGCTTCTCTAACTTAAGTGTGGTAAGAAATCCCTGTAAGTGAAGAGCATATAAACTAATAGATTAGCATAATAGTGAGACTAGAGTTGTTACCCAGAACCTATTATAGAAGAAGTGGGAGGACAAGTACAACCCACCAGTTACCTGGCAACTATTGTAAAGATGTGAACAAACTCATATTCAACAGAAAATAAGACATAATCTGGTAAGCCAGAATCAGAGTTCCAAATCCTGAGCATATTGTACAGTGGCACTATTTTGACTGAGCTATGGGCTCGAAACAGGTACTGAAGAAACTAATTACTTCATATATCAAATAAAAGTAACCATTTGGTTCCAAACAGTAAAAACAAATAAAAATATACACAATTGTTTAAAACATACAGGAATTAAGAGCTTTTCTATAAATTATTCTGTATGATTTACCTGCATTATTGGCACCATATAGGGTTTAATAAGTCTAGCAGTATTGGACACTAAATGTCCTAACATTCTTGCAGCCTGTTCTTTATTTCGACCAATACCACTGTGCTCTAACTCTGTTAAAATCTGTTTATATAAATAAAAAATATTTTTTTGCTTAAAAAAAAACACACTATTCTTAGAAAGGATACATAAAAACATATTTCTTCCAATAAACTTAATTTATGTAAAAATAAAGAGGCGCGGTGGTTCGAATCCTGGTGAAGACTGGGATTTTTTATTTCGCAATCTTTGGGCCCCTCTGAGTCCACCCAGCTCTAATGGGTACCTGACATTAGTTGGGCAAAAGTAAAGCTGGTAGAAAGTTCATACATGATTTAAAAAAAACTACAAATTGATTTTTTCTTATCTGGTAACATTCATGATGATTTTTATATTGAAATATTGCAAGCAATGTTTTTACTGAAACAGCAGAGATGGTTATTTAAAAAAAGAAATATTAGAAATTGATGTTCATACTCAAACACTAGAGATAGGTGTCGCTTGTGAAACAATAAAACCTGCTATTGACCTGAATGAGCACTTTCCTCAGAGATGGCATCACATAAGCTGGATTTTTAGAGCTGAGGCGGCCAATCATACAAATACTTCGTTCACGAATTTCAAAAGCCTCATCATTCAATGCAATAAACAAGGCACTAAGATTCTCAGCTTGAGCAAGATGTGGGTCAAAGCGTTCATCAAGTGAAGTAAGTACATTATATCGAATATCAGCATCTGGAACAAATCAAATAAAGCTGGAAATTGTGGAGTCAGATTAGTTATAAATAAATTCTCTTGAAGAAATAGATACACCTAAGGTGATTCAAAATAATAGTATTAAATGAATTATTAATCAAATTGAAATGAGATCACTGAAATAATCTGATTTAAAGATGAGTAAACTTACCAGCATCTGTGATGCCAACAACAAGAAGTTTATTAAGTACTTCAGCCACTGTTGTCATAGCTGTCATGCTAACGTGACCAGGTTGTTTCGACAATAACTGAAAATAATGAATATAATAATCCTTCTTGAGGACAGAATGACACTCATTTCTATTACTGTTTAGGTTTTTAAAAAAGCAGAATAAACCTAGGTAAACATTTGAACAAAATTAACATATTTCATGAAGCACTATGTTTAATTTTGAGATTAGTCAATCTAATCCTTTGATTATTCTGCTAATTGTGTTCTTAACAGTATCCATAGAACAAAGTTGTACAAATTTATAGCATCTACTTTATCTACTTAAAGAGTTTATATAGCAAAAAATAATGATGTTGGTAAGCTAGTCTTCAAGGTTCAAGTATCAAAATCTAACAAACATAAAGTATCATACCAAGATTGGCATCTAGCTTATGTTTAATATATAGTTACACTTTCATAATGTATTAGATGCAAGTAGAATTACAAACAAACAAAGAAAATCAAATAGTATCAACCAGAAGAAGTGGAGATAGAAGTTGGGCACATGTAGTCACTGCTTCCATCCTTATCTCTTTGTGTTCACTGCCCAAATAATGCTCTGCACAGTGGCGCACAAACTGGGTAAGTGAGTGGCCTTCAAAGTCAAAGCTGCCCAGTGTTCTAAGTGCAAGGGTTACATTTGTAACATCATTGGCATCACTTAATGGTAGGGCTTAAAAAAAAACACAAAAAAATGTATTTTAATTAAATTAAAAAAAAAAATTATTTATAAAAAAAAGGAAAAAAAAAAAAAAAGAATCTGATGATTTAAGAAGAGTATAAAAAAAAGTAATTACTGAACAGTTTTGATTCTTTTCTTCACAATATATCTTGGTCTAACCTGTTTGAACTGGTTGTGGTACACTTTGAGCACCTGGGTGTCTTAAAGGCTGACCCATTAGGATTTGGGACAAGGTTTTGAGAAGTCCATCTTGAATGTCTTTTTTCAATTGAGGAATCTGTAATGCGAGTTCTCTCAAGGCTGCAGTAAGCGCAGGACTAATCAATGATAAAAAGAAACAAGTCTTTGAACTTTTCAATCAAATATAAATACCATACTAAATTCTGTTACTGACTTCATTTTTACCTTAGTCCAGTGGCCAACATATTATCCAGTAATTCTCTGACATCACTGGTCATCTGGGGACCCATAGCTCTAGCTAACATGCTTATACAAGTAAAAACAGAAGGATCAACAATCAAGTGGCGACCTTTCCTGTAGAGAAGAGAATAGTTTTTTTTAGCAGATTCGTGTACTCTAAGAAATAAACAATTTACTGACTTATCAGAAACAAAACAGTACAAATGTAGAATTATAAATCAAAACAATAAATTTGCCAACACAAGGTCTAAATGATTTGTTTATAAAGACTATAGTTTCTCTCACTCAGAGGTATTAGTCAAAGCATGTAATAATTAATATGTTCAATTACTTTGCCACATGATCTCGAGTTGGTAGAGAGTTTCTAATTATGTCCATAATACGACTCATGTAAGTCAGAATCTCGCCCTGAACAGCAATAGCCAAGAAACCAACAGCAAGAAAGGCTTGAGACCCCCTGTCACGTTCTCTTTTCAAAATTCCCATAAGGAAATTAATTGTGTCCTGTAAGTAGCTGAAAACAAAAAATAAATATAAGATTTCAGACTTCAGAAAAGTAACATTCAAACTAAAACACAATACAAAAAAAAACTTGTCAAAAAGTTCAAACTGTGTCAAAAAGCTATTTGATGCTTTAGTGACTATATATAACATCAAGTCCAGGCATAATAGACACATTTGATTTATTTTCCTAATACTATCATCAAAGTTGAAAATAAATGACTTGCAAATGTTAGAATGATTTTGAATATAAAGAAGCACAGAGAATGAAACACAATCAAATGGTTAGGAACGAGAAAAGTTTCGGTAAAAATATTTTAGTCCCGAGATTTTCTTTAAAAAAATTAAAATATCTATTTCTGCAAATAATTAGCGCTAAAAATAAATCTATAAATAATTCTAGTCTGCTATTTTGTTGAATTTTTTCTTCTTATAAAAATTTGATTTGGATAATCTAAACAGAAAGTAAACGTAAAGATATTTTGTGAAAACAAACATGTGTCAAAGCATTTGGTTCAAGAAAAATGAAAGCTAAAGCCAAATGCTAAGGCATGGATTGCAATGTGGAGCAAGCCATTGACTTTAAAGCAATGTTTTAGAAACTGGACAGCACTAAGATTACAAAAGGAAAAAAAAAACCTCAGAAAACTTCTCTTGTTTAATTTTAGTGCATTAGAGCTGTGCTCCTTGCTAATAAAACACTATAATATTATTACTGTTAACAGAAATAAGTTTATATCACTGAAGTCAGAATATTTATTTTTAGGATTCAATGATCAATTAAATGAATGTATGACCACATGTTTTCTATAAGGTTTCCTTAAAACAAGTTTATCTGGTGTTGGTAATAAATTGATAAAGAATTTGAGATAATTTTTACATCAAGCCAAGAATATTTTTCTTAATCAGAAGTTAAAGTAGACTGACCATGATTACAAAATGTAACATTTTTAATCAACACCAAAACATTGCCTATCTAAAGAAACAGTAAGATAGAGTTGTTGGTCAAATACAAGAATAAAAAAAACTGACTTTAATAAAAATGTGGAAACAAAAGGTGACATTTAGTCTCCAGGTCAATAGCATAGTGATGACAAAAGGCATTAAGCCTTAAGCATATACACAAGACACTGATACATACCGATGTTCACGCTTTGTATTAGTAGACCTAAAGGTAAATTATAATGAAATGTCAAGCTATGTTGTTTAAATTATTTTTCTTCAAAGAGTGTTTACACTTTAAAAAAAAAAAGTCTAAATGAAATATAGTATTGGATATCAAGACTGAGAGCTACATAAACATACACTGTAATGAAGAATTTTGAAACCAATAAGCTGCTAAACACAGTAGGGGATTAAGAAGTTGAGTTGCATTCAATAATAAAATGTACCCATTGATGAGGGCAAAATAAAAAGAAACAGGAAATAATATTAAACTATAAACACTATACAAGAAGTTCAGCCTAACTGGACATTGGTTAGCTACCAACACAACACTTTAACCAATAACATTTTAAATTCTGAACCAGAGGCTGGTTGCTCCTACATAAAGCAGATTCACATTACAGAAGGACCAACAAATATGTAAATGAGAGGTTTAAGCTTTATTAAAGAATGTTCAGAGATAGAGCGCTTAGGAAATGACAAGTTTTCATACACAAATAGTACATCAAGCACACAAACAATGAATAGTATGTTCAAGTCAAATAATTGTTAAATTCTGTCAGGGTAAAAAAAAACTTTGAGGCTTATACTAGAATTACCTTACCTAGAATTACCTTAACCCAAAGGCTTCAGACAACAAAGCAATGTTAACTTTCTCCCCTAATAAAGGGTATGATTGTTGATTTCACATCAGTCTTTCACCCAAATCAACAATATTACCAATGATGTTTAAAAAGTCAAATATATTCTAGTTTTCTTTCCTCTAAAAATGTTTACTTGCTTAAAATTTAATCTTGAATAGTTTCCCTTTGTAAAACATCCAGATTTATTTCATTTTCAATGTGTTTTTACCAAAAAGGATGGTTTTTAAGAGTGAGGGCTCTATTTTCTTTAGATTAATTTTCCAGATGGCAGCGTCATGGGATAATAAGCTCAATACAATAATTTTATATGTTTTAGATATATATTAAGTTTTGTGAGATATAAATAACTATCATACAAATACTTTTATTCTAATTTGGTTCATAAATATTACCTAGATCTAGTTCTAATAGGTTTTATCCACAGTCAGTAGGGTTTCATTTTTAAATTCCATAATCCAAAATTACAATAAATTTTGGTTTTATAAACATTAATCAGTTTTATATAGAAAGGGCATGCATTCCCCTTTAATTCTGTACCAAATATGACTTTCTGATAACAAACAAAACAGTTACTGAAGTTTAATCCTAACAGGGTAGTGAAATACAAATAAGTAAACTAGTTAATTCTGTCAGATCATGGAAAATAATTACAAAGAGAATGAGTTAAAAGGTCAGTTAAAGAAGTGAAGAATACAAATAAAAAGATGAACTATTCTGCTCAAGGAAAAAAAAGGTATGAAAGTTGAAGGTAGTCAGCATTTGTGCCACAATGATATCCCACCTCCCCATAGTATTATGTGATAGATAGGGGGAGGAACATCCATTTATAAATACACTGAAGAAAAAAAGGTTCCATAGAAATAATTATATCCAAGAAACTAATAGAAGAAGAGAAGAAGTGATACATTAGAAAACTGAAATGCTTCCAACGTTAAATCACATGTGGAGAAAATTTTAAAATTGTATAAATGGAAAAGTTTGACAATTGGATTCCAGGTAATTAGTATTATTAAAAATGTCTAAATAATTTTAAAAACATCTTTCAAATAAAAAAACAACACTTTTTTGGGGGGTTAAAAAACAGTTTGTGACAAATCCCAAAATAAAGCACTAATATTTAATTAAGAAAGTATTAGCATCAATAAGCCAAGCAAAAAATAAGCCTTATGATACTGTAAAGTAATTATATTGCACAAAAAAATAAATTTGTTAGTGTTTCTGTGTCTGGAGAAGATATATCCAATTAAATTAATGAAACTGGTTCTCTTAGTAACATTAAATTAAATTTACAGTTTTATTTTTTAAAAAAAAAAAGTCATTAAAGTTTGCTTCTTTCAATATAGCTTTAAAATAAATTACAGATAAAGGCAATTTTTCAAAAAGATACCAGAATTTTACATTAAAAAAATTATAACATAATAAGATTTAAAAATGTATAACTGAACTTATTATAAACATTTGAGAAACAAGATTGTAATAGTAAAGTTCTTGATTACGTGCTTAAAATTATGTGATATATTTCATCCAAAGTTCTTTAGTTCTCAAAATGTTAAACTACTCACATTCTAGAAAATACTTGTGGATTAAATGCAGCCAATCTTGGCAATGCACTCAATAAAGTTTGCTGAACATAAATACTTCTACTTGTACGGTGATTCAACATCAAATTACAGATCTGAAAATATGAACAATTTAGTGCACAGCAATGAAATAGAATATACAACTTTTATGAACTTAGTTAGCTCTTTTATATGATCATGAATACATGCAAGATTACAAAAAACAACATACCCTATCAAAATTTCCATTCATAAGGTCTTTGCAAGTTTTACTTTCAAACAAAGGTATCTTCTGTTGGCTTTCTCTGGCACCAGGACAAAAGACATACAAAGGAGAAGATTTCTGTTGGATCTGCTGTAGAGGTGACACCCCAGTATGTCCCCTTGTTTTACTGTTAATGTCCTATTTTGATTAAGAATATTACTTGCTTATAATACTGTTTATCACTATAGATAAACCTCAATATATTTAGACCAAAAGCATTTATTTCAATATTTTATGATGTGTAAGACAACCAAAGGTTCAATTCATTACCATATGTTAAAACTTAGCCAAAACATTATTAAAAAAAAATTGATATAATGAGATTTACATACACACAATTTTTTAGAATCCCCCCAAAAAAATTAAAATTGTATAGTTACCCTAGAAGATTTTTCATGAATAACTTGTTCTGAAGTTATTTCTTCCACCTCCATGCGTAAACGCTAGATAAGTAAAAATATCTTTCATTATAATGATAAGAACAATGTTTTTCATTCAATCATTATTTCCACAGAAATGTCTATTTAACAGCACATAAAAGATTGCTATTCAAAAGTTTCATTATAACTGTTTGGGTAGCATCACAAATTATTTAAACACATAATGTTACTATTGAATTTTATTAGTGTTTCTGTGTCTGGAGAAGATGAGATTTATGGTAGAAATAAACCTTTTCTTTAGCATTACTGAACTTATTAAACTATATATAGAAAAACAAATAAAAACGTATACCTCTGCATCATTGTTACTGCATCTTAAAAGTTCATTGATAATAAGAAGTGAACCATGCATCCAATCATCTCTAGTCATTTTTTTCTCACGACCAATAGATTCATCAAAAGGTTTTAGTGATTCTTCAAAGCATTGCTGCATTCAATAGATATTATTATTATGTCAATTAGTTTAATTGATATCGTTAAAATTGTAATATTCTTTTGATAAATACAAACTTAGTCCAAATCATATGAAAAACCTTTGCTATAGGCGATCTTCAATGTAAAAATAATTACACTTTTTTTTGTTACATCAACCCAATAGCTCCTATTTCTGATTTGAAAACTCCTAAACATACCCTAAACAAAGAGGGGTAATAAAAAAATTCTTAAAAAAAAAAAAACATTTTGAAAAAATAAAAAAAGAATTTGATCTAATAATAATAAAAAAAAATGAAAGACTTTAAAAAATAGAATGATAAATATATAAATAAATATATATATATATATTTTAAATACCTTTAGAATATAAAAAAGCTTTAAAAATACTCCATTTCCTGTGTGTGCTGGAACTAGTTCGCTTTTAAAATGTTAAAAAACATCTTTTTTAAGCGTTGTGCATCCAGTTTTTGCTAAAAGAAATAGTCATTACATTCTCATTCTTATTCTCAACAACACATGATGAGCTCTTTGCATAGTAAAGTTTAAAAAACTGTTTCTAGTGCCCGAACATATTATTCTGCTGCAGGACTTGGCTATAAAAGACATATGGTACTGTGGTAGGAACTAATGGGTTAAAAGGAAAAAGACAGAATTCAATTCTAGTTTGTCCTATTAAATACCAATGAAACAAGGACTTAGATGTTATACCTTATAAACTGATCTTTGTGAAGCTTTGGTTTCTCTCTGTGATGTAACAGCTAAAGCAGCTCTTAATGCAGCAACTGCACCTTCTCTAATAGATGGCTTCACGGATTTAAAACAAACAAAAAAGTGTGTGTTTCAAAAAAACATCATATTATCTTAACAAATTTAAAGATAAATATTTCGAACCATACATTTATATGACTGTAAAAGGACAATGGCAATTTTAATATACCATTCAATGTATTCCTAAGCAGGTACAACTCTTAAAATGTAAATATTTTACCTTTGGATCCCTTACTGCAAAGAATATAGAATCAAAAAATTGTTGGACTTGTTGATAAAAAAATGTTGGTGTGTTTACAGCCAATTCCTTTAACACTAAAACCTAGAAGGTAATAGACAATACATTTGAAAATCATAAATATCTCAAAATACATTTAAATATAAAAATAAGCCTATGAGAAATATAAATGTTCTAATTTTTATATATAATTTTAATATAGCAAACAGTGTTGAATTAAAGTTCAGAATAATTTTAATAATTGTTCAAAAGAGTAGTTAGCAAATATTTCAGTTAAGTAACAATAAATATCTCATAAATATCTCAAAATACATTTAAATATAAAAATAAGCCTATGAGAAATATAAATGTTCTAATTTTTATATATAATTTTAATATAGCAAACAGTGTTGAATTAAAGTTCAGAATAATTTTAATAATTGTTCAAAAGAGTAGTTAGCAAATATTTCAGTTAAGTAACAATGAAATGAAACTTACAGCTGCTTGCCTTCTACCTTCAATTCTGTCAGATACAAGCCATTCCAGAGCTCTTCGAACTTCAAATTCAACATATTCAGCAGCATAATTTCCAGAAGATAAAGCCAGAATACCAACAGCTTTAGCAGCCATTTCCATAACCCCAAGATCATAAGAGTTTGAGGGCAACAAATTCATTAGGTAATTGGCAAACCGACTCATGCGAGTACCAATATTACCAACATCACCACCTAGAAGACTAACTGTTTACACATAAAAAAAAAACTTCATAAAAATGATATCAAAATGGACTTAAAGAAGATATAAAATAACTTGAAAGTTTATGTGCACAGTATAAGTCAAGGTTGTAAATGTAAAACAAGAAAAAAAAAAAAAACTTAAAAAAAAAAAGCTTATATTAAGTGTAATTGTATCAATTAGTTTGGATCAGTCTTGTAATCTATATACATAATTCTCTTCGTGGCCCAACCATGCCATGATGAAAAAGTCATGGAAAGATAACTTTTATTTCTGCAAGTCAGGCTAGTGTTACCCCATGTAATTTTTGTGGCCACAGAGAGCACATAATCTTTCTCTTTATACCTTTTATATTTGACTACATTTATGTGTGTTTCTTTACACACGACAATATCTGGTGTCATTAAAACAGTTGCATGTTTTTTCTGTAGCTTTGTTTGAATTTGCCCCTTTGTTTCCTAAACATGGCCACCACTTCATATATATTTCGTGGAGTCAACAGGTCTTTCAATGTAGTTGAAATTCCTGCATCATGTAACTGTTTATTAATATGAGTCGCATATTTCTGGAAAAATGGCATCGATGAAACTGTTGCTCTTTAACTTCCCAAGATGGCTGTACGCTTTGTTTTGTGAACATTGGGATAATAACTATGGCGACGCCTTGTCCGTTGTTCTTACTCACCGAAGCACAGTCATATACTCTGCTCGACAATACGCTGCCTACATGAATACTTCCGGCGTTTATGGTGGTGAGGCTGAAATTGTGGCGATGTCTCAAATACTTCCCGCTACTATCACTATTCACTTTTGAGAATGTCCGCATGACGCTCCTTAAGTTTACAATCCGGGTCAACGTCTCTGTCACACACTGGTTTTAGAACCATTTTGACACAAAGTAATTTAGTAGTGATTTAGTAATCATGTAACTACTTCGTGCATTGTCACGAGAAAATATCGGATCTGTGACCACGGGGTGAAAACCAAGAGTTGATTCAGAGCTCCAGTGGAGTAAGGAGCGATATATTTTTCTCTGTGTAATATCGTATAATGTAAAATGACTTAAAAGAGATTTGATATGATAGTTGTACATCCAAGATTATTCTATTTGGATTTATGTTTGACACAATATACATCTCCTGATGGCTGGATTTGCCAAGTTACTATTTTGAATGATTATTAAATATTTGTCTGCTGAGAAAGTGTTACTTCTTTATACTTGTGTCGTGATCTGATTACTCAGGAGCCTTAGTAGAACTATGCCACAACAAGTTTGATAAATTCAAAGTAATTTAATAGTAGCACAGAGAACATTCTAATAAAGCCAGAAGAGGCCCTGATATAATACATTATCAAATCACAAAGGACTTGATATTGGTAGCCAGTATTTGACAGTCTCTCCATATTCCTGCTATTACTTTACGAGCCTTGTATTGAAGTCATACAGTATATCATAAAAAATCTGTTTCCTATATAGATCACGCTCAATAGCAAGAATTACTAAATGATTCAATCTATCTTTGAGAATTGTTGACCTCGAGTAATTCTTCAATAGTTTGAGGCTTGAGAAGCTTCTAGCAGATTCCACAATTACGGGTATTGTATAATGCCATGTTTTTTTTATCCCGCGTAGGATTGGCGTTTTCCATATTGAATGACACCCCAAAATGACAATTTTGTCTATATTTCAGGAGATTTTTATGAGTTTTCTAAAGATTTTATTAATTTCCCAAGATTTCCAGGACTTTTTCATATATTTTGCAATTTCATCAGATTTCCAGGAGCGCGGGACACACTTCCGTCGCACAGGTTGCAGTGGCCCAAGGCCAGACCTGCTAAATAGTGGTATATGCTAGGCAATGGGTCGACTAGTTAAATTTTTAATAGATCTGGACTAATAATTATAATTCTGTCAATTATTATATTTTTATCAATTGTTTTTGTGTAGTGCAATTTCATGCTTTTAGCTTTCTCAATGCGCTATGGTCCTATCATTTGTCTGGACCAGTTGGGAAATGGGGGTGGAGAAAGAAGGGGGGTATCTGGGTGAATGTAACTGTGATCACTTTTTAAATGCATTTTATATTTTAAAATCGTACAACTTGCATTCAAACATAAAGACTTAAGCTTCCTCAAGCCAATACACTAACCACTGTGCTAGTGAAGTGTGTATGATAATAGAATAGAATATATATCTATTGTTAGTTTCAAACTTTTAAGCAGCGAGATAATCCTCTACACAGAATATAAAGGGGACTAATTCAACATATACCACCACATCTGTCAAATACAATTTCATTCCCTTGTTCAAAACCAAACAAAATAATTAATTACCACTAGTTAATTAACTAATTAGTTAATTTTTTAAAATTCTTGTTTGTCAGGTACAAGAAGTAATTGTGCACAATTTCAACTTGATACCAGACAGAGTGATATAAGATAATTAAATACAAATTCAAAACCATCTTCAACTACACCAATCCTATTCATAATGCTGTATAAATGATTACTAACAAATTTATGCTATTCAACCACCACCTGGAAAATAAATATTTGTCAACTAAGAATAGCAAAAGTTTATTAGACCAGCCTTCAACAAGTGGTCTAAAGTTACTTTTTTTTAAATTCACGATACGGCCCATACTGAAATTAATTGGGGAAAAAAGTCATAAGTTGAATGCAATTTGCATATACTTACCAATAGCAAGTACACCACCTTTTCTTTCATTGACATCAGAACTTGAGACCATTTCAAAAATATGATGATTAAAGTCATCCATGAATGAAGCCACATCATCTTGGTGCATCTCACGAAGCTCTGTCACTACAAAGTGATGCAACTCAATTGCTGTTTTAAACCTAACATCTTCCTGACGCTGCTTTAGACCAGCAACAAAACTTTGTAACACAATTTTAGTAGCCATTTCTGTTGGTTTTTTCAAGAGCTTTCATTAAAAGTGTATAATAATCAATCTGTAAAATAAAAGAATCTTTCTGGATACAATATTTGTATATTTGACAATACTTGTCTGGATCAGTTGGAAAAAAAAAAAGGGGTGGGGGGGGGTATATGGGTGAATGTTACCAAGGTAGCTTTTTAAATGCATTTTATATTTAAAAGAATATACAAAAAGTTGTAAGACCTCAATCTGGAATGATCAACCCCCAATCCACTGGAGCTCCCTTGTCTATATTGAACTTTTTTTTATGAGAGTTTTTTTTTTCTGAGTTTTTTTTCCTAAGTTTGTCAACTTAAGGTTTTTTAAATAGACTTATTTGTTGAAATGTAGGTCTACAATATGCAATTTTTTAAAATAATTTGGTTAACTTCTTTTTTTTTCCTTATTAATTAAAAAAATATTTGGTTAATAAGAGCTTGTAAAAATTTTAGTTTAAAAAATATTTGGTTAACAATTAGATCTATAATGAATTGTTGAATGTGTCACAATGCAAAGCGAAGTAGTGATAAAATATGCATTAAAAAAATGAATGAAGCATCTAGATCTAAATGTACATGTTGAATTATTTTTCTTTTGAATTAAATTGTATGCATTATGACTTGATGATCTATGTAGAGCAGTGTTTCCCAAACTTTTTCTTTAACAGAACACTTCGCACATTCAGATAGGTTAGTGGAACACTTGATTATATTTTAGGATGGATTATTTCCTATTTGTTTTTTAAATACAATTACTAAACCATAATCTGAATTTAGCCTTATTGTTTTATTTATTTTCTAGCATAAAAACATAATACAAAAAAATATATATATATACAGTGAGTTACGTTGGTCAAGACTGATCTTCTTGTTCACTTTCTTTGTTGGTTCACCTACATATAGTTAAACTAAGTTGGATGAGACTAAGAGTTAAATGCAAGGCAAAATAAGTGATGTCCTGATCAAAACTCCCTTGGCTGGATCATATATTGCCAGCCAGCAGATGCTTCTATATGACAAAAACTCTAGTGCCGGCCTGCATCTATAGGTAGTTGAGTGTTTCTCCAATACTGGTGACAAATAGGTATTGGTTCACTAAAAAGTCTACAACTCAAAAATTTTGTATTAAAATGTCATAATTTTCTAATCATTGCACTTAGAAATGGTTAATGTATAAATTGTGATATTTTGAGCTTGAAAAGTGCCTAGTGGAATTTTTAAATTGTAGAAAATGTGTGAAATAGTGCACAAAATGGCATCTTTTGATGTAACAGGGAACACCTGGCTTAGGTTGAAGTAATATTCTACGAAAAGCAAGGATTATTGAACAGACATTTTTGTTGAAATAGGTTAACAATATCATGTTATTGCATTTTCAATATATTTTTATTTTATATTTACTTTGGTATTACTTAGATGTTGCCGTAAAATATGCGTCACAGGTGCATCACATGGTGTCCCACCAAACTTGGAATTTTAAACCTTTATAAATTGTAAACAAAGTAAAGGATTCTGCTCCCTAGTGTGTTTCTGTTTCTAAAAGCATCAATGATTTATTTACATAGTGTAATTTTTATTTAAACCTGTAAAAATTTATATATAATTTTAATAAAATAGGTCTTGGTGTCCCAGGTGAAGCACCTCAAACGCACTTGACAAAAACGACAATAATTTTTTTTAACAAAGTTATTAATGTGATAGGAAATACTTAATGGTATCTCTGATACTGCTTAGTACACAACAAGTGCCATTTTCTTGGGAAAAGTCTACACATAGTAATTAACAGAAGACATTAATAGACATGGTGTCCCACATTTTTTCACTGTAGCACCTGAAACACTGCATGTTGATTCATACCAGAAAATCTCAGAGATCTAGATTTATATAAGTAGTTTTCTCACCAAATTTTTAAATTAATAATAAGAATTAAGCTTATTATTCTCAAGTTTGATCTAGAATACATAGAATACTATTTTTTAATCTAAGTTAATGTAAACCTTATTGTTTTATCATTGTTTGTGGTGCTTCACGGGACACCGAACAAGTCTTGATCTAGATATAGGTCTAGTGTAGATTTAAATCTACTCTATATTTCAAATTATATGTAAATCTAGTTTTAAGTCAGAAAGCTGCACCTTTTATTCTTTGATTAGGTCATGTTTGAGGCAGTTCTGTCTAATATATTTTTAAAGGATTGTTGAACACACACAAACAAGGGCCTAGTACATTCATTTGTGGTTATAGAAAACTATTTTGTGAATCACTAATAAAAGAATAATTGGTAATGTATTAACAGACTTTTAAAAAGTTGCATTTCAGCATGTATTAACAAAAAAAAACTATATATTTCATATTTGTGTCCCCTGTAACACCCGCAACATCTTGTGATATAATAGTCATGTTATAATAAATGCTTGAATAATTGTTGAGATATTACAGCAAATAATAGCCTATATATTTTAGCTATAATGCAAGTATAGCATTTATAAATTCTATTTTCTTATAAAAAAATCTTATTTATAAAACTTTTACCAGTAGTGTTACAGGTGCTACGGTGTCCCATTTTTTAAATTGAGCTCAAACATAACGTAAAAAATCCAATTTCTCTATCTAGCTGCTTAATACAATAGAAACATTCAAATTATGCTAAAAAAAAGCAAACAAATTAACAGTTAGATGTACTACTTTAATCATCAATGGTGTCCCAGTGATGCACCTGAAATGCAAAAATGTGTGTACACCCTTTTGCCAGCACTGCTGAGGAAATGTATGTATTCCAATTCATTTTCTATTGATAAATTCTTAAACTACAATGGCTGAAGAAGTGAATACACTTAAAATGAAACCAAAAACTTCCACTTTAATTTTTGACCTAATGTGACACTTTTTGATACCTGTACTGGAGAAACACTCAGCATGTATATGTATGACAAATGCATTCTCCTTTGTCATAGAGTCCCCTCCCTTATTTTGTCCACAGAACAGCACTGTACTATTTGACCTTTCATCTCATTGAAGAGATTTGACAAAGTCTTTGATTCTCATCACTCCATCGCTATTTGGTGACTACTGGTGATGCCATTGTAACATTTAGAAAATCTGTTATAAAAAGAGTTCCCAACCATGCCACACTCCAATCCTTCATTTCTCTACTTTGTTGTGTTGCTTCTTTTCATGTTTTATGCATTACAATTATTTTACAATATTTTACATTCAATAGTTTTACTTTCCTTTTTTTTCCATTACTGTGTGTGTCCGGCCTATGTCTAATCAACTCATGTTGCAATAAAACGCAGTTTTTTAAATATATATTATATATGTGTTATAATAAAAGCTATAAGATTAAATTGCATTTATGTCAATAATTATAAATATATTTATATTTAATTATAACATGTCAAGATTAAAGATTGTGTTTAATCACTAATAAGAATTCTTAAAAATGTGTGAAGTGTGAAAATTAAATGACCAATATATTAGAATAATTTTATTTATTTATAATTTTTATTAGTGATTAGAGTTTTAGAAATGTTAGATAATATTATACTAATAATACTAACTAGAATAGAATAGATCTATTAATCTGTATCATCTATTCTAAATCTAGAATTACTCAAAAGAAAATTAAATCAGTTTATTAAATACTACTTTAAAGCTTGAATATGATTGTATTTTAAATAAGTCCTAAAAAGTCTAGACCACATTCATCAGCATTGTCGCCATTGTTAAAATGAAGTCATTTTTTTTTATTTTGACTTACTTATGTACTTGAATTATGATCTTATCAGATCATGATCATCATCCATCAACATGATTATCAGATTATCATCACCATCATGAATGATTCTGTCAATCATGACAAGAAATGAAGAATTGCATTCAATCATAATCATGATGTCTGATGATACATACTTTAATTAAGCTGAGTTTAATTTACACACTAACACAGCATGGATGATAAACACGCTCAATGAAGTCAATGACTCAATAACTGATTACTGAATAATAAAGTGAATAACACTGGAGTGACTGGACACTGTCACTAGACTAGTGACTAGCTATTGTCACTTTTAATTATTATAATTATAGAGTCTAGATCTTTAACTATTTCTTTCTATACTATAAGATTTTAAGTCTAAGTCGACTCTAACTCTAACGCTAACGGTCTATCTTTGAGAATCTCTCTATTACTAGATTTATATTAATATTAAATATTACTAGTTAGTTTTAGAAGTAGTCTAGATATGTAGACAATGTAGATGACGAGTTGTCTATTCGAGATCTAATCTAATGAATAATCTATAGATCTAGATCTATAAAGTAGATGTATTCTAATATTCTAGACCTCTAGATCTAAATAGTAAATATATGGACTCAATAATATCTATTTCAATAATGAATAGGACAATAATCTAAGAGTAAATCTATTCTCTCCTCCTAGATTAACAGCTCTTCTGGTTAGGAAATTAAAATAAGTTTTATGTCTTACTGGGTATCTAGATCACATACCTATATAATGGTCTAGATATAGATCAATAATAATATAGAGGGTTAGGTTAGGGCCAACTTCCGTCTTCCGGCAAGGAGAACATAATAATAAAAAAAAAAAAAACTTGAGAGCTAGACCAGATCTAGACTCTGGGACAAGCTTGTATATACTACTTATTACTAGCTAGGTGATCATAGGTTAGACTACTTTGTCACACTTAGACACTCTAGTCCTAGCATATAATAAATAGTATTAGTACTATTAGAATATATTTTTATATTATATTAATAATTATTAATTATAAAATGAATTTATGTTTGTAAAATGTTTTACGTTTCGCAGTTTCGGCTGTTCCTTCAGAGTTGAAGATAGTTTACTTCCTAGTCCAAACCTCCCGCAGGACGACCCGGGGGGGGGGGGGGAGAAGGCAGGGTTTGAACCCGGAACCATCGGTAAATCCAAACGACAGTACAGCGCGCAAGCCGCACGACCAGGCAACCATATTAATGATGATTGATATTGTCTAGTTACAGTCTAGTATTAGTTTATGATCCACTCCTGATACATCATGCAGTTCTTAAATTTAAATATGCGATCTTACCTAATGGTTTACCTTATTACCTTAGGCTTAGCTTAAAGCTCCTGATTGACCTGAAACCAAAAGATTATTGATTGCAAATTTAGTCTATAGTTCCTGGGCCTAAGACTTAGATAAAGAGATCATGGGTCACGATGGGTGGCCTTTGTGTCATGGTCCTTCGCTTGACGTTGCTAGTGACAGTGTGATCCAAAGTAATGCTTTGTAAACTTTGTATTATGATTGGCACCAACTCAGTCACAGAAAAGCTTTAACCTTCTCCAGACAGAGACTTTTAGCATGTGTTGGGCCAAAAAGACAGAGCACTATTTCTAAACTAAGCACTTCTCTTACAAAAAAATTTCTAACAAATAAACTAATTACATTACATACACAAACTATATATATATATATATTATTGAAGAGAAATGAATGAACTAATATAATCTTATAGAAATCCATCTGAAATATTATCATTTATTAAAATAAGCCAAGCTAATTTGCATAGTTAATGTGCACAAAATTTCCAAACAAATTTTTTCAAACAGAACAGAATTTAAAAAGTAAGAGTTTTCTAAGAATTTTTTGTAGGCCTGAATAAGTCCTAATGCTTGTGTGTTGGGTCAACAAGGCCCATGAAGACCCTTCAGACACTTCTGTCACATTATTTGATTACTTTCCTTCCCAACTCCCTCCCCCTCCCTTCCAGGTACCATACCAACACAAACACCTTTATTTTGGCCACAATGACAGACACCCTTTTATGACCCGGGGATCTTCTTGTGAGCTGTTTGTTGGTCACAAAGTTGTCATCACATTTATTAGTCTCCCTGACAAATGTTTGAACTAAATTTATAGTAAAAAAAAAACAGTCAACGGGTTGCTAATTCCTTAAGGCTCAAATGGGTCTTCTCTATTCAGCTCCTCACCCTTAACTCTAAACCATGAATAGACATTGTCAACACTATCTAGATTTAGTACTAGTGTAGACCTTGATTTAATGTTTTCGTCAATACTGCCCTGATGTTACTAGCTAACTTAAAAAAATCAATACAAACAAATTATCATATTAAAACAGTGAAGGAAGTCGCCATCAGTTTACTATTTTGTAAAAAATAATAGGAAACACTGGCTAGCCAATCTTGTCTTTTTCGCTAAATAGCCTTGTGCCAATAGATCGGCAACGTTGTCTTAAAAGTTTAAGAGGAAATGCTACCAATTCCTAAGCGGCTCCACTTCTGATTTTCCTTACGATTTTCTGTATATACCACATAGCAGCAGAGGTTCCTAATCAAAGTACCCCTCAGCTAGATGAATTGCCTTACTAGGCAGACAAGCTCCATCTATCTGAAACACCCTGTTTTTAGGCGCCAAGTGTCCACCATTATCCCTTCACCTGTTAGTAATAGCAGTTTTGCAGTGTATAAGCTACACGAGCAGGCCAGGGGCTTAGTTGTCAGAGGCTAATTATGGCAAGAGTAGGCCTAAAAAAAGATGCAGCTCTGAATAGCTATCTTTACTTTTGAGGATGATACCCATGTCTTTGTGAAACATTCCACTTCCTGCAAGTCAACAGAAAACATTTTTGGTCTGCCCTGGGTATATTATCTTGATGGCAATCCCCTATAGATGCACCAACTGGAAAATCAATTCCATATGAGAAAGTAAAAAGAGAAAGAGGCAGAATATAATCTATCATTGTTATCAATTTAATGCTAATTTAAATTCTTAGCAGTCATACCCATGTTTGAGTTTTAAATTAAAAAGTATAACTTAATAACATTCCTTTTTTTTTTTTTTGTTCTTTCCAGCTTAAGATCATGTGCCTTTACACATAAATATACGCTATCGCTTATTGTTTCACATAAAATTGGTCCGGGCTGCAAGTATGTCCGGGGAAATATTTCAGCCAATGGAAGAAACTGATTCGTCATTAATTCGAAACCCTTTGCTCTGTTACCTCTGCAATGAGCAGTATGAGGACCCTTGTATCTTTGGATGTTTTCACAGTTTCTGTGCTCATTGCTTACGAGGAAGAATCGTTGAGGGCAAAATGTCTTGTCCAATATGTGGGTATGTCTCTTTTATACTCTCAATTTTTTTCCACCCTAATCAATATGATACAGTCATTCAATATTGTATTTTAAATTTTATTTACTCACAATATGGTGATTTTTTTTTCTACAAAAGAAAGTAAATACTAAAATTTACTTAAATAAAATAAAAATTTATTGTAAGTTTGTTCATTAAATTAGCATTTATTATTCTGTTTTTAAAGTTATATTCAAACATTAAAAGATGGAGCTGCATTACCACCCTCTGACCTTCTCTTGAAGTTTATGGTAGAATCCTCAACTGAAGAACAGGCTTTATGTGCTAACTGTGACACGGTGGGTAGTTTTACATGCAGCAAACTTTGACCCCATTAACCTACTTGCATAAATTATGTTTTGTATTTAATTTGATTTAAATTAATTAGATGTTATTAAATTTTTTAAAAGCTACTGTTTAGCCTTACTACCTTATGCATCACTTGATGGTCTTGTGTGGAGTTTTGGATCTCCCATCAAGAGCCTCTCCAGGTGGAGGATAGGGGAATTCTCTCCAGATGTGGTGGGTACTGGGGAAATAAAATATCCAGGTTGGACCATAATCAAATCTGCTGCCTTACAGGAAATGGAGGGATCCACAAAGGCTAGGGCACCTTACTCAAAAGTAAAGTCAGCTATCCTGGTCCTCAGAGAGCTGATAGGGGCAGCCACCCCAGATGATTGTGCTAACAACTAGGGTTGCACCAGATAGTTGCTCCGGCTCTAGCCAAATATCCTACCATTTTTCACTATCTGGTCATACTTGGGGCTGGATACCACTGCAGGATACTTTGCCGGATAGTAAAAAGTACACTGTAGTAGCTACCTGTCTGGCGGTGTGGGTCTGTTTCCCAACATTATTTGTTCTGTCTTAGATAATATGAAGGGAGCTCGAGCAGTGTTGTGTTTACTGAGCGCCTAAAGGCAGCATGGAAAACCTTCTCTCAGATACCCCCACTGGTCCACAAATGAGATTGGACTATAGCTCTCTGAACATGCTATAAGCATGAAAGTAGCGCTATATAAAAGGTATAAAATATTTTTTTAAGACCTAAAAAAATGCAATGAATTATAAACCATCCTGTATTTATATCTAAATAATAAATAATTCATGCAGCGTCGATAACATTAATGTGCTTCTGGCTAAGCAAGAAAGTGGAAACAATACAGGAATTTACTGTCAAGCACAACATCAAGAACTTCTTCCATTCCATAAATGAGGTCTATGAACTGACAAAGTTGGCCTCACCCCCTCTACTAAATGCTGATGGGACAATCCTATTGACAGATAAGGAAGAAATCCTGAAACGCAGGGCCAAGCACTTTGAAAAGGTTCTCAATACACCTTCCATTATAAATGAAGCAGCCATAGAAAGGAAACAGCAAGTACCAATAAATGAAAAAATAGATTAACCCCCCTACGCTAAAGGAAACTGATCTTGCCATTCAACAGCTGGCTAGCGGAAATAGCCCCAAGAGCCTAATTCAATTCCTGCAGAGGTCTACGAAAAGGTGGATTAGCCCTGATTTAAAGACTTCTTGAGCTGTTGTTAATTATGTGGGAACAAGAGTCACACACAAGACTTTAAAGATGCCACAATTGTCCATCTATAAAAGTGAAAATGAAACCGCCAGATCTGCGACAACAACAGAGGAATATCTTCTTCTCTCTATTGCTGGGAATAGGGAATAGATGTGGATGTCCACAAAAATTCATATCCATGGTGAGACTATTTCATGATGGCATGAAAGCTCATGTCCAGCAAAGTGGAGAACCATCAGAGCCCTTTGAAGTATCAAACGGGTTAAAACAAGGCTGTGTCCTAGCACCCACACTGTTCAGTATCATGTTCTCTGCTATGCTGACAGATGCATTCACAAATAGAGATAACAACAGGATAAATATAACATACAGATTTGATGGTGGCCTTTTCAACCTGAGGCAGCTCAAAGCAAAATTAAAAATAAAAACAGCAGAATCAGGGACCTGCTATTTGCTGATGACTGTGCCCTAAATCCTTGGTCTGAAAACAATCTGCAGAGCATGTTCAGTGAATTCTCAAGAGCATGTTCAGACTTTGGCCTTACCATTAACACAAAGAAGACTGAAGTCTTATATTTGCCTACTCGGATCCAAGCATCAAGATAAATGGACATAATATAAATGCAGTGGACAGATTCACCTATCTTGGCAGCACACTTTCCAGAAACAGAAAGATCGATAATGAAATCGACCTGCGTATCACCAAGTCCAGTACATCCTATTGCAGACTGTCTAAAAATGTCTCGAACAGATGAGGTATCACCACAAACACAAAACTAGGGGTCTATTGAGTTGTCATCCTCCCTACATTGCTCTATGCCTCAGAAACATGGACAGAAAACATGCAAAAAAACTGAACCACTTTCACATGACATGTCTAAGAAAAATACAGAATGTCAAAGGGCAAGAAAAAATACCAGATACTGAAGTCCTTTGAAGAGTGGGTCGGTAATTCTGCTAAGCATCCTCACAATCCTGATGCAGTCCCAGCTGCAAAGGGCAGGACACTTCTGCAGAATGGAAGACTGCCGCATCCCAAAACAACTCCCATATGACCAAGTAAGGGAAGGAAAGCGCTCACATGGCGGACCAAGAAAATGCTTTAGGGATACCCTCAAAGTTTCTCTGAAAGTGTTCAGCATAAACCCAGCCACCTGGGAGACAGAAGCACATGATAGAGCATTATGGTGTCGCGCTGTGAAAAACTAGCAGACTAGAACAGCTCTGGCAGCAGAAAAGCGCCAGAGAAGAAAAGCAAGGCCAGTGACACTAGCTCCAGCTGGAATAACCTGTCCAGTGTGCAGCCGAACATTCCAGGTTCACATAGGTCTCACCAGCCACATGAGGAGGCACAAAACCCCATTGCAAAGCCCTGAGACCCCTGGATGACAAAAGTAGTCATCATCGAACCACGATGGACGAACTATAATGTGCTTTACAAAAGATTCATGATCACCAGTCTAGAAATAATGCTTCAACATTTCATCAAAAGGAAGAAACAATGGTCTTCTAACATATAATGTAACATATGTAATCTAACAAGTAATTCTAAACATTCTAACAAAAGAAATGGAATCAGAGTAGAGACATAGAGCTAATGAGTTCAGATATGTTTGAGATCTGATCCATGTTTGGGAATTTTTTCTCTTTAAAAAATCTTTGAGTCCTGTGCAAGGCCAAATTGGAGGCCCCAGGTGGCTGCCTAGTTTGCTATGCCTAAGGCCAGCCCTGGTTTAGTCCAGACAGATGACCACATTAAGACATCATGTTGACACTGTCTAGAGGTCTTATCTTACGAGGAAACTGAGTTTGCTTAGAGATAAATCTCAATTAGGGGGCTGGAGTACACAACACATCCCTACTAGCGTGACCTTTTTTTTTTTACTTAATCTACAAGTATATACCTATGCTTCATTAGTGATGGGAACTAAATCTAAAGAAACAAATTATAACTAAGTTTAAACTGAAAATAAAGAAGTTATTTCAATATTAAGAAGAAAAAAATATTCAAATAAACTAAAAAAAATTAAACTTTGAGAACTTTTCAAAATTTGTGTGAGTGGTTTGTTTGGTCTAAACCTAGCTAGTCTATCTGACTATATATGCTTCTCTTATATGTAATTCTTTTATCATTGTAGAAATCGTTCTTCACAATAAAATCAGTAATAAGGAAGATGTTCTTGCTCAATAAACTAAAACAAAGAAGTGCATTTATGTAAATGTGTGTGTATACCTTTGTCCTGAATAAAACCTTAAGAAAAAAAGGCATTTACATTTTTTAATTCGATTCTTCTTCTTCTTCATCGTTCTCATTGTTATGTTGGAGTGTTCATATGACTAGACCAATACATGAGATGAACTGCGCAGTGGTTTCCAAATCAGGGAGCTCTCCATATAGTTTTCTTTCTATTGGGGTGATTTGGGGCCAATGTCTTATACAGGCCTCTTGGTAGAGAGAGCAGTTTTGGAGGACTTAATTCGATTGACTTATTGGAAAACCTTACAATAAAATCTCATAAAAGAAATTGAACCAGATCTTAACATTTATATCTAGTAGCCAAAAAAAAAGGCTGGAGTGTTTAGAAACATTTGACCTTGTAACATTTGTAACTAGTGTTAGGGTAGAATAGATCTACATGCTTGATTAACCATGCCAATGTTTTATTGTCTGGCCTGACCACTTAACATACAACTAACACTATTGTGTATTTGCAAGGAAAAAAATGTGTAATGGTCATCACCATCATTGACTGTACTCAGTACCCCTTTTAATTATGTATTTAATTCATTAATGTTTAAAAAATCACAAAACTAACACATTTTATGACTTCAAATTTCACAAAAGATTAACAAATGCACTAAGAATTTGTATTATTTACATTTTTTGGGGTCTCCCGAAATAAACTAAAATAATCACTCTCACATCTAGAAAAAAAAATTTTAAAGAGAGAAATAAAAAGTTAAACATTAAAAAGATTGTGTAATAAATATTATATAACAAGTTACTCGCTGAGAGTAACGCCGCACTGATTGACTGAATGAGTTAAAATTGTGACTTAGAGGGTGTTTTTATATTTAAAATCTCTATAGCTTTTTTAACAATGTTTTCCGCAAATAGATGTCAAAGTTCTTTTTTTAAATTATTATGTTGATACCAAATCTGAAACTGACATTCATTGTGTATACAAAATTTATTCCAGTATTCTTTAAATTTTTTATATTAAATTTCTTAAAAATACTGAAATTATAAATGCTCTTTAACAGCATTTATGAGAGCTCTGAATTTTGTTAGAGAACAATAAGAAAGATCTCACCAAAATGATTAGTGTATAAAATTGACCATAACGGTGAGTTATATAAGTGTTAGGAGGTGTGGCTGAGTGCTAAAGCGCTTGGCTTCCGTATCGAGGGATCTGGGTTTGAAGACTGGCATATTGAATTTCAGGATTTTTGGGCGCCTCAGAGTCCATTCAGCTCTAATGGATACCTGACATTAGTTGGAGAAAAGTAAAGATGGTTGGTCATTGTGCTAGCCACATGACAACTGTGGGCAACAGAAACAGATGATCTTTACATCATCTGCCCCATATATCGCAAAGTCTGAAAGGGGAACTTTACTTTACTTTTTTATATTTGTATAGTGTTAGATGAGTCTGTAGACCCAATTTGAAATATATAGATCAAAGGATAACCTCATCTACACCTTTTTCTCTTATGATTGCAAATTGTAATGGTTATAAGATCATTTATTTAAAATATTTTAATAAGTCTTTCAAAATAAACAGACTAATTATTATAGTGAACTCTTGCATATCAGGCAGAGACTGCTACCATGTCTTAAAGAACTTTTCAATAAAGGGCCTAATTATATCTTATATTTATCAGTTCTTGTCAAAACTAGTGTTTCTCTTTATCAGCAATAGAATAGAAATTATAAAACATTTTTATGTATATTGTTCTTGTAACATTAATACTGGGAAAAGAAAATCATAATTAAGTGGGGGGGGGGGGAGAAGGTTAAAAATTAAAATTTGTTTTCATTTATTTGATATTGCTTGGTTGAACCATTACAATTATAATTATAATTTTTTTTTTTATTGTAGGCTGCTGTGCAGATGTTTTTCTGTAACACCTGTATGCAACCTCTGTGCCTAAACTGCAGGGAGGAAACTCACAAAGCCAAAATGTTTTCTAGTCATGAGGTAGTTCTCTTGACTAAACGAGCCAGAGAAGTTCATAAAAAATGCTGTAAGTACATTTTTTATTTTAATTTATTAGTTTTAATTTGTATTGAGGTAAAGTTTTTAATCCAGAGTTTCTATTTCAAATTGTCTAGGTTTACATGATGAGCCATATATCATGTTTTCTTCAGAGAAGAAACTAATGTTATGTATCAACTGTTTTCGAGATATGAGGATGTAAGTACAATGAAGACTTAATGGACTAAATAGAGGAGTGGAGTAAACTAACCTTTCAGTCAACTTTTTTTTTTATTGTCATTGTTTAGAGAAAGCAGAGGTCAATGTTTAGATTTAGAAACAGCCTACACACAGAGTTTTAAAAAATTAGATCTCAGAGTTCAGGTATGTCTTCTGTTTTACATATTTAATTAAATAAATTATAAAATTTGCATGCATGGACTTTTTCATAAAAAAGTGTATGGTTAGATTTCTGAGGAAAAAAATTGTATCAACTAGTTTGGATCAGTCATGTAGTTCAATAGGCAATAGATCTAGACTAATATTAAATCTGGGATTAGAAATATTTTTTACCAATTGATTTTGTTTAGCACTATTTGAGTCTTTTGGCTTCCTCAATGCACTGTGATCCTATCACTTGTCTGTTTGTACCAGTTTGGAATGGAGAGGGGTTGGGCAGAAAGACGAGGGTATCTGGGTGAATGTAACTGTGATAGTTTTTTAAGTGCATTAAAAATAAACGTTGTATGGCTTGAATTCGAGCTTAAGGGCTCAAGCTAATACAGTAACCATTGTGTCAGCAAAGGGCTTTTGAAAATAGAACGTTTCATAGCTATCTATTGTTAGTTTCAAACTTTTAAGCTATGGCCTAATTCTCTACGCTATGTAAAAAGGGCTGGATTCTCAGACAATAGACCTAGTAGAAAATTTTATATACCTTGGGAGTGTAGTCAGTATATCAGGTGGAACAGATGAAGACATTAAACGTCATATAAATCTAGTGCGTCAGACATTTACACAGCTAAAACCAACCTGGAAATCTCCCCACATCTCTAACAAGACTAAAAAAAGAATCTTTAACTCTAATGTCAAAGCGATCCTACTGTATGGTTCTGAAACATGGAGAGTAACTGAAGCAACAACAAAAAAAGTACAAACCTTCATCAACAGGTGTTTGAGAAATATCCTAAAAATACACTGGTACAACAAAGTAGAAAACACCAAACTGTGGGAGATGAGGGGACATAAAAATATAGAACTGCAGATCTTAGTGAGGAAGTGGAGATGGATTGGTCACACCCTTAGAAAAGATACCAGCAACAGAGCTAGGCAGGCCTTAGAGTGGAACCCCCAGGGAACAAGATGCAGAGGAAAACCAAAAAAAACATGGCGACGCAGTGCACTAGAAGAAGCAGAGAGGACAGGAAAGAGCTAGGAAACCATCAAAAAATTAGCAAGAGACTGTTGGTCGATACCCTATGTTCCATCAGGAACCCAAAGGAATGATGATGATGTATAAAGGGGCTAATTCAACTTATACCACCACATCTGTCAAGTACAATGTCTTTCCCTTGTTTGATACCAAACAAAATAAATAATTAACAATAATTTATTAACTAATAGGTTCATTTTTTTATTTATTTTTTGTTGATTTTTGTTTTGTCAGGTACGAGAAATAATTGTGCAAAATGTTAACTTGTGGGAGAAATAACATGTACAAAAATTACACCAGAGTGAGTTGATAGAAGCTTTGTAATAAAAATGGAGCATTTTTTTCACCCTTCCCCTTCCCCAAATCCAAGAAAATAATAATATTCTAATGATCTTGACTTAGAAGACAGTGTGCAAAACAATCCTGTACATTAACACTTATTTAACTCTTGAATGTATAATGCCAATATTGCTAAGTTAGGAAACTTCTGTCATACTAACTAATACATTTACAAAAAAATGTTTACTTTAAAACAACAATTAATAAGTAGTTTTTCATATTATTGCGTTATTGCAAGTAGTACACCACAGCGCC
This sequence comes from Biomphalaria glabrata, assembly GCF_947242115.1. NCBI lineage: Eukaryota > Metazoa > Mollusca > Gastropoda > Planorbidae > Biomphalaria > Biomphalaria glabrata. Next base: position 25,316,444 of record NC_074723.1, read on the forward strand.
ATGTCTAGGTATTATGTCCATAGAAGACTTACCTAAAGGAAGTTTTTGTTGTTGTTTTTTTTTACAAAAATTTTTTTTTTTCTTGAGGTTTTGAATAAGAGATTGATCCTTTACTAAACAATTAAATCAGTTAGATAATCAATATAAGACATCAGTTAGGCCAGGTTCACATCTAACTTCACTTTCACCTATCCCTTGGTTTGCTGGACTGTTTGGGCACCACACAAGATCTTTCAACCTTCTTTCTCCATTCTTCTGTCATTTGCCTTTGATAGAATTTCATTCTGATATTCTTTCTGAAAATATTGAAATCTGCCTCCTGGGTGGACCACTTTGGGGGCCGATTTTTAGTTTGTGTTTCCATACAAACTGTGTTTGTAACCTTGTTTATTCTTAATCTAGATCTATTACAAATTTAATTACATGACTGACCCAAACTAATTAATACAATTTAACATAAGCTTTGTTTTTTTTTTTTTAATATTTAAATTTTGTTCTTAACATATTCCCTTGTTACAAAGCTTATATCAACTCACTCTGTCTGCCTGTCTATCTGGTAAAAAGTTTGTACACATTTATTTCTCCCACACCCATTCTTGGATCAGGTAGAAACTTTGCACAATTATTTATTAACGTAGACAAGAATCAATACAAATTAATTAATTAGTCAATTAACTACTTGCAAGTAATTATTTGTTTGATACCATCAAGGGAAATTCATTAATTCATTGGCCTCCTTCAGTCGTAGAACGACTATGGTTCATCTCAGAGCACACTTCCTCATGTGGCTGTGGAGCCCTATTTTGGAAAGACACTCCTGTCCACAGATAGCGCAGGTTAAGGTGGCTTTTGCTTCGGTGGTAGAGGAGCTGGCCATTTTTCGGATTGTACGTTTTTCTTCCTGAGCTGAGACCCATGTACTTTCACTGTCCATAGCTTTTTTGGTCACTGTCTCTCTCCATCTGTTGCGGTCTAGAGCTATGTCTTCCCAATTGTCAGTATTGATGTTCACTGATTTGAGGTCACGTTTTATTACATCTATGTAACGGAGGTGCGGGCGACCAGTTTTTCTTGTGCCAGAAATTAATCTTTCATTATTCATAGATACAGCTAAATAAGATTTGTTTTTTAAAAGGATTTTTTTGTTTTATTTTGCTTTTTTCCATTTTAAAGGCCTTTAGAAAGCTTCAGAATTCAGTACGTGAAGGAATCATTCTTTTTAAAGGATTATTGGAAGAGATAAAAACAAATGCTGATAAAGAGAGAATAGCCATAGAAGATTTGTATATTTCATTACTAGGGAGACTTGCTGAGACTAAAGCATTGTTATTACAAAAGGTTGATGGGTATGTTGGATATAATAATATGCTTACCATTAGTTAATATATTGGTAGTTATTTTTCTCTCTTTTTACTTGTAATTTTCATTTATGAGAATGTGTTTGATATGTATATTGTAATAACTAAAGGGAGGTAACTCAACAAGACATAGATGTTTGTTTACATGGAGACATGAAAAACACATAGGACATCTGCCTTGAGCACAGCATCTTCATATCGGCTCTAGACTTGGGGGCGGAAATCGTTCTCTCTCTTTCTAATGTCAACATCCTTCCCTGTCTAGTTTCTGGCAGTGTGCACCTTCTGCACTATCTTGAATGGCAGTGTGCATGGCGGAGTTATAACAATATTCTTAGTTCATTCAGTGTATTGATGCTTTAAATGACAGAAATTTTTTAGCTGCCTCTGAAAGGGGAATTGCTACTATTAGTTTAGTGTAGTCTGTCCCATTTAGATCGCAAAAACTAGAAAAGACATTGAAATCCAATATCATGATATTTTTGATCTTTCAAAGTTCTGGTGCAACTGCTACTTTTTTCTTTTCTGAAAGCAAAATGTTTAATTTTTAAAAATTAACTATGCAAACAGTCTTATAAAAATACACCATTTTTACAAGAAGTCACTATTAATAATTTTTAAAAAAAGGGGGGGGGGAGACTATAAGGTGGTGATTTTTCTGTATATTGTTTAAACATTTATCCAAATGTTGTTTGTTGTTTTTTTTTGTTTTTTTTTAATAATGTTATAAAAAGTATTTGTATTTTTAAATGAAATGATTACTGTTATACAAACTCTTTTGTTTTAAAAGAGAAATAATGCATTTAGTCTTATATAATTTAAAAAAAACAATTAATAAGCAGTGTTTTATATTATACGAGTGGATTGCAATGTATTGCATGCATTTAAGGGAAAAGTTTCTTCCTTGGGGCCTTTAATGAGGGATTGGCCCTTTACTAAACTATAAAGTAGATAATCATTCAATAATAACATTAATAAATTTCCGTATTCTGTGGTATCATAACGTCAGATGTCCTAACAATACAATAGTATTGGCAACTCGTTAGATACATACACTTCTTTTGTATTAACAGAGATAGGGTTGTGGTTGTTGATAGTTTGCAGTTCATAGCATCTGATATTCATGCTGAAAATATTGAAATATACCTTTTTTACCTGCCTTAGTGAACCACTTTGGCAGTTGATTTTAGGTTTATGTTCATTTTTAATGTTTTTTTATTTGTTTTAATATACCTATAACAAGTAATTTACTGTATGTTGACTATTATACATATTATGTAAATGTTGTCTTAAACTAGTGCTGACATTGTTTTCTGTTTCCAGTCAGTATGCAGATAAAGAAGCCACATTTCGATCTCAGCTAAAGTTTCTATCAACATTGTTACCCACATTACATGTACATCTTGTGATAGCAAGTGCTTTCAGAAGTTCAGCCAACAAATTTGAATTTTTAGACTTTGCAAATGTATGGTTCTTTAGTTCTATTTCATTTCTTTTGTTGATGTTCAGTTTAATAATAATTTAAAGTGGAGGTATATTTAAACTACAACAGATATTGTGACTATTACTTTTGATTAAAAAATTTAAACTCATGTTAGTGATAAATGTATATAAGTTGTTTCTTTCAGTACTAATTATGTTGTTTCCCTTAAATTATCATGAAGTCATTTTTTAAACACATTTGTATAGGTGTTAATGGAACGTCTCAAAGGCATTGTTCAAAAGCAACATCCCATTCACCCCACACAGAGTGGACAGATTGATACAGCTTATAAAACAGAGTTTTTTAAGTAAGTTTTTTGGTAAATAGTTGACTAATCTCAGATAAGTTTCACACATTTCATTGACATTATGTTACAAAAGTATTTTCCTTCTTTTATCTTCTTTAGAAGTCTGGAGCCATTACTGTATGTGTCACTTTTAAGAAGTGCATTAAGTACTACAAGTTCTTGCAGGTCAGGTTCCAATTTCTTAGAGTAGTAAAACTATGAATAGCTTCTTACTTTCATAAGTTAAGTAGTCTTCAAAATATCAAGGATTGAGAAGCCAAGAATTTATTTTTTTTTCTAAGGCAGCTCAGATCAGATTTTTTTGGGGGGAATATACTTCCATAGCATTTAATTTTTAATGCAACATTTCTTAGAAATTACCCTATCCTAAATGAATTGCTATCTATAGAAAATAAGCTTCATGTGCTTTGAGAAACTACTTAGCTTTTTACAATCATTTTCCTAGAGATGTATTTATTTCTAACGCAAACCACTAGATCTTGCATATTTACATATATGTGAAAGGCAGGCATTCTTTAGGATGAATGGCATTTTTAAGCAAAGTACGAAATGATTCTCCATTTCCTACTTAAATGTCTTATTTAGGTTAGAAAGAATTTATGTATAAAATATAGATGAGTGGGAAAAAAAACCCACAAATGAACAACAGGATTTCTTAAAGACTAAAAATACACTTGTAGGCCCATTCTTTACACTATGCTAAGTGCAATATTTCAATTTTAAAATAATTATTAAAAATCAATTAATTGTATTTTAAAATAGTAATACACACTTGTAAATATGAAATTGTTTAGTTTCTTCTAACTAGACTAAATGAAACATTTTTAAATGCTGATAAATTGAGTAGGTAAAACTGTCTACATGCTAGCATCAAAGGAGGAACAAAGTTATTCATAAAACTCTTAAAAGCTGCTCTAATGTAAAAATATTTTTGTTAATTTCTTCTTTAATACAAATGTAAGATCATTATAATAATGTTATAATCAGTTGTCTTAACTGATAAAATGATAGGGTAATGAAAAAAAGCTGCTGTGTGTTTTTATTGCATTTCCCAACTTGTCTTTGCTTCTTATAAATTATCTTATGTTCAGAAAGAAAACTTTGTGAGACCCCCTGAGGCTTACCAGACAACTTCAAACCCATAGGAAGACAATAGAAGAGACAAAGCCTTACAAAGGAGGATAGCAAATAAAAACATGACACAGTGAATGTTAAAAACTAGGCTTACAAAGTATTTCATGAAAAAATGTTAGTGAATCATAGAATTTAAAATTAATTCATTTATTTATCATAACTTTTTCAAAAGTAGTGAGTGCTATCATTCGCACAAAACAAATAAAACTATGGAACCTATGTCTGACAGTTCTTCAAATAGTATTGAGTGGGAATAAAAGGTTTTCATTGAATGATGTTATTCTGTGTTCTTAATTTTATCTGGATGGATAATCTGATAACAAGAATTTAAATGAGAAAATATCTATTATAATTATTTTAAACATAATTTCTTTTATGTAAAATAGCCCACTGAGTTTATTATATTGTTCAATTTCAATATGAGTTTATTATATTCAAGATATATGCACTTTTTTTCAATGGCCAATGTCAATATTTAAAGCAAAAATGAATTGCATTGAAGTCTTGATCAATATGACAAAATAACTTGTGCTTCCCACATCATCACATCAAAAATTTTCTTCAGGTTTTAAATCAAGATCTAATCAAGTGGTTTCTTCTTAGTAGTCGTATTTGCCTTAATGACATATTAGTCCTATTTACTTTTACCTTTCAAAACATCTTTTGTATAACTTTTTACCTAGTACAATGCAGTTGTGTACATGCACACATAGACAGTCTAAATTAAACAAACTCCACACTTTAAAATGCCTTAGCAAAGGGGGAAATCTTGAATTCATTTCGTACTTAGCCTGACGTTTTAGGCATTCTAAAAAAAAAAATGGATTTCCCACTTTGCTGTTAACATATATATAGAGATGTATATATTTGATTCTTTTTTTTTTTACATTTGAAGACCAGCTCTAAAATAGAATTTTTAAACGTTTTAATTACATGTACATTTCTAATACTATTTATTTTAGATTTTGTATTTTTTAATTTTGTTTGTTTATTTGGCCAGTAGTAATTCTCCCTGTCCATCCAGTCCAATTATACATCGCATTACCCCAAACCATACCAGACGAGCCAGTGGGCTAAATGGTGCTAAAGTTAAGTTCATTGATGCTAAAGGTCAATTCGCTGAACACTGTATACACTTTGAAAGTGCACATAGAGTGAGTACATCATTTGAATCGCTAGTTAATAATTATATTTAATTATGATAATTTTATTTGTAAAAATAATTCCAATTATTAGATGGGTAGATTTGATTTTATGTCTGTTTATTAGCTTTATTCTTTTAGTTTCTTTACAATTTATATTAGATTTCAAATGTTTAGCCAAGAGTGTCAGTGCAATATACAAAATACTCCTAAATGGCATGTTTCTCAAGTTTCTGACAACGAAGTCCAGCACTCAAAAGGCTTAGATACTAAGCTTGGCATAACAGATATAGGCAGAGAACTTTTCCAGTCTAGTTAGGCAATTAATCTTGAAAAGGAGTAATAAGATTTAAAATTTCTGCTGCCAGGCAGTATTAAGACTTCAGGAGTCCACTTAGAGAAAAGATTTGTAGCCCCTTAGGTTTTGGGACTATCAACTATGGTATTCCATCAGACAGTTACTACAACTTTGTGTCAGTCATGTTGCAAAGGATCACACCAGTAAGGCTAATAGGAGGACTATAATGCATGGGCAGCTTAACCATAATTTTATCCAGTGCCCAGGAAATTCTTTTGCTGCTGTGGATCAGCTGAACCGGTTGTTCATATGGCGTAGTTAGATCACTTTAATTCCAATATCTCTTTAGAACTGCTAGAAAAACTAAACCTGTTCTAAAATTGTGAAATTCATTTCTCAGCTACTCTATTTTAGATTTAATTGTATACAATTATGATAAAGGTTTAAAACTCATGGCGTTTTTTTTCAGACTATAGTATCAATCTTTAATGGGCCATTATCATATTTACTTGATTTTTACAATCGATAGATCTAGATATCAAACTTTCACCTTCACCTATCCCTTAGTCTGAACTGTTGGCGCACCACTCATGATGTCAACCATCTTTCTACATTCTAATTTCTTCTCTTTTGATTTGAAAAGAATCTCCTTCACTGACAGGCCTGTCCATTCTTTTATGTTGTCTTCCCATCACTTTCTCTGTCTGCTTCTTCTTCTTTTTCCTAGTACTCGCTAGCCCTGAAGACCTATAAAGTTTTATTTTGTTTTTTTACAGTAGTCAGCAAGTCAAAATAGGGCCCAGTTGCGATTCTGTTTCTAATCTCCTTGTTTATGGGTGCAGTCTTTGTAGGTGTAGGTTCCTTTTATAGCATATCAGTACCATAACTAGGATCCTCTTCTCAAATTCTGCTGTTTGCGTCCAAGGTTCACAAGCAGACAAAAATGTGGCCATGATCAAAGAGCGAATCAGTCTGAATTTAATGTGGAGGGCTATGCGTTTGCTTCTCATGTTATTTTGCAAGTGCTGCTGTGGACTGTGCAATTCTGGCCAGTAGTTCAGGTTTTGTTCCTTCATCTACTGACACTTGTCAGCTTTTCAACCTTATTACTGATAAGTCAATTTGAGATCTCTGGTGACTATTGGTCATAATTTGCATATCATATGCTGCAAAAGTCTTGTCACCAAATTCAGGTAGCTCTTCTTCTGTCCCTGCCGGACCATCTGTGTCGTCCACAAAGATAACCTTCAAGAGCATCATCCATTATTCTTTCAAGGAAGATATTGAAGAGTTGGTGAAAGTTGGCAGTCATGTCTCACTCCTACTGTGGTTTTAAACTAGTCCCCAATGTTGTTATTGAAGTACACTGCACAAGTGGCTTGCTTGTAAAGGTTCTGGATTACTTTTATTATATTTGTATTGTACTTAAACGTATAAATATATTGTTATAAACTTGGTGGTGGCACAGAGAGGGGTAGTGGTGTGCGTGTAGTCAGCCGACGCAAATCGTCCCAGGCCAGCGCTAGACGAGCGGTCAACCGTGACGAGCTACGACGGTCAGCCGAGTCGAGTGTCAACAGGACAGTTCGGGAAAGATCGCCGTCGTGAACAAGAGCTCAGGAGCGTCACGAGAGTTGTAGTCATCTTACCACCTAGAAACGTCGAGCGGAGTTCTGTCCGGTTCGAGAAGGCCAGTAGGGACCCTATATAAGGGCGGAGGCGACGCAGTCAAGACGGTTCAGAAAGCGGGTTCACGACAGGAGTTCAGAACACGGTCAACTACAGCACAGTTCAACGGTGTGGTTCTGTACGGAGCATTACGACGGTTCAGTGCGGAGTACTGTCAAGTACAGTTGAGACGAACGGCGTCTTGATCTTGGTCTGTGATCGAGTCCGACACAACGAGCCCAAGTGTGTGAAGTCAGTCCCGAACTGTTGAGCCCAGTGCAAGCCCGGAACGAGACGGAGAGGCCAGTGCAAGACTTGATACGGCGGAACGGTGTTATCGCAGAGCTATTTGTACTGTTCTACGTGCTGCCAATTGTACAGTATTGGCTGTTATTTATGGACATTAAACCTTTACGTTATTTTGGAGCCCTGACTTGTCAAGTTCTTTAAGTTGGTGGTGTATGGTGCAGTTTGCAGAGAGCCTGGATAGTGAGATTCGTAACAACTGGTGTCAGAAGTGGGATCGGATTGGATCGGATCTACTATGGCTCGTCTGAAACTGCTGTACGAACTTGAAGTTATAGAACTGAGGCGAGAACTGCGTGAACGAGGGCTGAAGAATGGCGGAAAGAAGGAAACCTTACAAGCACGCCTCCGAGAAGACATTGTGGAAGAAGGGGAAGACCCGGACACATATCTGTTTGAAATTAAACCAACTTTAGGAGAGCTCTTGCACAAACAGCTAGATGTCTGGAAGGAAGAGTTGCGGGCTATGAATACGACATGGAAGAAGTCCAACGAAGAGACCTGTACCAAGCTTGAAAAGATGTATATTTCGGTGAAGGAAATCACGAGCCCCGTGGTGAAGACGATGGACGTGTTGGAAGAAACCCCGTACGACCAAGGAGACATGAATGATAAAGGAGCTGCGCCATCGTTAAACAATGAACAAAGCTTTGAAGAAATATGCAGTGACAACGGCAATGCTGATGAATGTGGTGCTGCCTGTCAATCTGAAAACAGGGAGTACAGACCTGTGGAGCCGAAAGAGACAGATGAAGAGACAATGGAAGCTGCCCATAGTTCGAACGAATCTTGTGCTGAAGCTTTACCTGATATGAGCACCTCAAACAGCAAAACAGATCTGATTCTGCCTACAAGCCTGTTGCTGAGGGACGTTTACATGATGAAAGCTACCATCAAGACTTGGACCATACAGACCTTCGTCCAGATGCTAAGCTCAGCGAGAGAAGCCCTGGTGGTGATAATGAGGACCCATTGAAACCTGACGAAGCCGTTGAAAGACATATGCAAGTCGAGAGTTACCAGCCAGGTCCGAACCTAACAGACGTTGGTCCAGCTGCCAATACTGGAGAGGAAAGTCCTGATGGTGGTAAAGAGAATCCAAGGCAGTCTGACGTTGACATTGATGGACATTTGAACGACGAAAGTCATCGACAAGGTCTGAAACCAACAAGTGATTGGCCCGATACTGAGACGAGAGAGAGAGTTCCTGATGGTGGTGAAGAAAGCCGAATGAAGCCTGAAGCCGAAGACGAGGGACCTTTGCACGAGGAGTGTTGCCAACCTGCCCCACGAGCATGCCCTCCAGACAAGGCTGAAGATGATGACCTGTTCCACAATTCCCTGTCCTGTGGATTTGAAGCCCATCCCAGTCCTTCTTCGCAAAGCCCTATGAAGCCAACTCTTTTGCCAACGATCTTGGTATCCCCATCCCTTACACCCTATACCTCTCCATGTGCCAAACGGCTGCCCTCAATACCGAACGACAAGAGAGCGACGCGACCACGACATCACTGCAGCCACATGAAGACCAACTGGTGGAGAAGAAGGCTACTTTTGTTGTATGTAAGATGGATGACGATGCAACCTCGAGATCACTGCAACCACACGAAGACCAACTGGCGGAGAAGAAGAAGAAAGCGACTTTTCCTGAGTGCAATATGGATGACCATGCGATCACGAGGTCGATACAACCAGATGAAGGCTAACTGGAGGAAAAGAAGAAAACGCTTACTAAATTTGACGTGGGTGGCGATGAAAGCACGACGTCGAAGTAAACAGGTGAAGGCCAACTGGAGGAGAAGAAGGAAGCTGACTGCAACATGGATGGCTCCATCAAGCTCAAGAGGCAAGCCAACTGCCACCGATCGACCCCCACCTACAGCGATGAAACTTCACAGCCAATGCCATGATGTTGATTCTGTCCGGGACGGACAGATCTAAGGAGGGGGCTGTGTTATAAACTTGGTGGTGGCACAGAAAGGGGTAGTGGTGTGTGTGTAGTCAGCCGACGCAAATCGCCCCAGGCCAGCGCTAGACGAGCGGTCAACCGTGACGAGCTACGATGGTCAGCCGAGTCGAGTGTCAACAGGACAGTTCGGGAAAGATCGCCGTCGTGAACAAGAGCTCAGGAGCGTCACGAGAGTTGTAGTCATCTTACCACCTAGAAACATCGAGCGGAGTTCTGTCCGGTTCGAGAAGGCCAGTAGGGACCCTATATAAGGGCGGAGGCGACGCAGTCAAGACGGTTCAGAAAGCGGGTTCACGACAGGAGTTCAGAACACGGTCGACTACAGCACAGTTCAACGGTGTGGTTCTGTACGGAGCATTACGACGGTTCAGTGCGGAGTACTGTCAAGTACAGTTGAGACGAACGGCGTCTTGATCTTGGTCTGTGATCGAGTCCGACACAACGAGCCCAAGTGTGTGAAGTCAGTCCCGAACTGTTGAGCCCAGTGCAAGAACGAGACGGAGAGGCCAGTGCAAGACTTGATACGGCGGAACGGTGTTATCGGAGAGATATTTGTTATCGCAGAGCTATTTGTACTGTTCTACGTGCTGCCAATTGTACAGTATTGGCTGTTATTTATGGACATTAAACCTTTACGTTATTTTGGAGCCCTGACTTGTCAAGTTCTTTAAGTTGGTGGTGTATGGTGCAGTTTGCAGAGAGCCTGGATAGTGAGATTCGTAACAATATAGATAGATATCTATTTGTATTATTTTGAAATTAAAAAAAAATGTTTTGAGACTAGTTCTAATAGTCACTGTAAGAATGATGTGATGAGATTGGTTAGACCTAGATACACTTTAAGTATTGTTGAGGGTAGTGACGTTGGCACTGGCTAAAGAGTCAAATCTCTTGTAATCCTGTGTTGTTTTTTTTCTGATTTGTATTGTATATGTAATTTATTAAATGTTAATGTTTCTAAGCATATTAATAAAAATTAGTATACTGTTTACTATTACAACTTTTTACATAGAATTTAGATCTCAAAATGGTAAAAAAATATCAGAGTTTTCCCTTACATTATGTAATATGTTAGCTCACAAAAAAAAAACCAAAGATTTATAATAGTTATAAAATAAGCATTGTACCAAACGTGAGGTAATTTTCTGAGCCACTTGCTGAGGTCAGTCATTCAAATCTAAAATATTCTCTCCCTTGCATTATATTACTGGTCTTGAATTGTAATCTAAATATTTATTCTCATGTTAGGAAATTTTGCAAAGATTTGAGACAATGAAAAGTCAATGCCAAGAGCTACAAAGGGACTTAACAATGCGAAGATGTTTAACTAAAAAAGATGAAGTATGTACCTTGACTACAAAAATTGAAACAATTCAAAATGATCTGGATTCTCACTACACCACTTTGGAACAAAAACTACCATCTTTGGAGAAGGTCATTATTGTTTTGTTTTTTTCTTTTAGCCTTGACATTTTTAGCCTGAAAAATAGTAAAATAAAGTAAACAGTTTTAAATAATAATCTTACATCTACTCCTGGAATTTCATATTGACTTTGGTGCAGAAACCCTGTGTAAAGGTCATCTGTTTCTTTGGCCCATGGTTAATGAGGGTGTCATGTGGCCAGCATGTGGCAACCGCCTTTACTTTTCCCCAGCTATAGTCAGGTACTCAGAAGTCTACCAGAATAGCTCATATTTGGAGCATAGCATAAATCACCTTTTACTTTCAGTTACAAAATGATTGTTTTGCACTGTGATCTGTGCTATAATGTAGTACATTTTTATTCATAGCAATACTCAAACATGTTATTTTGTTTTTAAAATCGTTTACTATTATAACAGATTTTTATTTTTATTTAACAGCACTGGGAAGAATGCTTAGAGAGGTTAAATAATGAACAAGACCTTTACCAAGGTAACCGAAAACACCTTTAAAACACTTTTGTTTTCAGTCCTTTTATCTCCAAAGCTTTTCAGAAATTTGTTAAGTGTAATTGTATTTGTAGCACAACTGCAAGATGTCATGAGACTAAGACAAGAAAGTCAACACTTGAGAGTAATAGCCTCGCAGTTATCATCATTTGTGTCCTCCATAGCTGCAGTCACAGAACGTTTGGCTCCACAGTAAGTCGATCTAGCCAGATTTATAGAAATTAGGTATAAAATAATAAAGAAACAAGATTACAATGAGAATTTGTGTTATCACACAAACTGAGTGGTGTCTTCTGATGAATCTGCCATTGATAAATATTCAAGCTATGTTCTATGTTCTTGTTTTTCTTGAAAAAGGTAATATTGTAACAAAATGACAACAGATATCATCCTAGATCTTTAATAATGTGTACCACAATTGGATTCTTTAAAAATTTGAGTGATATATACTTACAATGTGCATTCCTAACCTTTATAAACAAAATCTATATTGGAACCTTTGGACCTTAAGTAAAAGTAAATAAAAATAATTAAGAAGAGTGATTTCACCCATTAATACTGATTTCCGGTTTTAAAAATCCTGAACATAACCTAAGCAATGAGGGTAACTCTAAATAGAAAAAAATTCTTAAGAATAAAAGTTTGAAAAAATGTTTAGAATTGAAGATCTAATAAATAAATAAATAACTTTAAAATATAGGATGATATGTCTAGTTAAAAATTATATACTTTTAATACCTTTGGAATATCTTCAAAAATACTCATTTTGCTAGGTCGGGGGCTTATACACCTTGAATACGGGTCTGTTCATTTGGAAAATTCTTTTTAAAAGTTATTAAAAAAGCAATACATATCTGGTTTTCATTTTTTTTTTAAAAAAGAGTCATCAGGCTCTGGTTCTTGTTCTAAATGAGACATAATAAGCTCTTCTTATAGAAAAGTTTAAAAACAAAACTGTTACTAGCATCCCAATGCACCTTACTGCAGTTGGAGCTAATTGGATTAAAACCATGGGGAAAGGGAAAATCCACTAATAGTTTTGTCCCTAACTTTCTTCCTGCCATTACCTTAGAAACACAATGCTCTATATAGTGTGGAATGATTAAGTCTTATGTCTAAGTAACATGAAATATTTTGTACACTTTATTCCCCCCACCTCCCCCCAAAAAATATAATTTAAAAAATATAATATAAATTTCAGGTTTTCACTATTATAGCAGTGCACTCATTGGTTCTGAAAAAAAAAAAAAAATTCAAAAGAACATATTAATTGAAACATTTGAAGTATATAAGATGAAAGATAAATAGAGACTTCAACTTCAGACAGTCATTAGGTAAATAAGACAATATATTTAAGTATGTGTTCCTTCCTTATAAGAGATGTATTTAAATGGGTTTATGGGGATGTTCCTAACTCCAATAAAATTAAGTAAATTAATTAAAGACAAACGCCAAATAGTTTCTTTCTGAAATACCTGTTTTCATAGTAGTCATTTTTCAAAGCTTATATCAACTATTGTCTGTCTGTCTGGTAAATGTTTGTATGTTATTTCTCCGACACCCAATTTAGGATCAAGCTGAAATTTTGCACAATTATTTCTTTTACCTGACAACACAAGAATCAACTTAAAAAGAAATTAATCAATTAGTTAATTAACTAATGGTAATAAATTTCTCTGTTTGGTATATTGAACAAGGGAAAGAAATTGTACTTGACTGAAGTGGGGTATAAGCTGAATTAGTCCCCTTTATAGGTTGCCACTCTATATATAACTACACAATCTTCTCTAGTACCTCACTAGCATAGCAGATAGAATGTCGGCCTGAGGAGGCGTGAGAAATGTGTACATTAAAATCCACCCAGATATCCATTTCTTTATCTTCTCCCCCCCCCCCCCCCCCCATTTTCCTGGTCCAGATAAGTAATAGAATTTTCAGTCCTTGAGTAGGGAATTTTTTATTGTTTTAAATTTAAAAAATTGGCTTTTGTAAAGGCAACTAGGAAAGGAAATCTCCCAATATGTATTACATAGTTGTTCGTGCAGTGTTGTGCCTACTGTGTACTCAGGGGCCATGTTAGTCCAAAAATAAGTCTCAAATCTTTTTTTTAAGCAGCCCTCTTAAAGTCTTGTTATCAGTGACAGGTTGTTCAGTTGTTTTTTTAAGTCAAAACAACTCCAAATTTTGAAAACTTTGAAATTTTACTACTTTAAACCAGGGATGGCCAAAGTACAGTCCATCAGCCTGTGGCGCTGGTTTACCTGGCCTGTCAAAACATTTGTTCACTAAATCAGCGTGTAAAAAAATTTAAAAAGAAATAAAAGTAGTGTTAGGGCACCTCTTAAAGATCTTCGATAGATTTTATTCTGAGATATTTATACAATAGTTTCATATTATCCAAGACAACCTTTTTTTTAGTTATTTGACATTTCAGCTGGATGTGTCCTTAACATGTGATTGACACAAGGCACTTTGCCAGCATTTTTAGTTGTCTTCTTCAAAGTGAGTGGTGGTGCCTTACTTTTCAACATTTGTATTTGTGTCTTGATGACATGGGAAAGCTAAAAAAACTCAAAGTTGGCTCTGAGTGTAGATAATTAAAAAAAAAAAAGAAAAGATATCTTTATTTTTGCAACATGATAACAAATGTTTCATTTGCAAAGAAAGTGTCACTGTTTTTAAGGAATAATTACAATATTATGAAACAATGCAGAAGTATGGTTGCATTTTTGGTTCGTTCTGCAAAGAGAAAAATTTCTCAGCCAGGCAGATGAAAATATTTACACAGAAAAGACAAAAATGAATGTGGTTGAGGATATGGCAAACAGCTTCCATGCGAAATTCTTGAAATACTGCTGCTAGAAGTGGTAGAAGAAATCTGTCATGAAAAAAAGAATGCAGTTGAATCTGTCAGCATGAAAAGTTCATTTTGCTTATGTATGTCCTTCTTCCAAGCATTATTGCAGCATTCATCCATTGGGAAGGATCAGCCGCTAAATGTGTCTTTCCCCAAAGCAAGAAAGATTTCAATTGTGGGGAATAAAAATAATAGTTTCAGTGAAAGAATTTTGATTTGAAAATTGAAACAGTCTCAGAAAGCCATTAGCATTCAATGTGTCAAGTGCCATACAGACCTGACACTGGAACTGACTGACTTTCAAAACCAAACATCCCTTCTTGACAAATTTAGAGTGATGCAGACAATAGCTTTTTGCTATATGTTGCCTTATGAAGCTTACCAAATGTTCAAAAACAATTGTAAGATTGATCATATTGATTAATTTGAGAAAGAAGATTAATTACAAGCCCTTTTGTTAGTGAAGAAACATTTTCATAATATAATTGTTAAAACCTAGCATACGTAGTTGTATTATATATGAACTTATTGATTCAGTGATCTGATTTGTGAAATTATGACCCTATAATATTTACATTTGTACTAATTATTAAATTTTTACTACCTTTACTATTTTAACTGTGAATAGACCTTGCTTTTAATAATTTAACTGTACGGAATTTAGCCCTTGTGATATAAAGGGAGAGTAATCCTTGAAGGACTACGGAAGACATGGCCTAAATTGTGCCGATGTGCCAAAAACTAGAAACTCAAAACCTAGAGCATTTGTGATACAGCTGGACATTACGAAGTTGGTTTCAGGAAAACAACATAAGACATCCAACTAATAATGTTGGCCAGATCGTGTTTCTAAAAAAAGTGATGTCTGCTCTATTTCATTTCTATTTTTTGTGGCGATGAGGCCACTTCAAGATGTTGAGGAATTCATTTGGCCCGCGGGCTGAAGAAGGCTGGACATCACTGCTCTAGACAGTCAAAACAAAACCATAGCTTAAAGTTCCTTGTCAGATCTGAGTTTGCGTGTTAATGCAATCTCATTTTTATATTGTTTTTTTTTTATATTATGCACGTAAGCAGATGATATTTTTTAAATACATACATTTTTGCTCACTAAAAAAAGTCATGCATGAACAGAATTTTTTACAGAGTGTACCCTCTAGTAAGTGAATTTAGAGAACAAAAAATTTAATGAAAGTTTTCTGAGGTCTGCCATTAGGTTTTTAAATATTTTGTTGATATATCAATAGGGCGCACATATGTCAACATTAAAATATAACTTCTAGCTAATGTCGTAATAAGTTCAAATATTTTTTGCATTTTTGCTTCTTCAGCCTCGGTCAGACTTGTCAGTCCTTTGAGCAAGAGCAACAAATGGCCTCTTTGCTTGAAGAGATCAATTCTGTACAGCCAGATAGTCAACAGAGGTAGATTTTATTTTACTTTTACCAGTGGGGCCCCTCTATTTGAAAAAAAAAAGAATCTGAGGTGTGCTGTAAGTTCCAAGTGGGGTCCAAGAGGGTTTAGGAAAGTAATTTAATAGTATGTATGTACAATTTATTTTGAGCCCAGATTTATGTAACAAATTATTAAATCTAGGCTAGGTTTTTTTTGTTTGTTAATAGTTTTTGTAGTTTTTTAAGTATTAAGTTTTCTGCCAACCAGCCAGCAAGGTTCTAAGGCAGAGCTGTGAGCTTTCCCAGTGGGGTCCAGGGTCAAGCCTTTTCCTGGAACTCAATCTGCAATGCACCTTTTCTCATAGTTAGAAGAGTGCATTCAATCTTGGTCTCTGCAATGCACCTTTTCTCATAGTAAGAAAAGTGCAGGTCAAAAGAAGGTTAAATTAAAAAGCGGTGGGCAGGCCAATATTGAATCTTTTCAGAACTGAGAAACGCTTTTTCCTGGCTTCAAATGTGCACTATTTATTTTAGTAAAAAAAAAAATGCAGATCGAATGGAGTCAAATAAAGGTGGCAGGACTGCTCAATACTATTATACCAGGGGACTTTTAAGGAACATATAGCATTAATACGCCTTAAATGGGCCTGATTTTGATAAGTCACTGACTTTTTTGGCACCTTAAGTTGTCAACAGAAGGATATACTACTTTCAGGAGAAATTCCATCAATATGACTTAAGAAAGTTGAGAAGTATCATTTTAGCAGCGACATATTGAAATGTCAAATCCAAAAAGTTTTTTGTGTCTATATTTTTGCATATTCGTCTTTGGAAGCAGTATACATTTTTACAAAGCTTATATCAACTCAAACTGTCTGTCTGTCTGGTAAAAAGTGTGTACACTTTATTTCTCCCACACCCATTCTCGGATCAAGTTGAAACTTTGCACAATTATTCATTGTCATAGACAAGACATGAATCAAAAAAAAAAGTAACCCAAATAGTTAATTAATTACTGGCAATTAATTATTTTGTTTGATATCAAATAAGGGAAATAACTTGTACATTATTGATAGTTATAGTTTTAAGTTTTATGGGCAGAGTTCTTCCTCTTTAGAGAAGCTTTGTTGTTTTTTTTGTGCTTTGTGCGTTCATTGTCAGGGGGCCCCACAGATAGAGAACACTAGTGCACATGCTGACAAAATATCTTTAATGTCCCACTATTTTGTATTTATTGTTTTTTTTTTATTTATCAAATTTATACATTTTTTTTTATAAATAAGAAATACTATACATAAAATTGATATTAGGAATTTGGCTGTTATCAAAACTTGATTTTACAAATTGATGGAAGTTCAAAAAGGGAAAAAGCAATAAAATCACTAATAATATATAATTTCTGTGGATAAAATACAAACCTTAATATAAACAAATATTCAATTTTGTAGGTTATCATTTATTTACTATTTTGAAGTGTCATTTGAACTTTTTCAAAGTATCACCCTATTCCCTGCCACTTCAAATAAAGCAGATTGCATACTGTGTGTGTATATATATATATATATATATATATATATATATTAAGATGTGGTAACTAAAAAAGTAAAAAATAAAAATTTAATTTAGACAACACTAAACCAAGATTTTATTTAATAAATTTTATCCAAAAAAAATAGACAACAATGAAAAATTAGACAACAATAAAAATAAATTAGACAACCACCACCTACTGACCCCAAACTACATAGATCTAGCTCTATCTTTAGAAATCCAAATAATTATACAAACCTTACCCAGAGCAACATCAGAAAGTAACGAGATCTAGATTTACAAAAAAAAACTCTATTTGGACAACAGAGTAATGCAGCAGGAGAACAATTGACTGGAACAGATAAACAACAGGAAATATTGCCTGCACAAACAAATACAAGAAAACAAGAATAACATCATGGTCTACTAGATCTAATACATCAACACAAGGACCACAGGCATAAGAGGCTAATGAAAGCCATACAAAAATATTGCTACACACTTTCAACAAGCTATAAACATTTATTATTAAAGCATTGGATGTCAACCAAGTTTTTATAAATATGTCCTTGAAAGGTGTTAATGGTCAGTCTTTGGATTAAAGTTCTGGACAAGTACAACTAAACTGATGTAGGCATATTATATTTTAGTGAAATAAACTTTAAATAACCTGAACAAACTCTATAGAACTTTTACACTTGAGATGTAAATCTAATAGATACACATGAAATGCTATTTCAACAAAATTGAACTCACAACAAAAACATGACTGCCATACCTCATAGTGCATGTAATTTGTAATGGAACTGTCATAAGATCATCCACATGTTTTGCAAAATTATTTGTTTTTTCACATATAAAACAGAAATACAACCAAAAAAAAGGTATATGGAGACAAATATGCTTACTCTGATTTGAGCAAGATAAATAGACAATAAATAGAATGGCTTTGGCAGGGATCTATTAAGATGTCTTGTTCAAATTAGTATTTTGAGTTGATCTTGTTGCAGACTCTTTCTGCCTAAACAGTATGGAAGGATAAATTGATGACTCAATTGTTTGTTTTTTTTTAACTTTAAAAAAAAAAAATTTAATTTGACCAATATTCAAATACGGATTTATAACTACATTGCAAAAATGATTTTATTCCCTTGAACTGAATGTAGCCAGCTTAGCAACCTTCTTGTCAGCATGTTCAAATTGTACCATAGATTAATTAACGTATTTCATTGTTACATTATCTGTAAATTTATTCCCTTATAGCCAATTATAACATAAAATGTCAGTCTATTTAAAAGTATTTAAAAGTGTCAAGTATTACTTATTTATTAAAAAATACATAAATTATTAATTCCTCATCTCTTTCTTTCAGAGTTGATGCCATTAGAGGAGCAGAAGAAGAAAGACAAACATATTTAGCCAATCGAACTAATCCTTTGGATTCAGAACTGATCAAAACTAAAGGTCTGCTCAAAGCACCATCTTTAAGGATGGACAGAAGAAGCAAAAAAATTGACAAAGAGCCTAGTGAGAAAACTGAATCATCCATCATTAAATTGGCATCCTCTGCTGTTAATGATAATGATAGATTACCTTCCACTCAGAATAGTGATGTTGCTGAGAAAGACATAAATTATAACTCACTCAAAACCAAACAACCTGATTGTTTGACTAGCAAGCAAGTAAATGCAAGTGGTGATATGCTCATCATAGCATACACTTCAAAGGTTCATGTGGATCCAGTTGTTGATGTGCCATTATTTGATTGTGATGTTCTGACTAAGAACCCTGGCAAGACCACATCAGTCGAGTTACAAAAAAACAAACTCTCTGTTACTAGCACCTGTTCAAATCTCACTCAGGTAGAGGAAAGGAAATTTATTAGAGCCAAAGACAATGGGTCAAGGGCAGAAGAGATAGTGATTTCAAAAGTTGAGGGAGAAACAATTAGAAATTTAGTGAAAGATGTAGAAGTTTTCACCAAGAGATAGGTGTAGATGGAATTATTCATTTTAAAATATTTAAAAACTGTATTTGTGTTGAGTGGAAAGTTTGTAGATTTTAAAATTTCTTATGTTTGGTATTATGTGTTAAATATGCAACTAAAATTATAAAATTGATATGAATAATTTTATAAGTATCGCTCTTCATTTGTAGTTACATATAGTTCAAAGATTTTGTATAGCATTTCATTGAGTAAGTTTGTACAGTGGAATTCAGATCACTTTATTGTTCTGGATTTTATATTATTTTGAAACACTATTCCTGAGATAAAACAAAAAATTTCTGTCAGCTGTTTGCCTTTTTCCACCAGGGCTGCCACTACCTATTGTGCAATGTATGTGCTGCATGCAGGCGGCCAAATCATTATTCCAAGGTGTCCTTTTTTTAATTTAACAAAAAATAAATTACTTAATTAAATATTTCAATATTTTGTGTAGATTCTAATTATTCCATTATTCTTTTTTAACCTAAAACAACACAATGATATTTGTACAAAAAAGTTATATGGTAATCATACAATAATGAAGTGCACACGCAAGGATTTCCACTGGTTTTCCATAGGTGTCTGCCCATTTCTCTGGTTGAATTTTAAAGTGTTTTTTTTTTATACTAGTTATATTTTTTATGACACTTAAAGGTTTCATTGCCCTGAAGCAACAAATGAGCGGAGGCGCCTAATTATTTTTAAAATAAAAGAATTTTTTTTTTCATTCAAGTCTTTAAAAATGTATTACCAACAAATAAAATCATTAGAACAAAGAATGTAGTAATTTGTTAATTTCATATACAATTTATTAAAAACGTAAATTATCGCTTTAATGAATGAAATGTAAGCTTTGCAAGGTACATCTGAAACATGAAAAAAACATGGTGCAGAGATTTAGTGGGCCGTATTAGATAATATTTGATTTAATTCATTATAATAAAGTGATAAATTGAGGTGGATTTGTTTGTTTGTATGTGTGTCACAGACCTATATAAATTATACCTAGACTTTAAGTGTCTCTCAAACTTCAGAATTTGTTTTTCCAAAGCCATGGCAATAGACAAGATAGTAAACAATTTTTTTTTAATTTCTCTTCCTCATCATAGGTCAAATGTTTCATTCGTGAAATGGTGGGATGCTTCCCACAAAGCTTAAATTATTAGGGAGTGTGGCAACTGATACATTGAAGTTCCTAGATGCTAAGTGAAATTCCCTTTAAAGCAATATTTACAATTTCTATGTCATGATATGCTTCTTAGATCTAACAATCTTTTTTTATTGAAGATATATAAAGCTGAAGCCATATTATAGTAAAAGTATTTACTTTTAATATATATATAATCTTTGGCCCACATATTTGTAGATGTCAGATGCCAAATCTGCCTAATGCAGCGGTTCTCAACCTTTTAAGCTCGGTGACCCATTTTTACAATATACCACTCTTCCGTGACTCCCCCCCCCCCTATAGACACACACAGCAATAGAAGAATAGACAATAACAATCTTCATTTTTGATGGTCTTAGGTGACCCCTGGCAAATTGTCAATCGACCCCCAAGGGGGTCGGGACCCACAGGTTGAGAACCCCTGGCCTAATGGAATCTAGCTGGAAATAATTTATAGGCTAACAAAAAAAAAACATTAGACACATTTGGTAAGAGCTAGGAAAGCTTTAAGTGTAATTGGCCAAAATATGATAGAAGGGAGGATAATTTAAAAAAAAACACAAATTTAAAAAAAAAAAAAAAAAGCAACAACATATCTATATAGATATAACGTTTAAGAACGTTTAAAAAAAAACTATGCCAAAAATTTAATTGATTAAAAATATAATTAAATCATATACTGTAAAAATAAAGAAAAAAACAGCATGCATTTTGGATCAATAGGGTCTATAATATCTGGTGGACAGAGGATATTTTTTTTTTACAAGTAATACAGAAAATTTCCTAATACTTTTTTCCTTTGTACACCAGAAGTGTCTCATACCTAAGGAATCATTTTTTATTCTATTTCTTGTGCACCTCGTGTAGACAATTGTCTGGGATTCTGCCCAATTATTCCTTCAAGGCCTACTGATGTATGCAGGACATGAAGCTCTTCAAAATCAACATTAACAGTTGGGAAAACGTAGCACTGGATAGATCAACGTGGAGAGCGAGCATAAAGGAAGGATCTCGGATTGCAGATACCATACACAGTAGTAGAAAGAAGGGTGAAAGTGCAACAGCGCCTGGTGATTACAGATGACAAACCTGTGTATCAAAAACCTAACCCCACACAAAAAGTTGCAAAGGGAAGATTATCTCTTTAGATGTAAGAAGCCACTATGGGACTTAATACTAGACTGGGGGTTTCCTCTGGATTTTTTTTTTTTTTTTTAATGAATAGAATCCCCGCATTTTAATGAAGTTTTCGGTCTTGAGTTGCTCCAATGCTGACGTTATAGGGAAACTCTGAAGGTTTTTTCAAATTTGAGTTATTGACATATTTAAATTCTACGTGAAAAGTTGTAATAGTAAACATTTTACCATTTTGTATTTAAATGCTTAGAAACATTTATATTAAATAAATTAGTCAGTAAATTCTTGACATCTAAAAAAAAAACGGGATTCTTGAGATTTTGTTTTAGTTATTTCATACGTCACTTCCCTCAACAATACTGAAAGAGAAACTACATTTAACCAATCGTATCGCTTCATTCTTACAGTAGCTGTTAGGCTTAGTGACGGCCTAGTCCAGATCTATGATACAGCAGTTATATATATATATATATACTTGTATAAATAGATCTAAAAGCATTGGATAACCAACTCGAGAAAAAAAGTAACATTTTCATCTAGGCCTTTCCCTGTCCCATTTTAAGAAGTAAATAGATCGTGTGTCTGATTCGAACAAACTGGTCAGTGTAAGGATAGTCGAGACTACGTGTTATCGGTCATGACAAGACAACCAAGCGATAGTGTTTGTTGTGTGTTGAGTGGTCTGGCGAGAAAATACACACTGCCGTGGTTAGTCAAGCATGTAAATCTACTTTTAAAGCGCATTTTTTTCTCTTTGCATACAAGATCCTAGATCTAACAGCATAGACGAAGATATATTCTTTTACGAGAATGTAAACTTGTTTGCCTGGAGAAATAGAATACGGTAGCTTTGTTTGAAAAGATTTCACATGCATACATTTCATCTGCAAAAGTGTCGATGGCAAACTAAAAGTTTGTCTTCTACGCCTCATTAAAAATATTAGCATCAAAGTCACAGTCAATGTCCTTCAAGGAAAATTATTCCTTCAATGCAGCTTTGCACAAACATTCTCTTGTAGAGGTTAGAGTGTTAAGTTGGGATATTGCTCTTTAATTTGATTAACAAACCTATGTTTTTCTCAGTCAAAGTGCGGACACCATCTTGTTACATGCCAACCCAACACTTTCAATACAGTTCTTCATAGCACTGAATTAATTCTGGAATGAGTTGTGTCTCTGTTTCGACATATTGCCAAGTAAAAAAATATTCGTTTACTTAACTTTTTAGAAAGACGTATAGACAATGTTTCTGAATTTTCAAAAATGTATATACATTTTAAAAAGTATTTACTTTTAATATATATATAATCTTTGGCCCACATATTTGTAGATGTCAGCAGGCCGCATAAACGCTCTGGCGAGCCGCATGTGGCCCACACATTATTACACATTTAATTGCCGGTTCATAACGATCCAGACTGATACAACTACGCAAATGTAAGCTGGGTTTTTTTCAAAGTACCGGTATATATGTCGTTTTTTTTTCCTCAAGTTTTATTTTTATCACATTGTCCTTGTGCTTAAAAAAAAAATATATATATATATGGGATTAGGCCCAATCTTTTTTTTTTCCCGGAAATAATAGCAATAAAAGTTATGTTCCAATACCCTGTATGTAAACACGCGACTGTGTACAATGTTACTATCCAGTGTAAGCCAATTGTCGCTGAACAATTTATTGTGTTCCAGACTAACACAGAGACAGAAAATGGTCAATTAGTACCGTACATCTCCCTAAAACATACCACCATACTCCATGCCACCCTTCAAGACCCACCCAAACTTTTTGTGACATGTACCATGCTGTAGTCACTTAACAAATCAAAAAGTTAGAAATGGTCCATGTTCCCTCCAACTTCAAATTGATTTCTTAGTTGATAATTTAATTACTTGTTAAATAAAAATTTTTAAGTTATGACAACTTATGACACTTCTACCATTAAAGTGTCAGTTTTAGCAAATCGATGTTTTTTTTTAACAAAATATATAAATGTAGGTGTATTATATCAAAAAATGTTTGCTTATGTCACAAAGTTGAAAAAAAAAACAACCTCATCAGTAAATGATGCATGTAGAAAAAAAAAAAGCTAAAAATTTTTCACCAATTTATTGAATTCATTAGGACAGATGAATTGGACCTACATATTTTGACATCTTGTATACACCTTTCATACCACAATCATGATCAACCAACACTGCAAATGTCAATTACAGCAACACTGTTACACAAGTATTTCATACACCAAATAAAAACATTAAGGCGACAATACAATAGCACAGATTTTCTGAAGGATTCAGACTTTGAAAATCAAATTTTGTCTCCTTTCTAATTAAAACCTAACAAAATTTGTGGTTAATCAATATTCAATGTGTATTGTTCATCCACAGCATGGTCACTTAACCATGCAAGAACAGAACAATAAATAAACTTCAAACTAAATTAGATTGGTACAACTGTTTAACCTTTAAAACAAATTTGTTTGCATAGTTCTACTGTGGAGAGGAAACAAAAAAAAAAAAAAAAAAAAAAAAAAAAGGTAGCCTTTTTTTGCCAATGAAATTTTGAAACACTACAAAAATTAACACTTTCATAAGAACATATGTTGAATGCATTGACATTAACAATTAAAATATGTACCCAACCTCCCCAAATGATTAACAATTCCTTTTTTTTTTCAGTCTACAGATTGATGAATGAGAAATGCAGGGAAAAAATTCAAAACAATGCCATATTTAACCAAAATCAATGTAAAGCACAAAAGTGATATCAATGAGCAGTACAGAATGGTCTTTAAACCTTATGAATTCTTTTTCTTGGTACCAAATGCAAAGTGAAATCAAACTGACACATCAGCCACCACTTATTTCTTTGCTGGCATTGTCCATTTTTTTGTTAAATATATTTTTAAAAGAGATTTTTAAAGTAAATGGTGTAGGTCAATCAATGTCCTCATATTAATGGATCAGTCTTTAGCAGATTTGACACCTACAGGCATTTCTTCACCCATTGCTTTCATAACAGTCACCTGCAACAAAAATTACATGCAATTTGTAAAACTTGATTGAAAATGAAATCACTAAAACTTAAATTAAAAAGGTATTAAGTGACACAGAATTAGCATAACCAAAATTTACTAGGCCAAAAATAATTCCCCCCAGCAGAAAAAAACAACAAAAAAATAATTTTAAAATTCCACAAATCGTGTAAGCAGTCTTGTAACCAGTTGCAATACAATACTTTAAAACTGACAACTAAAAGATACTTTGAGAAAACATTAAAAAAGCAAACTATGCTAAATAAATAGTAGTTAAGCATGGAAAGTTCCAAATCTTTAAGGCTTTAACTTTTGAGAGTAAAGCACAGTGCAATTAGAAGAATTTACTTCAAGGTGTTTATCCAAATTTCGTTCAGATCAGATCATTCTAAACAGTATCTTAGCACTAATGTTTGATTAAATAAAAGACCCAGTTAAGCAAAGTTTTGCCTGTATGGACTGTTAATCTTAACCAAAAAAAGAAAAATGACTTCAAGGTGTTAAATATTTAATTAAATATAAGACCCAGTTAAGCAAAGTTTTACCTGTATGGAATGTTAATCTTAACAAAAAAAAAACAAAAAAAAATATGATCCTTAGTTACAATCAATGCCACATAAGCACCAAGATATGTAATGAGAAAAAGCCACACAGATTTTCATGGTCAGACTCGAAACCTGTACCACAGGCTTTGCAAAACACTGGACTGTGCCCCCTCCCCATATCACCACTGTCATCATGGCCTCGCATAATATAAGCCAATGCTATGGCACCCTGGTAAAATGCAAAGAATACTCCAGTACCCAGTTACTTAGGTTAGACTGACAACATGGTTGCAGACTTTTTGGTACACCAGTTACATCATTTACCAAGCAGCCTGTGAATTTCCATCAACCTCTGGCAACTATCCAAAAGAAATCAAAAAATGGTTTGAGTGTTGGGACAAGTCACCAAAAAAGCCAGATTAGTCTGGTAGAACATTAAGTAAGACACCCTGACCACACCTGAAGCTGGAGGTCACCCAGGCCTGATAAAGTAGTTATAGCACAGTTTATCTACAATAAAATGCCTTTATACCTTAGTGAAATGATCACTACTGCATTCCATTGATTTAGCCTATCTAGTTGTGACATGTTTCTCCCCCCTCCTCCCCCCTTTAGTTTTAGTTTCTAGCTTTTTTAGTACATGGACATAAGGTTTGGAAGTCAATCCCCATTTAGCTCAGACAAACCATATGCTTCACTACATTTAAGAACATTTAACCCATTAGTCCCTTCTGCAGCAGGAAACATTTTCCCGTTTTAGTCCCAAATCGTTGTAAAATGTTTCTAGAATCCCCTATTCAATATACTTTGCTTAAACCATTTCACCACTAAGCAGTTGCAAGAAACTATCTACCCCATCCCTAAGAGAAGGGACATAACTCTGTATCAGCTATTTAAAAAAATCATTTTTTTGACTTAATTCATAGAAAAAAACTAATAAAACCTAACAAATTCTTTTTATAATAAAAAATAGACCTAGGGTTAAGCATCATATTTGAAGTCATAAAAAGGCATACAGAGCTCAACAACATTAAAATATCACATCATATTTAGTTGCCTTCCAATTATTCAATACTGGATCTAGCATCAATTTTTTTTTTATTTTCACTACTATCTTATCTTATATAATACAGACGCTACTTCAAAAAAGAAGATGATTACGTCCTACGCGTCATGCATTTAGTCATGCATATTAACCAATGACTTAAATTCTGCCAAGTCACTGGTTTTCCTGGCTAGCTCAGGCAACCCATTCCATGCTCTAATAGCACTAGGGAAGAAGCACTTACCCCAATCATTATATCCTTATTCTACAGCTTAAACATTAACATTCCCATTAAAATCATATTCAATTAAAGCCTAAACATAAGCCTAAATATGTTCCATTTTCTAGGCTAGCAAAAAAAACGTAATTTTCAAAAAATCATAAAAAATCCATTCTAACATGCTGCAGATACAAAATAACCACCTAAAAATAGCATCACTATCGCTCTTCTAGGTCAGAGCTAGTAAAGGTATAAATAGTTATTTAAAAACTAGCAGTGCATGCGTAAACGAAACAACACAAAATCAGCAATTGCTGGCGACTCTAGTTGTCAAAGGGTTAAACTTTTTAAAAAGAAGATTTCTTCTAGTCTCGTTGCAAATCATTGTGGAGATTACTAATTCTATTTTTAATAAAATCAGGACGATTTTTAATTCTTAAATAATTTTTCAACGAACAGGCCCTTAGCCCCAGTGTGTAAGACCCCACATGGGAAAATGGGTATTTTCAAAGCTTTTTTATATTCTAATATAATAATATCATTATATAATATAATTAGTAATTATTTTTATAAGCTAAACATACTGTTCTATTTTTTAAAAAGTTGTTTGTTTGTTTATACGTTTTAGATCGTAATTTTTTCTTTTTAGGATTAATTAAATTCAGGGTTATCCCTCTTTGCTTAGGGCCTAGGTAGGGTTTTTCCTAACCTGATTTAGGAGCTATTGGTTAAGACATATCAGTTCAAAACTTGATAAGTTTGCTATTTTCGATTTTATGTTCACTTTCTCACACCACATTGATCCTAAATTAACAGCACTATAAAAATTAAATTGGTTCTGTAAGTTGTTATTGCCATATGTGGTAACAGAAATAAAAATAACATTAAAATGCTACCAATATCTAGCTAGCCTTGGCATGTGGATCAGGGTATTGTATCAGGCAGAATTGTTATCTTACAGAAGATGCAAAGGCACCTAACCCAGTAAGCTTTAGGTGGAAAAAAGAGAGAAACGGGGACAAAGATAATCTTGCTTGCTGATGCTTTGGACAACACCAGCTGTGTAAAGTGGGGCAGTGGGGGGGGGGGGGGGGGGGGGGGGATACTGTGTATGTAACATCATTCAAACCACAGCTAATGGCATTAGCTCATTTCTAAAGGAATCCATAGAATAATTTTTCTTCTAGAGTACAGGTATTATATATAATTAATGTACCATAATTGATTCATCATTATCATATTTGTCCTTAATTTCTTTTCCACATTCTGTGTCAGGCATTTTTAAATCTTCTCGTGTTTCACCATTATCATCCATCAGGGAGAGATAACCATCCTCAATGCTGACAAGCTGCAAGGATTTTTTAAAGAAAGCAATAAATATTTAATAAAATAAATATTAACTGTGTCATTATTATACACACACAATATTTTCAATAGGCTGCTATACTAAATTATTTAATGCTTGATTGTTATTTAAAAAATTCTTTATCTTAAGCCTATCATTAAATCTTAAATACTGATATGAAAATGTAAATTTGTGTTTTCTACAATGACAAAAAAAAAAAAAAAAAATTTCAATATTTTCAGAACTCAGCCATACTTGATAATCCTGACGATTGACAACAGGAACAGACATATTGTGTGTTGACGGGCATATATCTTCATACTTTTTCCCAGTAAATATATCTATTCCAACAAGATGAACCTAATAATAAACAGAAGATGCATATTAAAAATTATTAATAACAAAAAAATATATAAAAAAAAGATATCTCCATCTATATTACAGTGATTGGAACAGATTCTACTCAAATTTCAGAAAATTTTCTTAACCCATGTGCGTTTATGTGAACTGTTGTGATGATGATTGAAGTTAGGAGCTGCAGAATTTGTTTAAAATACCAGTATGTAAAAATTAATAATGAGTGGTAAAATTGCTTTATTGCACACATACGGTACACACAAAATGAAAACAAGGTACTATTGTCTGTAAATTTATAGATGGGAGAACTTTGACATCTTTTTTCTTTTTGCACTTTGCTCTAGGTATATATCTGGTTCAGGCAGTCTAAACATTAAATGATAAATTAATGCTTTAACTGGTTTGTGACAACTTTGCTTACAAAGAACTATAAAGAAGTGTATTTCAAACAAGCAACTTTGAAACTTTTTTATTTCATCTCTGCTGAGTTCTAAAGCAAGAGCAACCTAAAGAGGAGCAATGGAAGAAAATGATCCCATAAAACTGCATATTAAAGCTTACTTGTGAGACAAACTTTCGCTTTGATAATATTGTTATGTAATTGATATCATTAAATAAAGGTTGGTCTCCACATACAAAAATATCAAAATTATGTCTCTATGATAAGTAGAAGCAAATTTTTTCTTTCTATGGCTTTGTATTCAACAAAAATTTTGGCACCTGAATTTGGACTTTTTGTTATTAAAAATATGCACATCATTCTTATTATTTAATATTTTGGGTTCAAATTTTCAGTAGACTTTAAGCATGTTCCCACATTCTTTCATCTTAACCTATTTTTTATACTTTTACAGCCAGAGGACGCTGAAAATAGAAACAGCAAATTAAGTCAAAATTTGACTTCATTCATACACAACTTTTTTTTTCAATATTTCCATTTCATATTTTCAGGAGACTTTACATGTCTTTAAAGCATTAAATATCCCCATCTTTCATCTAAACCTATTTTCCGTACTTTTTAGTATTTCAAAATTATTTTTTTAAATTTGTGCTAAGAGAACTTAGTTTTTTTTCCTCACAATTTGATGAAAACACACTTTTTATTTCTTAATATTTAATCATAAAATTATACGGAGACTTGCTTGAGCATAAAATATTTATCTTAAAAAAAAAATAATATTATTAAGGCAACAGGCAATAGAATGCAATACTCTTAGTCAAATTGCCAAGTTTAGATAACAGAATGTCTCTTTTATAATGCTCAACAGAGTCCATATCTGTAGATACTGTCTTAAACTAAATTATAACATCTATATTTAACTTCAGTGATGGGAACAGACTTTGAATTTTTTTTTTAAGGAAATTTTGCACACCCAGGTTTTTGAACTGGCCAGTCGCTGCAACTTAAAAAAAGATGTTGCTGAATTTTTAAAAATGATGTAGAATCATTTTATTTCATATTTTCTTTAATTAATGTTGTATTACATAATAATTACACTGCATAAGCTTTACTGCACACATAATGCATGCAAGGCACTATTGTTTGAACATATAGATGAGAAGAGAAAGCTTTTTGCAGATGCTTTATGTCTGGGACCAGGCAGTCTGAGCATTCTATAATAGATAACTGCTTTACTGGTAAAGGAAGAGAATGTTAAGCAATAAAACTGCATATTGAGGCTTCCTAAATCCTTATGTGACTCTTATTCATGCTGATACAAGTTGTTTACAAGAAGTGGATCTCTACCACACTGGGCTTTTAAAACATTAGAGATGATTAGTTATTAGTTAGATATTAGATATAGAAAAAACTTTTATATTTCTCACTACAAGTTATAAGTCTAGATCTATCTATAATCTAGATCTACTTAAATCTAATAACTTGGATCTATATCTCTAGTGACTCTAGAACAAATATATTAATATTAGATCTATATTCTATCAGACTCAGTAACTCACTAGTCATGTAAAGTAGGCATACATCTATATATATTAAAATCTAGAGTCTAGATGGCTGGTAGGTCTATTAGATCTAGATCTTATAGATCTATATGTCTAAATCTAATACCATTTGAACTCATGGAAAAATCTAGGGGCCATCGTATCAAAAGAGTAAAAATAGCGCATAGCGACCGGGCATCACGATACTCAGATATTTTTAGAACTGGCAAACAGCCATTGAAGTCTATGTCTATACGCTCTAGATCTAGATCAAAAGTATTTCTAATTAAAGAATCTAGATTTTATCTATCTAGACTGATTCAAACCACTCTAGACCGGGATCTAGACTTAAGAAAATACGCTAACACAAGATTTTTTTTTAAATAGAACTTATAACTGTGTCAAAAGACCGGATTTGCGCATGCTCAAAACAAATCAGAAATCTTATTTCGCATTCTTCCGAAAATGGAAATATAATAAAATTCTGATATTTTATATTCTTTTTAAAAAAAATTGTTTTTTTTTTCTTTTAAAAAAAAAATGTCTGGAAAATTTAGGATTTTTTTGATAGAAAATCGGATCAGATGAAATTTTCGGAATTCCGAAAATTTTCGGGAAATTCCCATCACTGTAATTTATATTTATAGTTAAAAGCTGTTTTAGTTTTTAGGCTATTTCTCAGATTATCTCCCACTAAATTTCACATAAAAATATTTTTAACTATTTTATTATTACTTCCGGTATGATTGATAACGAAATGGCTACTTTCGATTTGGTGGTCATTTTGGCATTCATATACAATGAGCGCCAATCAAAGTAGCTTAATAATCACAAGTGATTCTTATATAGATTTGGATATTACAAATTACTAACCAGTCATTACAGAACAAAAATTTAAAAAAAGTGATCATTATTGGAACACACCCTAATTTTGAAAACTTCCTAAAAAATCACCAAAATCAAAATAATCCCCCCCCCCCCAATCCTGTTTGCAAGAAGTAGATCTAGATCTAGGCTAGGGCTCTGGAAAAATCTTTTTTTTTTTAAACCAGAAAAAATGGGACTGATGTCAAGTGTATACAATAAATGGTGTCAATCTAGAATAGATTTAGGTTTAACAGTTTTCAGTCTATGGAAGTTACTCCAACAGAAGAACTGTGGCCAATCCATTAATCAGGCAGGATAGTTAAAGCCATCTGACTTGCTTACCGATTTATTTTTAACCAACCAGCTTACTTCTTACTAAAAATAAGTGTCCTGGATTATAAAAAGCAGCTTTTTATTTTCTAAAACTAGCATAAAATAAAGTAGACTTACTAGACTTTCAGGTAAGAAATTCAAATTTGGAAATTTTAAACTGGGTAAATATGGACAAGTTATGATTCTGTATTAATAATTTAAAAAATTCCAACCTTGGCATGACCATGTTTTCCAGTCTTTGAAGTAGACATTTCAACTATTTTGCATGGGCGCCCTTTCAGCACAACATGACCATTTTTCCTAAGTGCGCTGCATTGCATGGGAAAGGTCTGGGAAGCACCAGCATCTGCACCCTCAAAAGTCTCCTCATGGTCAACCTCAGCCATCTTCAAATATCAAACTGAAAATAAACAAATATAATATTCTATAAAATAAAATGTAGGGGTTAAAATTTTCTGACCAGCTTAAAGCCTTGTTTTATCCCTTTAATTTTCTTTGACTTCACAAAACTATTTTTCAGAACAAATGCTCCTGATTAGATGGCATTTCCTCATTTATCTTTATAGTGCGTACGGTCATCCAATGGAGTGATTATTTAGCTTCACTGAATACTATCTTGCACCTTGTTTGTTACGTAAAAATTTCTTTTAATAGACCCTAATACTTTAATAAGAACATAAGAATATAGATGCACATCTACTAGAACTTGAGATGTAGTAATACTTAACTAGTATGGTGCTGTAAATTCCATCAGTTTACAATTGTTCGGATCTAAGTCTAGACTGATCTAAAAATGAAAATAATCAAGAGAGAATCCAGACTTAATTAGTATTTTACTTTGAAAAAGTAAAATACTTAGCTTTCTTATTTAATGAACACAGAGTAGAACTAGCTATGTCCTATATATCTGGAGAAAATGTATTCTTTATAAAGTTTTAGTTAAAAAGAGACATATTTGCAACTAAAAAATTTTTTAAGTTCAAATTTCCAAAGGTAGCTGGCCAGCATCAGACCAACAGGCACTTATTGGCTAAAGTATGCTGACTATGACAGACACACTCACATCCAAGTACAAGTGAAAGATACTCTAAATCTAGAATGACAAAAGCAGTAATTTGATGTTCAATAATTATTACATTATTTTTAATCTCTTATTAGAGCCTAAAGTTGTATTTACAACCCAAATCATATATTTCAGTCACACTTGATTTCTCAAAAAAATTTAACTTACTGATTCCTTTTTTATTTTTTTTATAAACTTTTTTTAGAACTTTCAATTTGCAAACATTAAACTACTGTATGCAAAAAGAATTTTTTAAAAGACTAAGAAATGTATTATAGGGAAAAACAGAAAAAAAAAAAAAATCCCTCAGCCAATGATGCATGCTAAATAAATAATAATATTTATGTTATAAAAAAAAAAGGTTAATTCAAAATTATTAGTCAGGTTGAAATATAATATAGTTTGAATTGAGAAGCCAAAAAAAGTCAATGTACACAAACCAGAGGAGGAGAGAGTATAAGTGATGATAGAATTATGCATGTGTCGAAGGGTTGCATTATCAAGTGGGTCTTTCCAAATTCAGTCAAGTATATGTCGTGCGATATGCATGACAAAAAAAAAGTGAGTCCCAGAGAGAGAACGCCAAAAAAAAACAAAAAACAATCAGATTATTTGTCCCGATAATGGCCGATACAAAAAAAATAATTACAAATCAAAATCTAATTGCATTATCGTAATTGTTTTCCACAAATAGATCTAGATCTATGAATTTCAATAAGATCATTTTGATTTTTTAAAAATATAATACTAAGTAAATCTAGTATTTACAGGCATGAATAAAAAGTCAGTAGTATTCATTACTAGATTCTAGATCTCGAATTAGGGAGACCAATTCAATGAGAGATCACTGATCAGTCAATCACAGGGTTAGTAGCACTTTTCCATGACTAAATTTTAGGAGGTTTTTTAGGGATGAAATGTATGATGTGTGTATGTTTCCCATCTGTTTGTGTGACACATAGTAAAACATACATAAAACTAAGCATTTATCAAATCAATTATTGTTTTAAAAATAATAAATATCTTGCCAATACGCAGAATGTAGAACACGCACGTGTTTACATTTGTCAGCCATACTGTACGCAATAAATAAAACTTCAATTATATTACTTTAATAATAATACTAGTTTGCTTCTTATAAATGTAAATAGTATAATTAAAAGTAAGAACATCTTTAATTCATTATTATGACCTCTGTCTCTGTTTGAAATCAATAGTTCTAACTCCTATATGATGAATTCTAACCAAAATGTATTCTAATGACCTAGACTCAAATGTTATTATCTATTTTTATTTCTCACAACTAGATCTAACTCTAATGACTAGACCTAGATTATTCTAGATCTACTTGATTATCTATCCTTTTCTAGAACTCTACTGTCACTCTAGATGTTTCTAGTTCTAGATCTAATATAATTTAAGAGTCTACTAGTCTAGATCTACATCTCACAAGTCCTCTAAATCTAAGAACACAGATTATAATAATTATATTATAGATCTATATATTTACTGTATGTCTAGATTCTAGATCTATGAACTTATTGAGAACTAAATTTATTATATAATGATCCATAGAAATCTAGAGATCTTTCACCTTCTAAGTCTATTTCTAGATAGATCTAGATTTAGTATTATTTACTTATCTAATCTAGATTATTCTAGATCTAGCTCAACCATATCTTTGTAAATGTAGGACACACAGGGTCCGAGAGGAGAGGAAATGAAAATGTAAACAATAAACACAGACCTATATATATTTTACTTTGCATTCAATATTTTCATTTCGCACTATTAATAAATAATGAAAAAAAAAAACAGATTTTTTTGTGTCGGAATTCAGACTTGACGGAACTAAAAATCGTAATGCGGAACATGTGACCTTTTTTTTTTTGATGATTTTGCGGGATGGTTCCGCATAATGCGGGACTGTAGGCATGTTTTCAATATGCCACAGAAACAATGTTATCAGCTGTGGTATGTCCACAGAAAATGTAATGAAAGTTATCTTTTACTCAAGTAACAACTTGACTGTCATCCCAAAACTTCAAACAATCATTTTTTTTCAAAGATTGATTTTCTATTTTTTAAAATAAGAAACATTCTTAGAGACGCCTTCATAGTGTATATTCTCTGTGATGGAAATGTACATTTTTAGTTCCTATGTGTGCATTTGAGGTAATGTTGTTTCTTTTATTAGCTAACTTAAATCTCATAAACAGAGCCTGTAATATATAGAGTATAATAGAGCAACATAGGCCTATTTGAATGTTTAGTTGACATTTGTTTACTATAAAATGGCTTTTGGATTGGAAGAGCGTTTTTTTCCCTAGCAGAATCTTTTTCAACCATGTAGTTTCCCTGGCTTTTGCGAGTGAAATAATTTTTACGAACATTTTTCACAGCTGTCTGCGAAATATTTTCGTTATATCTACAGTGGATCTAGACTCTTGATCTAAGTCACTAAAATTCGAGGACTTTTTCACGGCTCTGTGAGAACTACCTTCACCGAATTTACAGTAGATCTAGACTCTAAAGCTAATTCACTAAAATTCACGTTAAGTTTTAAATATATGTGAATATTATCTTCACTGAATTTACAGAAGATTTAGACTCTAAGCTAACTCGCTAAAATATGCGGACTTTAACCCTAAGCACTAAATTTTGAACATTTCGCAGTTATGTGCAAATTATCTTCACTAGATTCTAGTGATTTAGCGTAAATCTAGAATCTAGCGAATTTCTAGAGTAATGTAGACATTAGATTATTGAGATCATTAAATTGACTAAAATTCTCAGGTAAGTTGTGAATTATCTTCACTAGATCTAACTTAGATCTAAATCTAGAATTCTAGATACTATTACTAGTTACTAGCTAGATCTAGAAGATTTACGGACCGATGTTAGGTCAAAACACCACACACAAAAAAATCACAACTTTTTAACTGTGAATATCGTGAAACAGTCATAATTTATATACCATTGGAAAGTTCTGATAAAGTATTTTAATGATGTACTAACGCAAAATTGTTTTTTCAAAGATAAATATTTTGGTAATAATTTAGAATATTAGATGCCCAGATACCTTTACTGACCACCACGTTGTTTTTAATAGTTCTTTTTTCAATAACTTTTTAAAAAGAGATTTCTGTTCTTATGCTGTCAACTTATGCAGTGTATTTACTGAAATCAAGGTCTAAAAAAATGTTAATAATAAATTGATGAAGTTGTTTCTTCATTTTTTTCAATAACTTTTTTAAAGAGTTTTTTGGTTCTTATGCTATCATTTTAAATGAATTTTAATATTAGATCTAATAGCTGCTAGAAAGAAAGACAAAACAGCAACAGAAAAATGTTGGCAAGTAATTCAAGGGAGATAGTCTAGTATTAAGGCTTAAAACCAAAATGGCGTATTTCCAATGACAATATATGGTAATAAGAAATAAAACTTAAAAATTTATATTTTAAAAACTATCTCCGAGGAAATCAAATTACATATTTGTAATCTGCATATTCTTAATTGTCTTAAAACATAAGAGAAACCTGATTTGGCGTTTCTAGTCACGTAAACTAATACCAATTTTTTATTTCACATCCCTAAACAAGACTTGCTCACTAGATCTAGCTCCTCACTGTTAAGTTAGTGTTACTCAGTAACTTTTGCAAGTTGAAAATTTTACTACACTCTACACTTCTACACTCAAGTAACACTGTCTACACTCATCAATCATTCTTCGAGAATAAAGATCTAAGTCTAGATCTATTACCTTTTTAAAATTAATGATGTTGAACTTGATATATTTGTGGACTACCTATATAGATCACTTTTGAGAAGGTCTATACATCTCTAGATTCATCAAGTCTAAAAAGAGATTTTAAGCCTTTAACTGGACAAGATGGCGACTGTTGTAGTGTTTAGTAACAAAACAAAAAAAGATTTTAGACTAGATCTAGAGTACGCAGTGAAGATTGTACATCAAACAGAAATAAAGTACAAAGTATGGAACATTTAAAATGATACCCTACGATCGTATATAAATATTGCTTAAGTATCTTTTATTAAATACAGAATAAACCTAAAAACAACAAACACATTCTAACTCACGTGTAGGAGGTTTCAGTGCCGGTGTAGAAAGGATGCGCATGCGCCCCACGTTTAAGCAGAAAACGCCACCTGTTACATATTTTAAGAGTTAGTGTCCTTAGTTGTTGTATTTTTAATAGTTGTATTACCATCAAGAAATACTATCCCTTATAAATCAAAGACGCTATCTAAAATCTAAGTTACCACTGACCGACTGACTTTGATCCAGAAATCTCTAAATTGTCGCACGGATTCGCATGAAATTTCGTTCATAGGTTTGCATCTCCTTGACGCTTGCTAAAAACCTGTTTTGACAAATTTTCAACCTGACCACCGCAAATAGCGAAAAACCGCAAGATTTCTCTATCAAACCTTTCTATTTTATTTTCGATATTTCCCAAAATGCGGCATTCTATATGTAAAGCATTAAAAATTCCGTCTTTTTAAAGCATTTTTTTCCTAAGTCTAGTTTACAATAAATGCTATCTTATCTTATATAATACAGACATTACTTCAAAAAAGATGATTACGTCCTACGCGTCATGCATTTCGTCATGATTTATATCAGTGGCGTCACTTGGGGGGTGCGGTCCGCACCGGGTGACAACCGTTTGGGGGGTGACACCCGAATGATAAAAATGAATATTGGCAAAAAAAAAAAAAAAGAAAGAAAAGCCCGAATGTAAAAATTGAAATATCGGCAAAACTAGCAGATTCAAAAATAAATAAATCTCAAGATATATAGTCTACCCAAATATGTTTAGGGTTATCTCTTGTATTAATCTAGATCTATATATTTTATTTCAGGCCTTATTGTATCTATCTATCTATCTATCTATCTATCTATCTCTCTCTCTCTCTCTATATATATATATATATATATATATATATATATATATATATATATATATATATATATATATATAATTCTCTTCTTCGATCAACAGTTTGGACGAGCAAGAAGTAAAGGAAAGATCACTCTCTTATTTCTTTCTGCGGATAGTCACCCCACGAAAATACATAAGATGGGGTGGAGAACAATTATTCACAAAATAGCAGGGCCGGACCGTTGTAACGAAAAAAGATCACTCTTTTTTTATTTCTACCTCACGTAAAAAAAAAGAGGGGGGGGGAGAACAAGTAATCTACTCTGTAGGAACTATCAAGGCGACAGAGAGCGCGGCTCAGGAAAAAAAGAGGGGGGAACAAGTATTTTTTCACCCTTCGCTACGGATGTCTGCCTGGTCGTGCGGTTTGCGCGCTGGACTGTCCCATCCCCCTTCGTCCTGCGGGAGGTTTGGACTAGGAAGTCAATTATCGTCAACTCTGAAGGAACATCCGAAACATGTAAAACATTTTACAAGCAAACATTTTACAAACACTAAATAGCAGCGCCAGACTTAACCATTGTGACCAAGATGTCATGGAAAGAGAACAAGTAATCTACTATGTATATGTACAGGTCACTAAATAGCAGGACCGGACTTGACAATTATGGAGCCCTATGCGAAACGGATTTCGCGGGGCCAAGTTTGGGTAGGGAAGCGGATAAGTGAAATTTAGGAGTTTGTATTAGAAAATAAATTCGTCTATGCATTTTATTCATTCTTTACTACATACAGAATTACTTTACGAGCCTTGCATGTAGCGAATTCATACAGAATATCATAATATATATGTTTCCTACATAGATCACGCTCAATAGCAAGAATTACCAAATGTTTCAATCTATCTTTGAGAATTGTTGACCTCAAGTAATTCTTCATTAATTTGAAATCTGTTTTACGCAGCCTGTCGACTAGTATATTTTATTTTCTTTGGTAAAAATGTCCAAAAAGTTACATGATAACAAAGGGGACGCAAAGGCAGTTGTTTTTTTTTTTAAGAACAAACAGTGTATGTATTTGCATTGTAGTTATTTTATATTTTAGTATTAATTATGCGAAAGAGACTTTATTACTAAATTCTAAGACAAATTAAATTATTAATTATGTGACGTAGTTTTATCGTCCAAGTAGAACTTTTCTACGTTAGCAGCAAGATCGATTCAAAAGGTCTTTTTTAAAAGAAAACATATTAATGCCTCTTCAACAACGTGATTCTAGAGTCTACACCGTTTTTATGGCAGTACAAACAAATTTCTCTCGACTAACGTACCATTATAATATTGACTTTTTATACGTGAACAGAGCAGGACAGGACGCCTTTCTAAAGATAAGGATGATCTGAGGACAACAAGCCCATTACAAACTCGCATGAACTACGTTCCTCACGCTGTGGGGGGGGGGGGCATCCCTTGGGAAGGGGCCAATGTTTTTTCATGAGGAGGCGACGTCCTGACCAATGGAGAGGAGGGTGAAACAATTCAAATTATTTTATAAAATTTAAAAGTTGTCTGTTCATTGAAGTTATCGATCAAATTTTGAATATTAACCCAGTGAAATGAAATTATCAATGTTTAAAAAGTTAAAATATTGTGAAGATAAAGAATTTGTATCTTCTAATAATAGAATCTTTTAAAATGTTTACCGTTTAGCAACTTTAAAACATAATTAATATAAATAGTATATAAATAGTGAAACACTGCCTCGAATGTCTCTCACACTTCAGATACGGCCGGTTAACCTCTTCTTAATTTAATTTTATTTGATCTGCAAACTTCTTTCTAGTAGAAATTGTACAAGATAGATATGGGAGAATGAGTTTCTGAAACTCAGAAATGCGGAAAATGTTTGGTACCAGGGGCTTTTCCCCGGACCTTGATTGGTGATCTTTAAGCGTTCCCCGAGACCAATAGATGACTAAGCCTAAGGTAGCGGCAAACTTACATTTTCCCCTTTAGATAATAGTAAAAGTTTGAATAACACAGCAAAATGTTATATCTTTTCCGTCTAAAAGTCTAAAAAAAGGAAACATGTTTAGTGGATTTTAATAAATATACATAGTAAAATATGCAAAACTATAGAAAAATGTCATAAACAATGGGATTTTCAAACAGAAATTATTAATTTTACGTTTGTGTAAAAATCGATGAAAATAGGTAATCATCTTACTGTATTGGTTCAACAAAATGAATTTCTATTGGGAAAGGTGGATAAAGTTGATAGCGTGAGGGGGGGGGGATTTGACACCCTTAGGTAACCTCACCGGGTGACACCGACCATAGTGACGCCACTGATCTATATTTCTAAAATAGTCAATGCATGAATCGCGAGGACTAGGGTGGTATATTTAGAATCTTGGGCGTAGTCAGGATTTTTTTTGGGGGGCGGGGGGATTTTTTTGTTTTTGGGGATTGTTATAAACCTGGTGGTGGCACAGAGAGGGGTAGTGGTGTGTGTGTAGTCAGCCGACGCCAATCGCCCCAGGCCAGCGCTAGACCGTGACGAGTTACGACGGTCAGCCGAGTCGAGTGTCAACATGACGGTTCGGGAAGGATCGCCGTCGTGAACAGAGCTCAGGAGCGTCACGAGGGATGTAGTCATGTGACGAAGCTAGAAACGTCGAGCGATGTTCCGTCCGGTTCTAGAAGGACAGTAGGGACCCTATATAAGAGCGAAGGTGTTGCAGTCAAGACGGCTTAGAAAAGGGGCTCAATACAGCACGGTTCACGACAGGGCTCAGAACACGGTCGACTACAGCACAATTCAACGGTGTGGTTCTGTACGGAGCACTTCAACGGTTCAGTGCGGAGTACTGTCAAGTACAGTTGAGACGACTGGCGTCTTGATCTTGGTCTGCGATCGAGTCCGACACAACGAGCCTAGTGTGTGAAGTCAGTCCTGAACTGTTGAACCCAGTGCAAGCCCGGAACGAGACGGAGAGGCCAGTGCAAGAGTTGATACGGCGGTACGGTGTTATTTGTACAGTGTACGTGTTGCCAATTGTAGAGTATTGGCTGTTATTTATTCAACTATTAAACTGTTACGTTACTTTGGAGCCCTGAGTTGTCAAGTTTTTTTAGGTTGGTGGTGTATGGTGCAGTTTGCAGAGAGCCTGGATAGTGAGATTCGTAACAATATATATATATATATATATATATATATATATATATATATATATATATATGTTTGTATGGATGGATGTGTGTGTGTACATAATAAATCTCTATTACATTTTGATCCTTCATTCTTTTGGAAGACGTCTATTGTGCCCTTGAATAGGTTCTTCTTGGAGTTAGTGGGAAAATTGTTGACTCCTCGCCCTAGCCAGCAAGGGGTCTGGAGGAGCGCTGAGAGCTCCGCCAGCGTGGGGCCAAGCACTATTTCTGGTACTGAAAACCAACTAAATGCATATTCTGAGGTACCTACAGTGCATTATTTTGCTATTAAAAAGTTTTATTTAAAAAACCTAATGTGCTATTCTTACTGACTTAGACCCTCCCGCGCCGTTCGGCGCATTTGCTGGCAAGCTGTTTCCACGAAAATCTGTCACTGGCAATGTCTGAAGCCTCTTCCCACCTGCTCTGAGGACCTCCATGAAAGTGTGGCGCCAAGTTGTACTAGGGTGTCATCGCAACTCTTATTATGCGTAATTCATTTTGTCGGAGAACATGTCCCGGAGAACATGTCCCTCATGCGACGCTCTGTCACAACCTTACTAAGGCATACGTTCGTCTCCCTTACGGGATACGTGCCCTGCCAAACGTAACTGTCGGACCATAATAAGTCCCTCTATAGTCTATACTGTCCATACCGGCGTTCTCAAGGACATCGCTGTTTGTAGTGCGGTCTTTTGTCACCGTATGTCCATGATGGAGCGCAAAGCATCTTTGGTGAAAGCGCTCAAGAAGTCTTAGTTGCTTTCTGTATCGACAAACACACCAAGCACAAATCACGTTTGGATTTTGAAAGTTATTACAGAAAACATCTTTACATTCCGTATCTTGAATGGTTAGTTTCTTCATTAACGTCTAACTTTTATAGCAATTATAATGCTCAGTTCAACCTGTTTTGTCTTCATCCTAAATAGATGCAAGAGCTGAAACGTGAAGAAGACTCTAAACACTGCATGATAAGCGTTCATTAAAGTCTTAGCTTGTCTCTCGCGACAAGAAGCAATTCATCAGTTAAGTTATAGAAAGTTTCGGCATCCACAGTCGAAGTTTCCAGTTTTTGTTTGATCGCATGGGCCGCGTGTACAGTAGGCCTAAATATTTTTTTTTTTTTTTATTTTAAATTTCATGAACCACGTATTTGCAGTGCATTTAATATCGCATAAGGATGGGGTCACTAGTTATTTTCTTTAATAATCTGCGTAACAAGAAAGTAATACGAAAGTTTAAGCCACGACTATGAGCCAAAGGTCGGAACTTGCACCCCCTGCACAAAATCCCGCGGTCGCTCCTGCCAAGCCCACGGGCACTTTGCCATGCCACTGAAAAAAAAGTCATCAGCTTCACAAAGAAGGAATTGTCTTTTTTTAAAAAAAAAGGCAATTTAATTGTTTAATAATTTTATTGCCTTGATAAAAATATTGATATGCCGCAAATCAGTCCCGGTGTTTACATTTGACTTAAAAGTACAAGTCACCTCTTGTAATTTAAAGCTGCCAACTTACCAATTTTAATGCTTATGTGAAGGCAAAATTTATATCGCGCACTTTTTTTTTTTATCTTAAGAAATGAAAATTAACCACCACACAACAATTGCTAATGTAATATGTTTTAAATATAAAACAATCAACGCAAACTTTTTTCTTATTATTAGTTCTGGGAGTTGTTTTTTCTTTTTTGTTTATTAAATTTCTCATTTATTTTCCCTCGTTTACATGTCATAAGTGCTGTTATTAAATGTATTAGGTCTATTGATTATTCAATTATTGGTCAATTGAATTATAGGCTATTGACTGTCATTGTGTACAGCTTCTTCAGATTGCCGGATAGTTTAAATAATGTCGGGAATGGTTGCTAGATTCTAGATCTAGAACTCTACTCTAAGAGTGCGTTACGTTGCTCTATAAACAAAAACTTTTTTTATATATCAACTATATAATATATATATATATATATATAGTCTATAGATCTAGAGAGTTATCTAGAGTATTCTAGATGTAGAAGACTACCAACTCTAGATCTAATAATAGGCCTACTCAT
Organism: Biomphalaria glabrata; assembly: GCF_947242115.1. Classification (NCBI taxonomy): domain Eukaryota; kingdom Metazoa; phylum Mollusca; class Gastropoda; family Planorbidae; genus Biomphalaria; species Biomphalaria glabrata. The sequence continues at coordinate 25,359,040 of NC_074723.1, forward strand.
AGAGGGCCTTCGATCTCTGTCTGACTAATCAGTAGACGATGAGTAGTAGATCAAAACTAGAGTTGACCAGACACCAGCAGAGTGACTATATAGTCCTGAGTATAGAGTATAGTCTACATATATAGATTAAACATGGCTACAATCTTAGATGTTCTAGAAACTCTAGATCTATGTTTATTAACTTCAGTTCATATTTTCAATAACTACATTGGCATGAAAAATAATACAGTAACTAAATTTGTAGTCAATAATGAGGATTCAGTCCAGAAATTTCTCTATTATCTGTGCTGTGTTTGTCGATGCTGTGGCCTTGACCAGAAAGAAAAGTACATCTCACCTCGAATATTCTGCCGGTCACTTGTAAACCATTCGGAGGGGCTATATAAAGCTATTCGTTTAGAAATTAAAGTAGTCTCCACACAGTTAACAACGTCAAATGTAAAGCAGTGCAGTATGCTAATCTATATTTTTGAATTTTAGACCCCTAAAGTATAAATAAACTTAAAGTATATGCATATATATACGATTTACTCTTAATCTGTGGATAACTATAATCTTTTATAGTCTATATATATTAGCATCAAGCAATCGTATAATAAAAAAGCATAGGCCTAATCTACAGACTACGCGTCTACGCTCAGTGCCCTTAATTTTCATTACAGCCACATCTAGACAAGTTATTTATTATAAAGTCTCTAGATCTAAATCTGTATCTAGAGCTAGATCTTAGTCTAGTACCTTTGTACATTCAACAACAAACACAAAAATGTTTGCGGTTACACCACGCATGACTGATGATTTTGGTTTACTTCGACTGGTAGATGAATTAGTCAACCCTTGGGATCTGAGGACACCTATGATGTACAGAGATGGTACACTAGCCAATCTTTCAGGTCGACTAGGAGATTCAGAAGTAAGTATTTTAATAATAGATCTATTTGTTTTATTTTACTTATCCATTTGAGTGCAACATGGATGTGCCATGAAAATTGTTAATTGTGAGCTCATAATATCCCATATTGTTAATTGTGAGCTCATAATATCCCATATGAATCATCCCAACTTATTCATGCCCAAATGTGAGTATAAATCCTTTCAATATGAAGTTTAGACACATTCAAGTCATTTTCATAAAGATTTGAGATTGGTTCATCTTAAATTATTTGAAGGAGAAACCTTAATTTATAGCTTAAGTTCTGAAGTCTTTTTAAGTGTTATATTTTGTTGACTATAGCATTATTAATCCTTAAAGTGCTGAGCTATTTTACAATGAGTGCATGCAAATGGAATTACAATTCTGATGTTTAGAGGCTAATTTACCACACGCATTTTAGGGGTTAACTACACCTGTCCTCAGTGGTGTAGCAAGAAATTTGCCATCATTAGGGGACCCGGGGGGGACTTGACCTCTTTGGGGACCTCTGCATTTAGCGTAATATTTAATGTAAAAAAAAATTTAGAACACTTATTTAGGGGTTCCATTCAAGTGAGAGCCCGGGGGGGGGGGGGGGGGGGGCTTTTCAAGTTTACCCCCACCCCCACCATGGCTACGCTACTGCCTATACTATTGTGTTTTTTTGTTTTGTTTTTGGTGCTGAAACCTGATTGTCAATTACTGTAATTGAGTTTAAATCTGTTTAAACAATTATATATATATTTAAATTATTTGTAATGTTTGTATGACTATTATGGGTTATTGTGTCATAAAAATGATTGATAGTATATTTGTGCTACTCTTGAAGTTTGTTGATGTTGAAACTTAAGTCTTAAGTTAATATTTTTATTTATTATTTGAATCAAGGCCTTTTTTTGTACCGGTACCAAAATCCTAATTTATTCTGACTAAAATATTTGATAACCTTTATCTTATTTTTTTCTATTTCAATAATTTTATAAAAACTTTTGCCTTGTAAGAATCAGTGAATGATTATCGTTTTTTTTTTCAAATTAATTATTGTAAATTAAAAATTGCTTTCTTTAAGTAACTGCTTTTAAATTAAAATACTCTATATCTTTAAATTTCTTTGAATCTTTAAAATTCTGCCATCTTTTAGTTGGATTTAAAGATATGTCACTATATTTTTTTATAAGAGTATCAAGTTTCTCTTTATAGCCTTACATCATTGACAAGAGAGACTGCATCATCACCCCATGCAATACTTGTAAAAAGGAAATCAAATAACTGTTGTAATTGTTTTAAAACCAAGTATATTTGATTGACAGCAAACATTGTAAAAAGAAATCTAGAACTTCAATAGTGAATTTTTTTTTTTAATGATAAGAGCCAAAGATTGTTTTATGCCAAAAAAATTTTTACAAGTTTAATTTGTAAAAATATTATATCCAATAACTTCTGATTTCTAGATTCAAAATACAGATAAAGAGTTCCGTATTCGTTTGGATCTTCGCCATTATAGTCCAGAAGAGGTGAAAATTACATCAGATAACAAAAAAATAACAATCAAAGCAAAACATGAAGAAAAACAGGACAACCATGGCTATGTTTCAAGAGAGATGATTCGAACTTATGCACTGCCAGATGTAAGTATAAAAGTATTGTCTACCTTTTTCTAAAACATGGTTAGTTATGGCATATTCAATGGTTACAGTGCTAATCAAAGTAAAAACACATACAGTCCCAATATCTTAGGATAATGAAATTTTAAATTCAATGAAAACAAAATAGAGATAGATTCAAGATAATCATTTTATACAGTATATTATATCAATATTCATGATTCTCATGTTACATTTTGTGTTGTTGAACTAAATTACTTTAGTATAGTCTCTGTTTGAAACCATTTGAAAAATGAAGCAAGAGGGTCACATTCCTGGAGCTAGCAGTCAACTAGAATGTTGGCTAGATATATTACCTAATAATATCTGTCACCTTTATAGGCAAGGACTCTCCCCCCCCCCCCCCAATCACCCCATACTAAAAAAAAAAACAACAACAAAAAACTATATATTTGATTGATATTTTATCAGAGACTCGGTTTGGAAACATCAGCCACCAAACACCACATACAAAATGTAATTGATGTATAAAAGTTAAATATTGTAATATTTCTATATTTCTTTTTTTTTAAATCTATTTTTAGGATGTTGATCCAAAATCTGTAACTTCAGTGATGAATACTCAAGGCACACTGAACATCAAAGTAGCAAAGAAGCCACTGGAAGCTCCAAAAGAAATTGCTATTCCTGTGGAGTTTAAAAAATAATTTTCACAAGCCTGACATTTGTTCTTTGAAGTTGATAATATACATTTTCATGATTGACTATTTCAAATTTCATGATTTTGTTCTTTGAAGTTGATAGACATTTTCATGATTTTGTTCTTTGAAGTTTACACTCTGTTAAAACTTGTGTATAATTTTATTTGTGTATTTTTGTTCCTATATGGTCAATAAACCATGTGACAAATAACATTAACCTGTTTAATGTGATATTCATGATATTTTGTTTATAGACTTTGGGGAACAACAATAATTGTTAAAAATTAAAATAAATTATTATATATTAAATAGTTGTAAAATTGTTTAACTCTTAAAGTTGATTGAGAGGAGTATATATATACATTTTATTTTTCATGTCATGGGTCCTATCAAGTCCAAGTTATTTTTTGTCAGCTATATATGTCCTGGACATTTTTCATTTTAAAATGTGTTGTATTTACAATGACCCACTGTACAAAACATTGTATTTAAAATAAAATGGTGCTCAACATAGAATAGAAAACATAGAATTTCCCTTAAAATTTTGTACCATTTTTAGCCTAAGCATACACAGACACACTGTGATACATACATGTATATTAAAGTATTGTTGTTGTTTTTTTAGAAGGGTATAGTAGGCCTTTAGTGCTAAAAAAAAATGCAGGTCAAATACCATCTGCTATTCACGGCATGTAAAGTGAAGTGAAATAAGCAAGGTAGGAAAGCATTGTAGATATAGAAGGTAGATCACTTGCTAGAAGAAGCACTGTTTCTCTGTCTCCAGCGCAATTGATAGGCCTATAGAGTTAAGAACCGCAGTTTAAACATTTTGAATAAATGAAAAACCAGCAAAGCATAAAAAATACACAAAGCTAATGAGAAACGCATAATAATTACCATATAGCTCAATACTGCAATTTAATGTTCTCGAAGTAGCCTACACAAAACAAAATTAATTTTAAAAAAATAAATTATAGCTTTTAGATATATACTAATATAGTTTTATATAGCACTGCTTTCATGCTTAAAGCATCAAATAGCATGCTCAAAATTATCGATAATTAAGTAATGAACTGGTTAGTTTGTTGATTAATGTAGGCCATATTGTCTTCGACAAGGAATAATTATACAAAGTTTCAATTTGATTCGCGAATGGGAAGTGGAAGAAATATGGTGTACAAGATTTGTGCCAGACCCATATACATAAATAAATATAGACTGGCCGAAGGAAGTAATTAAATTCATGTTACTTGAAAACATGTATATCTATTGTATTCGGATTTCCGAATTATGAACAATTGCAGTATCTTCTTTCTTAGAGATTAAACAAAACTACACTGCCTCCTTAATACAATATATATATAGTTAATATAGGTGTGTGGCTGAAATAGATATGAATACTTAACTTTTATACTGCTCATAAATGCTGTATAATAAAGTACACAAAATTGCAAGTCACAAATTTTCGTTTCATAAAACTCTTTAATCGGCCAGTCTATATTTATTTATGTCTATGGCCAGACCATAGACTTGTATATTATACTAGACTGGAAACAGAAATAAATTCTTATCCGCGATTGATTTTGTCACAGACCTATATATATAGCCTAAAACTCAAGACCAGTTAGAGCCCACATGAGCCCTTGGGGATGATACCAAAGAAGAAAAAATATTTTGTAAAGAAATATTTTGCACTTTTTTTTTAAATGCCGATTTAAAATATAGCATAGAATCAAAAAGCTCCCTCAAAATATCCTAAACTTAATACCAAGCTTTAAATTAATTTCAAAACGTTAACTCGTGTTTCCATCCAGAGCAGCGCTTCTCAACCTTTTTAGCTCGGAGACCCCTTTTTACTATTCCCAACAATTCGGCGACACCCAACTGTAAAATTATTATTTTTCGTTCAAAAGCATAAGAAACTGTGCTTTTGCTAATGGTATAAAAATGTAATCCAAATGTGAATATCTGTTATGTATAGCCCTAACCAAAGTTAAATGTTTAATCACAAAACAATATGTAATTTCCGTATATTCTTGAAATAAATATTTCTCCATAAACCTATAATTAAATTCCAAATAAATGAAATTTTATGGCGTACATTTATTAACATTTTATTTGGTATCCACCATATTCATGTTCATGTGACAATTTGAAAAGCATGACGGAGCTCGGATAGTGATCAGGATAAGAGTAAACTACATCGTTACAATTGTTGCGGCAGTGTGACATTGTTTCTGTTTCACCAGATAAGGAATTCTAGGGATAGTCTTTGCAAGATCACAATCAATTTTTTTGTTTAAACTTGATAACTAATAGGCTAGAAACCCCATGTTTCGCAAAAAAAAAAAAAAAAAAAAAAAAATTATTGAAAATGAAAGGAGGGTGCAATACAGACAAATCGGGTTATGACTGCTACACTAAATCCAGATTTGTGTTACTGACTATAAAGAGAACTGAGAAATCATTTTTGCTTTAAGAGCTCAAAAACTTCTTCTGTGAATGGACTTCTGACAAGTCTTTTCTTGGGAAAGGTATGTCAGATTTGGAAATTGTGACAAAATATTCTTACACAGATTATTATTTTATTCGTTTGTCAGCTTTAATGCCATTTTCCTCACAGAGAGTAGATAACATGGAAATCATATTTTTTTCTAATTTTGTTTGTCAATTTGAATTTTCATTCGGAAGGATCGGATTTTTTCCAGACTAAATGAGGAAAGTTGCAAGTAGACATTGTTGGATCGCTTTTATGCCACCAAACATATTTATTTATTTTTTTACTATTTCCTAAGCAGAGACTTTCTTGAATTCTGTTGCATGTTTCCCTACAAAAGTTGTTAGCATACTGTCTAGTCATTTGTTTTGCCTCTTAATTAGCAGTTTTGAAGACCTGTAAAGTTTTTGGGCTTGATGATGCGCATAGACAAGACTTCCGCAGCATATGGTATGCAAATAAATGCCGAAAAAAAAAAAAATTATGACCAATAGCCAACAGCGCTTTAAAAGGGGCATCAGTATTAGAGGTGAAAAGCTGACTAGTGTCAGTAGTTTCAAATACCTCGGAGCTAATGTCTCAGATGAAGGAACGAAATTTGAATTACTGGCCCGAATTGAACAGTCCACAGCAGCCCTTTCAAAACTTAAAATAATATGGCAAGACAAGGCATAGCACTCGGCACCAAAACCAGACTGATGCGCTCTCTGGTCATGGCTACTTTCTTATATGCTTACGAATCTTGGACGCTGACTGCAGAGCTAGAGAGGAGGATCCTGAGATGCAACAGAAGGTTCCTAGGTATCACATTTAAAGACCGCATCACAAACCACGAGACAGGGATACTACAGCGATTGGACTACACGTAAAAAAACGCAAGCTAAAACTATGGCCATATTACAATGTCTTCGGGGCTCGCAAATACCTTATTCAGGGAACAGTACCAGGAAAAAGAAGAAGAGAAAAAACTATGAAAAGACAGCATAAAAGAATGGACGGGCCTGCCATCTAAGGCAAAAGACAGAGAGGAATGGAAAAAGATGTCTGACAGATCTTGCATGATGCCCAAACGGTCCAACAGACTAAGGGATAGGTAAAGGTAAAAGATTTTGCTCACTTGGTTTCGCCTTGCGAGCGAGGTGTGCAGATCTCTTTTTCTCGATGCAAGGTTCCATCAGTGTTTTTGCGGACCATAAGCTGTAAGTGCTGAGCTGTAGATAGCATTTCTTAATTTCTCCAATCTGATAGATATGTCTTTTTCGTCACTTGTCAATGGGATTGAACTGTTAAGGAGCGCGCCGAAGAACAGAATTCTCTGGGTCACCTACATGCAGTGCTTTTTTTGTGGCGGTACGCACCTTTTTCAATGTGGGGAAAACTTATTACTTTTCTTGCATTTTAACGTTTATTATTAATTTATTAGTAGTTAAAAGTTAGGCAATCTATCACTGAGTACCTGCACTTATTTCTTTACAAAAAAAAAAAAAAAAAGCACTGCCTACACAATTAACGTTAATTCACTTAGTCCTAGCTTTACTGGAAGTGTAAGCCTACTTAAGGAGTATTTTGATTTTGCATATCACTAGCCAATGGACAGAATCGCAGTTCGCGCAATGACATGAGCGGGTTTGAATGGTACTTTTCAGATCCATCCTCCGAGTGATGCTGAGGTCAAGCTGGTGTTACATTATTAAGCATGGGTGCCGCTATCAGACTTCGTGACGTTCCTTGCCAGAAAAGTATGTGTTTGTTATCAGTGCTACAGAACTCAAGTTGCCTTTGGCCATTGTCATCAATCCTGCCAAAACATGAGGCCCAAAACACTTTGTCCATTGTCATCAATCCTGCCAAAACATGAGGTCCCAAACACTTTGGCCATTGTCATCAATCCTGCCAAAGCATGAGGTCCAAAACACTTTGTCCATGCATCGTTTTCACCACCGACTAGAGCATTAAAATCTCCGCTGATGTAGAGGTGCTTGGTTATTGGGATGTTTCTAATTACATCCTCCAAATCTTGGAAGAATATGTGGTTGTCCTCTACGGTGCAGCAAGGGTTGATAAGTAGGCACAAATGATATTTACTTTACCTTGCGGGGATGCAAGTTTCATGTGTACTACCCTTTTATATCTATGGAGAACATCAAAATGCAGGGAAAGAGCTTTTCTTCTTATTGCGTATCCAGCGCCATGTATTATGGGACTTTTTTTTTATGGTTTCCGTCTGCCAGCGAGCTGGCGAAATAACGAAATGTGGAGATTTACTATTTAGGCGGGTTTATAAGGATACAGGAAGATATAGACTAAGTCTAGCACGATGAAAGAAGGGTCCCAAATCGCAGATGCCATACACAACAGTAATAGAAAGAAGAATGAAAGTGCAACGGCGCCTGGTGATTACAGATGCCCAACCTTTGACCGCAGCTGTGTATCTAGGATTTGCCTTTTTAATCACACAAGAAATTGCAAAGGGAAGAGATTGCCCCTCAAGATGTAAAAGGCCACAGAATGGGTTTGTTAATATATTCCCTCTACACCCTGTGTAACAACCAACATCCTAATTAATTTGATTACCCCTCTTCTACATTGTATATCGAGCAATAATTCGTATTGCCTCCCTGGCTCATGTTTAATTGAGATTGTTATCTCCCTTGCTTTGTTCTTATATTTATATAGTTATATAGATATAACAATCTCTTTAAGCAATTCTATTTTGTCATCATCTCCCCTGTTTGTAAGCACACGCATCTCAATCGAGAGCATCGATAGATGCATGAGCGATGTGTACTAATGTATCTACGTTGTATCCGCCTCTTTCAGGTGTCTGCCTACCCCTTCTTAGCAACACCAGCTACTAGTACTTGTTACTAGCCACGTGACAGTGTTCTAACTGCCTATGTAATACTGCTCACTACAAATACTACGATCACACCTACAATTGCAACTTACTGCATCCTATTGATAGTGCTGCCCATGTTGATCAACTCTATATCATTTGTGCTAAGAATGATGATGAAGCATTCTCATTAAGAGACAAGAAGCACCCCCACCCCCATTACTGTAAATTTTAATGTTTGTATCTTACTCTATTGCCTGTTTGTTGTGTGCCTGTTTCCGAGTTATCCGTAGTGACCCAGCATATTGCACATTCAAACAATCATCCACTAGACCAGAGGCGTAGTGAGGGGGGAAAGGGGGCACGATGCTCCGGGTGCCACCCTCAGTGGGGCGCCAGAAGCAGCCAATATTTCTATGTGATATTCATGAAAAATGGGGGAGGGCGCCAAGAATATACTTTGCCCGGGATCACGTTTTGCCCATTACGCCTTTGCCCTAGACACCAAACAAGCCACACATACAAGCAGTACACGCCGGTCGTCACAGAGGCGTTCCAGCTTACGACAATCAGCTAGGAGCTTAACACCGGTAACTATCACTCTCCGTGTTTTTTTTTTCAAGGACATTACTTCAAAGATGGTGACCTCTCCAATGCTGGGGGGGGGGGAGGGAATAGCCTGGGCGGTAAATTTGCTAGGGATGGGCTGACTATTAACCTATTTTTGGGGTTTGATTTGTGGGCAGCATGGCGTGTCCTCACACCAATGATCCATGACTACCTCACATCTTAGGGCCAATACCTCCTCCGAGACCCTTGCATGAAGCTTCACAGCCTCAGATTCATCTGTCACCACGAGGAGGTACTGCATAGGACCTGCTGTGGAGAGGCTATGTAATGGTAATAGAGACATACCAATTGCTCCCCTTTCACAGGTGCTAGCCAGCAGTGGCAACAAGTTAAGCTACCACACTAGACGCTTCATACAGCCTTTAGACGACCGTAATGTGTACATAATTATGTCAATAGATGTTATTTCAATGACGTTATTCATAATTGTTTTGTCTAGTGCTTAACCGAGTTAGACTGATCTAGGTAAGATATGCAATTATAAATATTCATGTAGTCGCATGTAGATATAGTTCATTTTGTCATATAGTTGATTTGGGCTATAGTCCATTGTTGGTTTGTTTAGCCTATTGATATGCTTGCATGATTAGAAAAGGTACGTCTCAAAATGAACAAATAAACTATCTTAGCTCGTCTCAAAATATAGAGCCAGAAACTCCGTTGCTTATTATTATAGTCTATTATCTGTTTTATCCTTACATCATTATTACTTTTATGTTTTTTATTTTGATTAACGGTTGGATTTTCTTTTTAATCCATGCGTTGCTACTTTAATTATCCCTGTTCAAGTTAGCACCATTGTTTCTGTCCCCATTCGTTTGCACATTTACACCAGCCTCTATCCTCATTCGCTCCACTCGTATTTGTACTTTCTTGTCTACAACTTCTCTTCTCTCTCTCTGCATTCCATCTCTAAAGCTCTGCCTCTTCTCTAGGCTTTTCTGCTTCTCTAACCTTCTCACACACTAGCTGTTCTGCCTCCTTAATTCTTTCTTTCTCTAAGCGTTCTGCCACATATTCAGTTCCTTGCCGCCTAGTTCTAGCTCCGTCTTAGCCTCTGAAAACCATTTTTTAAAAAGTCTCTCAGGTCGTAACCTGAAGCAGTTGTTTGTTTAGTAAATTACAGTACCTTCTACACCAACAAATGTCAATACTCTTACCTGTTTTCAGCCAATCACCTACTCGAGCTCAACTCTGCTTCGCAGCTTCACTGTATCTCTATATCAATAGTTTGATCACAATTTATCATCGAGAATAATATTACCGTCTATATTAAGTCTAGACTGTAGACCCTTGGCATATAGATCATCAGCTGGTAGTTCTACGGTCAATCTACTATATTTAAAGACGAATTACATATTATTTTCAAATCGCTATTGGTACCAGTATGTAGGCCTACCATCTGACCCGACTGACTTAATTATTCTGTGTGACACACACACTTAAACACCCAAGTGTTACTCTACACGAGACACTGGTAAATGGACCAACTTGTCTATTTAAGAACACTAGAATATTTCATGGGTAATCAGGCTTCTCCTCGATGCCCCCCCCCGCCCAATCTTGTCTAAATTATGCTAGATCTAAATTATCGCTTACCTATTTTCTCAGTCAGATGCGTGTTTATAATGTAAATTATACTATGATAATGTATATACTCAGCTAAGATAAGCACTACAATCTTGTAAATTTGAAAGAGACTTTCGTCTAAAAGCAAGACTGAAGACAGGAGTATTATAGAACACTAGTCGACCCACGGCATAGCATACGCGCTATTTTTCACGGCCGGCCTTAGGCCACTGCAACCTATGCGACGGCAGTGGACCCCACACTTTCATAGGACTTACACTAATGCTAAATGTAAGTTATTAAATTTAACCATTTTAGAACTTAAACAAATTTCCCGCGGCCTCCTGATTTACCAGCAGCTCCTGGAATTCTCCTGAAATTGCAAAAAAAAAATACGAAAAAGTCCTGAAAATCTCCGGAAATTATTAAAATCTTTTGAAAACGCATACAAATCTCCTGAAATATATAGACAAAAATTGTCATTTTGGGGTGTCATTCAATATGGAAAACGCCAATCCTACGCCCGATAAAAAAAAAACGGCATAATGTGTGAGCAGGTCAGGAGTGGCGCTTCTGAGTGAGGCCTTTTTGTTATCTGCTGCTCAACATTTATTCATTTTTTTCAGTAGGCAGCTCTACTGGGTGGGTCCAATCTGTGCACCTCGGTCTGAGACCAAGGGGCTAGAGTCGCCTAAGCAACCAGACAGCACAATTAAACTAAACTAAACTAATCTAGCTAACTAAAAGAACAAACTAAACTAAATTTATAAAACAAAACTTATATACACTTTATTTACAACAAACTTACAAAGCAATAAAAATGTAGATGAATACGAAAATAAAAATAAACTTTACAGAAACAACTAAATAAACTTAGAAATAAACAACTAATCCACCTGAATATACCACTACAAACACTAATAAGAAACCCAAATGTCTAACTATCTTTACTAGATTACACCTAAAAATACCAACACTAAACACAACAGTACAGCAGACAGCTTAACTGTGGCAGTAATCTATACTGTAATAACTTAAGTGAGGCAACTCAACGAGGACATAGACGTTTATTTACATAGAGACATGACAAACACAAAGGGCATCTGCCTTGAGTACAGCATCTCCATATTGGCTCTCTAGACTTGGGCGGAAATCGTTTGTCTCTCATGTCAACATCCGACTTGTTTAGTCACTGATAGTGCGCACCTTCTTTCTGCACTATCTTGGATGGCGGTGCGCATGGCAAAGTCATAACATTGCCCCCGTCTTAGCACTTTTCGTCCCGAAAAGTAACACTGCAGCTGAGGTTTGACAGTTCAGGTGGAGGTCGATCAGTGGGAGCCACAGGCGGCAGGGAGCGTGTTCCCCACGAGGCCATCCGCATTGTTTTCCTCCAGTGCCGCTTTCTCTTTCTCCAGTTGACCAGGCTGTTGTTGCGATAATGACGTGGCCGTTTGCCACACAAAGAGATAGGGTCGAGCACTGTTTTCTTCAGCACAGCCGTTGATCGGACACGCTGTCTCAGCAGACCTTCCCGACAGACGCCTCTCAAGGGAGCTGCAGGTTCGCTTGCAGGCACGTTGCAAGCAAAGTCCAATGCACCGCAGTCATCCTCAGACAACAGTCTTACGTCCAGAAGATAAGTCTCTTCAGGTTCAAGTGGAAAATGTCTTCCTCTTGACAGCTCAGATTTAGAGTGGTTTGATTGACATTCATCTATGCCAATGTCGATGATGATGGTAGAAGTACATATGCCCTGTTGGTGGTTTTCTTGGCATCTAAATTCTATGTAATGCGCCGCACGTACAGTTCATGCTAAACCTCTGGATGCAGTTGTCAAGCTTCGAATTTCCCTCGTGAGCACCGACAGATAGGCAGAGGTCTTTAAGGTCCATAGCAACAGGCTTGAACGCAGATCCAACGTTGTCTTGCTCCGTCCGGCTCATTGAGGTACTGGTAACAGGTACAACAGGAACAAACGCTTCAGGCACGTAACAGACTTCAGTTAAGGTACTGGTAACAGGTACAACAGAATCAAACGCTTCAGGCACGTAACAGTCTTCAGTTTCTTCATTTGTCACTTTCCGTTCGATTCGGTACATCTTGTTGAGATCATCACAGCAATCGTTGTCACGTTTCTCGTCTTGAAAGTCACAACCACAAGACTTGCCCACAACACAGACACAGACGGCGCTCCAATTCCCAGCGTCTCCGTCACCACTGTTTGTGCAGCCACAGTCTTGAGCACGCAACTTCATTACCAACGAGTCTACAGGCAACTGCTCCTTTACCAACGAGTCTACTCGAGACACCATTTTATCTACCCTTTTCCCCATACTGTTAATTTGTTCGCACATTGCATCAATACCTTCATTTATCTTGCCAATAAGCTCATGAATCTCCGATTTAATTTCAAATAAGTAGGTATCTGGATCTTCGTCTTCATCTATCAAGGCTTGCCGGAGACGAGCTGTAAGCACCTCCTTGGTACCACCAATTATCTCATATCGGTAACGAAGTTCCTTCCTAAGCTCTCTAACCGAGAGTTGGTCTAATTGTTTCAAATCTGCCATTGTAAATCCTACCTCCTCTCGTTGAGTTGCCTATAATCCCACTTCTGACAACCAATGTAAAAAGTGAGGCAACTCAACGAGGACATAGACGTTTATTTACATAGAGACATGACAAACACAAAGGGCATCTGCCTTGAGTACAGCATCTCCATATTGGCTCTCTAGACTTGGGCGGAAATCGTTTGTGTCTCATGTCAACATCCGACTTGTTTAGTCACTGATAGTGCGCACCTTCTTTCTGCACTATCTTGGATGGCGGTGCGCATGGCAAAGTCATAACAATACTAATAAAGGCAGTAGCTATTGCAGACAGTAAGCTACTAGCAACAGTAAAGCAGATCTACAGCAGACAGGCAGCAGGCAGCTATAATGGCAGTACTATAGCATTAATGGCAGTACTATAGCAGTAATGGCAGTAAGACAGTAGAAATAACGACAGGAATTATAGCCTGCAATTATACAAAATAAAAAAACATAAGACATATGAAAAATATATAAAATAATGATAATAATCATTATAATGGACTAGATCTAGACTAACACACACTCAAAACAATCTACGCAGGTAATAACAATCACCTTCATTTGGCTAATAAAAGCCATACATATTCAAGTCAAAGTCTAAGCCACAACCCACATTGGGCCAGACAACAATAACATAAATCTAAGTCTAGGCTCAACAAACTGAACAAAGCCGCAATGACAGCGATGCTTAGGACGCAGCCATCTTTTACATTAAAAAGTAGGACAAACTGCCAACTTAATAGAGTGGTTATCCAAGCAATAAAATATTAATAAAAATACATAGGGAACATAAAATAATAAAATATTTCAAATAGACAGAAGTATAGAAAAACAATAAGGGGATCATTAAGGATGGCGCAAGGGGGTGACGCTACCCAAGTCTACGGAACTTCCGGTTCCATCAGAGGCAATCCTGGCTAATTAACTAGCCAGTGATGTCACTCCACTAATCAGTCTACATCTAGACTATAACAGTAGATGTAGGAATAACTAATACAAATACAAACTAAAGAAGTAAAAATAAAAACATTTTCCAACCTACAGGCGGTCCCAGCTGAAATTACACACAAGAAAATAACTATACAGGCACCACTACCAGCACTGACCACTGGTCCAGACAAAAGAGAGCTCAACGTGGTTCCGGAGCTAACTATAACTGGTCAGCGCGAACATATCGGAGAGCATGACGTCACGCTAATTACCTAAAACTAAACTGGACTACTGATTTCCCTAATTTGTACCTAGCCGTACGCTATAATAAGTAATAAGTAAGTTGCGCTATAATAAAATCTAGCAAATTACTAATCTTATCTTATCTTATCTTATATAATACAGACGTTACTTCAAAAAAGAAGATGATTACGTCCTACGCGTCATGCATTTAGTCATGCATATTAACCAATGACTTAAATTCTGCTAAGTCACTGGTTTTCCTGGCTAGCTCAGGCAACCCATTCCATGCTCTAATAGCACTAGGGAAGAAGGAGTATTTGTACAAATTTGTCCTAGCATATGGGACGAGGAATGTGCCTTTATCTTTGTGTCTTTCAGAGTATTTTATTAAATTTTGTTTTTGTATTTGAAGATTATGGTTCAGTGTTTTATGTATTATTTCTACTTTACTTTTGAGCCTTCTGTCCTGAAGGCTTTCTAAATTTAGTGATTTTACTAAAGGTGTTACTCTAGTCAAATGTGAATATTCGTTTGTTATGAATCGCACTGCTCTATTTTGTGTCTGTTCTAGTTTCTTAATGTTTTCTTGAGTTGAGGGGTCCCAAACAGAGGATGCATATTCTATTATTGGCACGGACTACACAACATTATATACCAAATTAAACAGCATTAAAAAGAAAATCTTAAAATTTAATTTTACAAAAATACAAAAAGGAAGATAAAAAGTTATTTCTATTCTAAACTCATATGGGGGCTCTATACCGTTTACAGACCTGCACATAAACTGATATTAAAAAATAACAACGAATCCAACACTTATGTCAAAGACAAAAATAAGCAGAACTAATCAGGGACAAAAATAGGAAAGAACATCCACAGCTCTAATGCTAGTTAACTATTTTAAAAACTACTTTTCCTCTACGAGTAAAACACAAATAACAGAAAAAGACTAAAACTAGCAGAAAGTTATAAATAGCGGCAACTACAAAATACTCAGCACTGAACTATATAAACTATAAAGACACTAAATTACAAACATCTTAGCCCAGGCCTATATAAATTACAAATTAAAATAAAGATAAAATTAGGTCAAAAATTAGATCTAGGATCGCCAGCTCACAAATGCAATACTTAATTTTTATAAATGTGAATGTTCTCTCAGTTATTCCTTGACAGGTCTTCAACAATACCTAGTAATCTCTATTCAAAATCTGTTAAGGCCGCCAAAAAAAGCAACATAGAGTCTATCAAATATTTGTACATTAACTTAAGAAGCCGACGATCAAGAGAATAGCACATGTTGTCTGGTCTAGCACATGTTGTCTGGTCTAGCACATGTTCTTTTGGTAAGTGTTTTCATTGTATTTCCAACTCTTCCTTGCTCTTTGCTTCTTATAAATGCTATGTTATGTTTAGAAACATCGTTGTGAGACCCATTTACCGGACACCTTGACACCTAATGGAGGAAACAAAAAAGACAAAGCTTTACAAGGAAGACAGAAAAAAAAAACAAGACAAATTGAACTTAAAAAACTAGACTTACAAAGTATGTATTAAAATATTAGTAGATCATATGCTGTAAAATTAAATATAATGTTTATTATATAGAGGTAGGTAAGACTAAGTGACTTTTTAAACCAGTTTATCAATCACGAAAAAAAAAAAACAAGAAAAACATTTAAAAATTATTTTTTTTTAAAAAGACGACACCTTCATTATACAAATTCAAATATAATAAAATAAGTAAAGAAAAAGTAAAACATGTTTTGGTTCAATTCGGGTATCGAGACTGTGACATCGTAAGCTGCCAAAAATATGGACAGCTGATTGCAAAAAAGACTAACGATTATCCTAGAAATTTAACAGTTGATGTATATCGCCGAGAAAAGAATTACTAGCTCGTTGGCTACACGTGGAAAACTCTAATTTGACCGTTATCATTTTTTTAGTATGAAATGAAATAAATTTGGCAAGAGATCTATATCTAGGATTCTAAGTCTAGATCCAACATTGGTTTTGAAAGAACTATCGCGAACGGGAATTTCCGAATGTAAGGCTTTATTGATTCAAGAGTTTAATAAAGGAAAAATCTGCGCATCATCTTTTAAGTCTAGACATGGAACTATACTAATGGAACAACAGCTCCTAGTTTTTACTAGGGGAGTGCCGTCGCGCATCATTTTCACGCATGGTGCAATATGGAGAAATTCAGGAGGATGCAAAAGAAGAAATTTACTCCTCCAGTCACTTGGACTGACCTTCAATGAGAGTAAAACTTTCCTACGCTTTATTTTATTAGATCTCTAAAAACTTCATCCATTTTCTCACAATGTTTTGTGATTTATAAAATTTTCCTGAATAAGGGATCGTCACAAAAGTTATTTTTTTAAGGCCACCCCATTAAAATAGCTGTTTTCAGTACTTTCACATTTGGGTATTTTACACAAAATCTGGATATTTTTTTATGTACATTAAATCATTATCATCTGTCCCGCGTAACTAAATCCTCCACTTTTCCCGGTCACCAATGTTCTTAACAAGAGAGAGAGGCTGGTCCATTATTTGCGTAGTCCAGCCAGCTTTTCTTCTGACAAACCATTTTTCGTTTATTCTCTTAAAGGATATTTTTTTAAAAGTTAGTCTTACAAAATACAATTCCAAACCAACTCATGCAGTTATCGTCTTTTCACAGTAGGAGGAGTCATCCTTTTTGCCAGCCAGAGTGTTAATTGGCAAAAGTAAAAAATTCATTATTTTAATTTTTTTAGTAAATATTCACAACTATATCTTTTATATAATAATATATTTTTTTAATAATAATATCTTTTATATAGACATGCTTTAATATATCTAATAAATGATTAACGCGGCCCTACCAATATGGGTATATTAATACTTAAATCTGGGTATTTTAAATTTCGAATGCGCATTTTTAAAAAACCGAACTTATCTATAGATCTCTTATATCTAGAATAATCTAGATCTACAACACCCAGACTTAGACTATGGTTCTAGATCTATTTAAAAGATATTTTTTTAAAAATAACTCAACAGATCTAATAAAGTCATGATTTCCACTCTATTTTCTCTAGATCTAGACCATACATGAGGTCAATATGAATGTTTATAGATCTAGTATCTAGTCTACGTCTAGAACTCAGATCTATCGATCATCATCATGACTATAGTATAGTATAGTTGACTATAGACTGAGACTCTACTATAGTCTATAGACTGTATTATACTGTAACTGTATTACTAGTATTATATTAGTGTATAGTGACGGTAATTATAGTCACTATAATCAATAGTGTATTGCCTGTAGATCTAGTACCTGTACTAATATTAGTAGATGTAGATCTATAATAATAATACTTTTTAATAGTAGAAAGTAGATTTATAATCTATCTAATCTAGATCTAAATCTAGACTTCACTTTCACATCACATGATTATTGATACAGACAGTGAATGAAACGAATGCAGTGATTATATTTAATATATTATAGTTTATACTGACTTATAGCTCTACCAGTTGATTATCATCATCATCATCTGAGGTCATCTCGAATAATAATCTAGACTAGTATGTCAATGTCTCTATTAAAATAATTAATATCATCAGCCATATATCATTTTAAATATTAAAATAGTAGACATAGATTTCTATATTATAAATAGATAGATTAGATCTGATCTATAAAATATAATTTTACAAACTTTAGAAATGATTGATTTTATTTTTAATTGATCAGCCTTCTAGACTAGATCTAGCATCTCTAGCTAGACTCTAACCTGTAGTTTGTAGATCTTGGAATTGGATCGAAATTCACCTTCCTAAATTGTCTCTAAAGTCTGTAGCTGATTTGAGAGGCCCAACGAGGCAAGAGTCTATTACTATTAGTACTCTAGGCTGTCTCTTGATCTATCTAGTAGGCCTACTTAGTTAGTGCATTAGCCTTAGCCATAGTGTAGTCAAATCTTGACAACTAGTCTTCTAGATCTAAGCTTCTAGAATAATTAGATCTAAATCCAGTTTAGATTTAGAATATAAAAGTATTTTACTAGCTAAAATACTAAATCTACTGATCTAAATTCTAGATAGATATACAATATATAGATCCAGTTTAGATTTGGAATATAAAAATATTTACTAGCTAAAATTCTAAATCTACTGATCTATACTTAATATTTTAGATATTATATGACATCTACAAAAATTATTATTAAGATATAATTATAGAATCTAGACTAGTTATTTATGTACATAAAATATATAAATAAAAGATAAAATTTATGCAGGCCTAGATCCCATAAATTTATAATTGATCCAGATCTATCAGTAAAAGTTACCTTCGATGGGAAGTTTTACCCAATCTAATCTATACAAGACAATTTATAATCCATGCCTCGCGTACACCCCATACATTAAATAATAGTTCCCATTCCATGCCATGCCCAGACCCATGAGTTCATGAAATAATAAATGATGTGGTGTCAAGTTGGATCTATCCCCTGAAATTCAGCACTTTAATATAAAACTCTCATATCTAGTTAATTATTTGCTATGACACTCTGATCAACTTGGACTTGTGTGATACATATATGTTTCTTATCAGATTTAATGAATGAAGTTTTGGTGCATTTTAAGGCTACAAAAGTATCATCAGGTGCATTCTAACCATTGGTATTTTTCCTGGCAACATTTCTATTCTAGTCTGTGATAAATTATAAATTTAAAAAAATGTTTGTAATGTTTCAGTTATTAACAAGTAGAACCATGCCAACCAGTTCTGATGATGTACCAGAATGGCTCAAGGATCATACTTATACTATTTCTACTCTCTGGGCAGACATTAATAATATTAGCATCCATTCAATATTTATTGTAAGTACTACTATACAATTTTTATTTTAGTTATCTAAAAGATGTTTTATGAAGTGTGATTTTCATGGTCAAGCAACATCCAAATATCGGGGGATGGAATTTAACATTTTTCTCTAGTTTTTTTTTTATAACACTCTTAAGCAAATTCATCTTTCATGAATGCCTAATATACTTGGCTGTTGTGCAGGCCATTCCTTTACAATAAACTGTTAGATGAAATTAGGCAAAATTATGTCTGATAATTTGTATGTTTGATACAACAATGTATTCAATTTAATAATATTATTTTTTAATTTTAATGTTTTCAAAAGAAATTAGCCATTATGCCTAATTGTATAATTACAGTTATGTTTGGAAATGCAAGAAAAAGGCATGCATTCCTGACAAGTCAATGATTGGTTGCACCTCTTAAAGGTAAGGTACTGCAATTTTTCCCTATGCACTTTTCTCATAAGCTGAAGTACTTGTATTTTTGAAAAACTAGTTTTCCATGAAAATGTAAATCATAATATATGTTATAGTTGCTTTTAGATGAGTGCAATGTCCATCAAATTAACTGAATATCTGCCTTCACCTTTAGTAATAATTCATAACTATTAAGGTCAGGGCCATGTCTACACATTAACGCAGTAGCTCCTTTTAGGTACAGACTATTTTTAGAATAGCAAAATTATATAATTATACTTAATAACATATATACGTTTAGCATGGTCAACACATATGTCACACATATTTTTATTTTTTTAAAATCCTTTTATTTATTTTTATAACTAGATAACTTTCTGTTATGAGAAAAGATGAGATTCTTGGACTCCTGCATAGCACCACCAGAAAGGAAAATCCCATCATGTTGCAAAATAAAAGTCTTGGACCAATTTTAATTTAAGATATATATATTATACTGTAAGCTCTATACATATTTATGTATATCCTGTCATTCAGCCAACAGGTTTGGATTTAGTATTTCTTTAAATCTGTTTGATATTGTACTTGAAAACTATTAATCTGAGCCCCATTAAAACAATAGGGAGTGCAGTGAATGAGTGGTAAAGCACTTGGCTTCTGAACTGAGGGTTCCTGGGTTCAATTAAGACTGGGATTTTCAATTTCAGAATTCATAAGGCTAGGGATACATGGCAATAGTAAGGAATAAGTAAAGGCAGTTTGGGGATCCATGGCTGAATGGTTAAGTCATGGGTTTGAATCTCTGTGAAGACTCGGGTTAAATTTTTTTTAGATTTTTGGGTGCCCCTGAGTCCACCTAACTCTAATGGGTAGCTGACTTTTGTTTTGGAAAGTAAAGATGGTTGGTTGTTGTGCTGGCCACATGATGCACTGGCCAAAGAATCAAATGACCTTAACATCATCTGCCCTATAGATTGTGACGTCTGAAATGGGATTTTTTTTCAAAAGGTGGTTGGTTGTTGTGCTGGGTACATGACACCCTCGCTAACCATGGGGCACAGAAACTGATAAACTTTATATCATCTGCCCCATAGATTGCAAGATATGTAAGGGAAATTTTACTTTTTAAAAATTAAAATAAGAATCTATCAAAAGTAAACATAAAATATGGTGCATTCTCCTTAAAACTAAAACCTGGTGCGAAGGTTTAAAATGTTGGCAAAAAAAAGCAACATCATATATTCTTAATTCCCTTTGCAAAACTTACTGAGAAGAACATGCATGTTGTTCCCTCATAATTTTCTTGACAGAGGAAATCTTGTTTATATTAGATTTGAATTAAGCAAATTAAGAAAAAAATTATAATCATTATTTCAAATGGTTGTATCTAAACCTTATGAATTATTTTTCCGTTATAAGTATATTGAGATTAATGGATAATCATGAAATTGTAAAATAATTGCTGCTATCATTCCATTGACTAAAGAACCATAATTTTTTTTTTTTTAAATTAATTTCAAAATGATTTTTTTCAAGCATAGAGTTCACATAGATCTGTGAATTTTTTTTTTTATTTGACTAATGCTTCAATTTTATTGTATCATATTAGTTGTTAATTTTTATTACCCAGAATATTTAAAAAATGAGTACACTATTTTCATGTAATAATGTAACTTGGTATTCACACAATACTCAAAATACACCATAATCTTTAGGCCATACAGATTTGTATAAATTAACTTGTTTAAATACATTGTAAATGTATACTGTTTGGATAAGAATAAAGTTTTTCTGTAGACAATTATTGTTCAAGATTTGTTGATGCTCCTGCTTAATCAATTATATATACAGGTCATTAGTTTTAACACGTCTGATAATAAATGACAGTACAAGTTAGTGAATGAAAATTGGTCATTATTTCAGCTGCTTTAGTCCTACATCAATGTGAGGTACCAGTACTTTGATTGTGTCATGTAATAATTTAAAGCAATATTTTGAAATGAATAGTCTGTAGAATTGACAGTAAATACATTTAAGTGATGGGCTGTGATCTGCGTGAATTGGGAGCTGATCATGTATTAAATTTGTGTTTTTGATCTTTACTTCAAGTAAATGTTAATGAGCAATTAATTTTTAATGAATAAATAATTTAAAAATAAATACAAAAGAACCATAAACATCTACTTTAGTTTAATAATTTTTTTTCATCAGAACAGAATTTCCAACTTTGCATTCTTAAAATAAAATATAATTTATTAAGAGTAGAGTCAGAACACAAAATCATAGTTTTAAAATATTAAGTAAATTAAGCTAAGCTGTGATCTCTTATAAACATTTGTATATAGACTATACACAATTTAATTATTATTTTTCATCAAATTGCAGGAACTAGTAAAACCATAGTCAATGAAATAGTAATACTAGTAAATGAGATAAAAGTAAACTAAATATCATCAATGCTATTGAAGCCACACTTGTTTTTTTTTTTTTATCTAGTTTGGTGGACTGCAATTAAAGTTGCTATTAATTTTACTGATCGTCTTAGCTGAAGTGCCAGTGTCGTCTCTTTGAAACCTAAGCTTATTTTCTTGGTAACTGGAAGTCCAGATATTTGGAGTTTCATTTTAAGCACCTATACTTTCCGAAATGGCATTCCGATAGGCTAAACCATTTGCCTAACATGTCATGCACGTAAAGAGGTACCACAGAAATGCTTAGGCGCCAACTTACTTTAACTGACATAGAATAAGAGAGCACCTGGTTGCATACAGCTTCAGAACGAGACAGCTGGAGGTCACTTACAAAGGTGTGGTATACACCAATGAAAATTAATTGCCGAGGGTAGATGGCAAAAAAAAAAAAACTGATTCTACCACAGGTGGACAATGGTTATGCCTGTGCTCAGTGTGGCATAATATGTAGGTCACAGCTGGGGCTGAGTAGCCTCTGGAAACATAGCATTCCTCATAAGTCTTAGGAATCAAAGACAAGCCTATCATTTTTGTAGCATAGTTTGTAGCTTCTGTAAATGCATGAAATGCCGACACAAGTCCTCTGTGAGTTTGATGGATTATAAACATCTTACTTCTTTGCCTTATATTAAATGGTCCTTCTCTCTGTTCCTCTAGGTACTTGCGTTTATCTAAATATCATTGATATATCGTAACATGTCATCAAAATAAAAGATAGAATCTCTGCAACTCGTGTACAAGTCAGAAGTCATCAATCACACTTGCCATTTAAAAAATAACAATTTAGATTAGTCAAATTAGTGACTTATTATTCGATTCATTTAGGCCTATAAATTTTTTATTTGAATATATAATGATCCTTTACACTTTGTGACTTTACTAGTAGACTTGTTGAGCTAAAGTCGGAAGTACACATTGAGTTTTACTGTGATCTACTAG
The DNA here is from genome assembly GCF_947242115.1 of Biomphalaria glabrata. NCBI lineage: Eukaryota > Metazoa > Mollusca > Gastropoda > Planorbidae > Biomphalaria > Biomphalaria glabrata. The sequence continues at coordinate 25,382,262 of NC_074723.1, forward strand.
ATCTAGATCTATATATATATATTATATAGTTATATTGACGTAGAGAGAGTATCTCATCAATAGTATCTGTCATATCCGATCGTGATCAGTAGGCGGCTGCAGGTTTATAGATCTATTCCATGACAAAAACCCTGGCTAGATTTAGATCTACTGGTCTAGACATCTAGATCTAACTAGAATTAAACTAGAAAACTGAATTAGAGAAGTAGCTTTCTGGATCTAGAACCAGAATCTATATTATTAATATTAGATCTAGTTGCGTCGAACGCTTAATTTTTGGTTGTTGTTTTTAATAAATGCACATAAAATACATTGTATTTTGGCAATAAAAATACCCAGTTGGTAGTCAAGTAATTCTAATAATTAATTAATGAATAGTACTATAAGTATTTGTTTTAGATCTATCAGATTCATATGACTATGACTTATTATTTATACTTATTTTGTATCGTTCGTCCAAGAAAATCTAGCTTTAGATCTATTTCATTTTAGATTAGGCTATAGTTGTTTTTTTTTTGGTCATTTTTTTTAGGCTACAATATTACCGAGATGAACTTTTTCTTTGTTTCCCACGAGACATGTATGCCTATAGCCTAGTCCTTTCGATAATAATAATAAAAAAACGATTAGAAATGCGTAGCTTGGAGTGTCAAAACTGTATTAGGCCTCCTATTTTTATTTTTATTTCGTGCAATTTAGTATATCGTAACAAATACGCATTTAGCGGAACGGTAGAAAGGTCTTCATCCAGATTTAGTGTAAATAAACCAAACACAGAAACACTGAAAGATTGTATTTTCGGAATTTAGATTCTATTTTTTTGAAAAAATGTGGCATTTTATAGGGTGGTCGAAAAAAATAACTTTTGTGACGATCTCTTATTCGGGAAAAGTATATCGCCGAGAAAAGAATTACTAGCTCGTTGGCTACACGTGGAAAACTCTAATTTGACCGTTATCATTTTTTTAGTATGAAATGAAATAAATTTGGCAAGAGATCTATATCTAGGATTCTAAGTCTAGATCCAACATTGGTTTTGAAAGAACTATCGCGAACGGGAATTTCCGAATGTAAGGCTTTATTGATTCAAGAGTTTAATAAAGGAAAAATCTGCGCATCATCTTTTAAGTCTAGACTAGTCTGAGATCTAAATGATTATCATTGGAATATTATAAGTGTACTAGATATATTTATATATGTCTATGATCTATACTTTCGCTTAAACGAAAAATTCTATAAAATATTCGTGCACCAATATCTTTTTACCCTCGTCAACACTGTCGTGTTGATAAGGACATTTTTTTTAGTCTCACTATGCCGAATTTTGTTCCTTTGACGTCATTTGGAATTATTTTAGTAAAAATTAAATGCTACAAGAACTCACACGTAATTGTCTATTAAACCTCGTCAGCTTTCTCGTGTTGATAATTTTTTTTAGTCTAACTAGGCCGAGTTACGTAGTGGAATTTTTTTTTTATTTGACTTCAATCGGAGTGATTTCATTAAATGGAATGCGCGTGCAAAAATGCTTATTAACCCTCGTCAACTCTCTCGTCTTACAAAAGACGTTTTTTTTTAGTCACGTGACTTAGTAAAAAAAAAACAGCGGAACCTTTGCCCAACGCTATTATTGGAGTACAATAGTCTGACTAGGTTTTAAGTAAATTGCGTATTTTTTTTTCTTCTGTGTCACCATAGGCCTGGGGCCTTCAATTAAGTAAGGCTGGCCCTGATGTAAGTATATATGTTGTGTATGTATGTATGTATGTATGTATGTATGTATGTATGTATGTATGTATGTATGTATGTATGTATGTATGTATGTATGTATGTATGTATAGTACCTTGTGACCGAGCCTCGCTTAACTGAATAAGTTTTCATGGAATTGTAATATTTATCCAAATTCATTTTGGAAACATTTCTGTAATAACCACTTCCAATTCCTAACATATTTCATATTTAGTTCTAAACGCCGTTGTACAATGCAATTAGAATAGAGGATCTTATAAGTGCCCCTGTAGTGTAGAAAAAAAACTATTTCTCACGTAAAGTCGCTTTCCTTTGCGGCTTTTACTTAAAACAATAGGCCTGTTATTGGCTTGGAAGAAAGTCTTCGTAGTGGAACTACTTAAATGCTTACATTCTGACATTTAGTACTGCAGTTAGTGCATAAAATGTGGAAACATTTCAATACAACTTTAGTTATGCTCGTATTCATTCTTTTCGGAACTTCTTTATCTTCATCTCAAATCAAATGATGCTAAATCTCTGGCTTTGTAACAAAGTAATACACAATTATTTTCCCTGATCGACTTAAAATCATTGCCTTAGTGTTCTAAAGAAGGCCTCATCAAATCCTTTTTAGGACATAAAAGTCGCAGCATTATATGTCTTTGCGTGATGTAACACGTTTCTAAACAATAAATCAATAAATAAATCAATATAACAATATAAACAGTTACTTTTTGGTCCAACTAATGCATTCCAGGGTGCAATCTTGTCATCATTATAAGTGGAAACTAGTTTTATGTTTCTTTCCATTAAAATTCATCAGTTTTCTTTGTTTCTTTTTACTTCTTTTATAATAATTTTTAGAACACGCCTGAACATCTCCCCCCCCCCCAATTATGTTTGTCTGGTCAGGGGAACTACGGAAAATACTTTGCCTGCAGCGTTGCACCAGCTTTACCAGTCTCTTTACCAGTAACTTTAGCGATAACCCTTATAATAGCAATAACCCTTATAATAGCAATAATCCTTACCCTAGAATTGACCTACTTTCAAATATCGCTCTTGTCTAAAGGGCAACAGTTGTTATAATGAAAAACGCTCACGGGTCGAACTGAGTTTCATCAATAGGATTCAATCAGAAAATAATCATCGAATGGGGCAAGACATAATTGTGTTCCAAGCCGTAGGCTCCAAACCTTTGCTCTTTAAAAACAATTCATCTCAAAACATTGACAATAACGTTGTTGTAGTGGTGCGGTATCTAAGATCAATGTAAATGTGTCATGAAAGACACCCGTTCATTGTTACCTTGTTTACTTCAAACTCACAGTCGGCAACTTAGGCTCGCTGTTTGGTAAGCAATGTAGGTCAAAAGAAAGGTTTAGATAATTTAAGTACAAATAACGTGGAGGTAGAATACAAATGTTTTTCTTTTTTTATTTTGTTTTAAACTGATGTTAGTGAACTACTAGTGTCGTGATGTAATATCTGAAGCAAATCTTAAGCTGTAAGTCTTTGTATGGATGTATGCATGCATGTATATATATATTTATATGTATGTATGTATGTGTACAATAAAAAGCAACACATTATCTAACCTGAACCAAACTTAGCAAGAATGATGCTTCAGTGGCTAGCAAGATTAGATCATGCCTGGTGTGGAAGCTCCCTTTAATATCCTTCCTGAAAAAAGAATTGTAAATAGAGATGTTCATACATGGAGCCAATTCATAAATTGAAAGTTTTTGGTGTATGAGGTGTAAAGAAAACGTAAGAATTGATCACTGAATAATCCATATAACTTATTTGGGGGCACTTTTCAGCACAGTGGAATCCGAATTTTAACTTTTTCGATTGTCGCTCATGTATTATTTAGTTGATAACAGTGATCTTTCAATATGGCGTCCTTGACCTTGTTTATTTTCACAATTTCTTTAAAAATCTCTTCTATTCTTCCCCTTATATGTTCCTTATGTTTTTCTTTTCTTTCATAAGATCGCCATCACATTTCCTCATATCGTTTTCTTTTCTTCTTTCTTTCAGATTTTATTGTTGCTGAATGAACGTCAACGGGATCTTGAAAATCAAAGTGTAAACAAAGAGAAGATTTCAGTGATTCATTTCAAGTGGGAGACTCGCCAACTGTCAGAAATATGCGAAACAAGACGATTTTTTGGAACTGAATCATTTAGCCGATATCTTTGAATAAACTCTTAATCTGAAGAAACTGTGAAAGTTGTATCCTCTTTAGCTCCATACAGAATTCTTTTTTTGTCAATGTCACTCGGGGTACTATGAAGATTTATTTAACAAGGTTACTCAGATGGAGAAATTATTTTTTTACAACTACGGTAGTATACATTTTCCTCTCTAAAGTAAAATTCCCCTTTCAGACCTTGTGATCTATAGTGCAGATGATATAAAGGTCATCTGTTTCTGTGGCCCATGATTAACGAGGGTGTCATGTGGCCAGAACAACGAACAACCGCATTCTTTACTTTCCCCAACTTATGTCAGGTTGGGTGGACTCAGAGGCGCCCAAAAATCAGGAAGTTAAAAATCCCATTCTTCACCAGGATTTGAACCCGGGACCTTTACCGCTCAGCCACTTCGCCTCCTTTTCCTCTCTAGTTCTTTCTTTATGTTACTACAGAATTTTCACTTTGTTTTTCCCACAGCATCTTTTTCTTGAAACGAATACGTCCTTGAGGTTCTGTACTCATTGCTAACAGAGCACTTGACGTTTGGCAAAGCTAATCCTGGTTAAATTGATGCCCTACGGACTACTAGTAGTTACAATTGAGTGCGCAGTCTCGAATTGACATTCCTTGTCTGTAAGATAGGCTTGCGCATAACTAATTTCAATTCCTACAATGCCCGAAACCAATCTTCTACCAAGTGCGTCCCCAGGTGACGGCAAGGGCAAAGATCCTTAGATATACGTTTAGCTGTTAATATCAAATAAACAGAAGCTAATCAATTGATTTGCAGTCATGGAAGATGCGTTGGATTCCAGTGTTTAGGATGTTCCACTAAACATCTTTTAAAACATTCAGGAAATTAATACATAAAGTTAGTATACGGAAGTATAACTATAAGCCGGATAGACGAAACTCTTTAGATAGGGATTTTCTCAAATCATATCTTATAAATTGATTACTGACGTTAATTCAAAAGATAATTACGTCTTACGCATTTCGCTTGTTAATATTGTAAAATTAACACCACCTCAACATCCTTAATAAGAGACAGTATCTATAGAGTATATGGAGGAATTATGAAATCAACTTTCATTACTTGAAGAAAAACATAAAAATGCAGTTTTTTGGATTATAGGTGACTTCAACCTCCCCGATATTGGAAATCATTAACCATAGACCACCATCAAAACCTTAAGGATATTAATGAACTATTTATAGAAACAATTCACAATTTAAATTTAGATCAAATTATTAAAAAACCAACTAGACTAAACAACATATTAGATTTATTTCTAACCAACAAATCTGGATTAGTGGTAAATTATTAAATAATCTCTGGACTAACCGAACATAATATCGTTAATATTACACAGTCAACTAAAAGCAGTAACCATTATAAAACCAAAAACAAAACTTCCAGCCTGGAACAAATGCAACCTAACACAACTACACCAAGCTACATTAAACTTTCAACAAATATTCTTATCAGAAAAAGACATCTCTGGAATTTCATTAAACGCCATTTCAGAAACAGTATAGAAAATCAAATAAATAAATGCTATTCAATAATAAATTAATGAGACTTTGCAAACAGAAAGAAAACCTATTTTAAAAATTTAAGGCAGAAAAGAGTCCATAAAAAACTACCTACAAACACCTAACCCAAAAAGTTAGGTTACAGCTGCAGAGCGAATGCATAATAGGTAATATCTGAAGACAACAATTAAAACTTATGGTCATACATTAAATCTAAAAAAATGGTAACAACAGGAGCATCTCCATTAAAAGGCGAAGATAACTTAACACATACCGATAATAAAATTAAAGCTAATATTCTTAATAAATATTTTGCATCATCATTCAAAGACATATTAATTTCATGTTTCAATGGATTAACACATGAAATGCGTAGGATGTAATTATCTTCATTTCTGAAGACACGTTTGTAATATATAAGTTAAGATCTAGTCATGTTAATCTGTAAGTGAGTAACTTAAACTGTGCCAAGTCGTTAGTTTTCCTGACTGATTCAGGAAACCCATTCCATGCTCCAATGGCACTAGGGAAGAAGGAGCACTTATTCTAATTAGTCCTAGCATATGTAATAAGAAATGTGCCTCTATCTTTGTGTCTTCTGAGTATTTCATTAGGTTTTGTTTTTCTATTTGTAAATTATGGTTTAGTGTTTTATGTATTATAGCTATTGCACCTTCTAGTCTTCTGTCCTGAAGTGTCTCTAAGTGTAGGGATTTGTTATAAATCTCACTACTCTATTTTGCGTTTGTTCTAGTTTCTTTATGTTTTCTTCAATTGAAGAGGGTGCCAAACAGAAAATGCATATTTCAATATTGGTCTTGCTAAGGTTAAAAAGCATTTTAGTTTTACGTTCTTATTTGATTTGTAAAAATTTCTTTAAATAAACCCTAATGTTTGTTTTTCTAAAACCTTTTTAGCTTTCTTATGAATGTTTTTCTCAAACAGCTGACCTAATGGGATTTGTTGTTTTTGCCAATAACCTTACCGCAGCATTTTGGATTTTATGAAATTTATTTTTAATGTTTAGATTGCCATACTAGACCTAAAATATTGCAGATGTGAGCGTGATAAAACATAGCCAATGTCTTTTCCCTAACATTAAATATGGACATCTTTCTAAGAAATCGTAATCTTTGAGGAGGCACAAAACCCCAGTGCAAAGCCCTCAGCCCCCTGGATGACATTTTATTTTTCATGTCATGGGTCCTATCAAGTCCAAGTTATTTTTTGTCAGCTATATATGTCCTGGACATTTTTCATTTTAAAATGTGTTGTATTTACAATGACCCACTGTACAAAACATTGTATTTAAAATAAAATGGTGCTCAACATAGAATAGAAAACATAGAATTTCCCTTAAAATTTTGTACCATTTTTAGCCTAAGCATACACAGACACACTGTGATACATACATGTATATTAAAGTATTGTTGTTGTTTTTTTAGAAGGGTATAGTAGGCCTTTAGTGCTAAAAAAAAATGCAGGTCAAATACCATCTGCTATTCACGGCATGTAAAGTGAAGTGAAATAAGCAAGGTAGGAAAGCATTGTAGATATAGAAGGTAGATCACTTGCTAGAAGAAGCACTGTTTCTCTGTCTCCAGCGCAATTGATAGGCCTATAGAGTTAAGAACCGCAGTTTAAACATTTTGAATAAATGAAAAACCAGCAAAGCATAAAAAATACACAAAGCTAATGAGAAACGCATAATAATTACCATATAGCTCAATACTGCAATTTAATGTTCTCGAAGTAGCCTACACAAAACAAAATTAATTTTAAAAAAATAAATTATAGCTTTTAGATATATACTAATATAGTTTTATATAGCACTGCTTTCATGCTTAAAGCATCAAATAGCATGCTCAAAATTATCGATAATTAAGTAATGAACTGGTTAGTTTGTTGATTAATGTAGGCCATATTGTCTTCGACAAGGAATAATTATACAAAGTTTCAATTTGATTCGCGAATGGGAAGTGGAAGAAATATGGTGTACAAGATTTGTGCCAGACCCATATACATAAATAAATATAGACTGGCCGAAGGAAGTAATTAAATTCATGTTACTTGAAAACATGTATATCTATTGTATTCGGATTTCCGAATTATGAACAATTGCAGTATCTTCTTTCTTAGAGATTAAACAAAACTACACTGCCTCCTTAATACAATATATATATAGTTAATATAGGTGTGTGGCTGAAATAGATATGAATACTTAACTTTTATACTGCTCATAAATGCTGTATAATAAAGTACACAAAATTGCAAGTCACAAATTTTCGTTTCATAAAACTCTTTAATCGGCCAGTCTATATTTATTTATGTCTATGGCCAGACCATAGACTTGTATATTATACTAGACTGGAAACAGAAATAAATTCTTATCCGCGATTGATTTTGTCACAGACCTATATATATAGCCTAAAACTCAAGACCAGTTAGAGCCCACATGAGCCCTTGGGGATGATACCAAAGAAGAAAAAATATTTTGTAAAGAAATATTTTGCACTTTTTTTTTAAATGCCGATTTAAAATATAGCATAGAATCAAAAAGCTCCCTCAAAATATCCTAAACTTAATACCAAGCTTTAAATTAATTTCAAAACGTTAACTCGTGTTTCCATCCAGAGCAGCGCTTCTCAACCTTTTTAGCTCGGAGACCCCTTTTTACTATTCCCAACAATTCGGCGACACCCAACTGTAAAATTATTATTTTTCGTTCAAAAGCATAAGAAACTGTGCTTTTGCTAATGGTATAAAAATGTAATCCAAATGTGAATATCTGTTATGTATAGCCCTAACCAAAGTTAAATGTTTAATCACAAAACAATATGTAATTTCCGTATATTCTTGAAATAAATATTTCTCCATAAACCTATAATTAAATTCCAAATAAATGAAATTTTATGGCGTACATTTATTAACATTTTATTTGGTATCCACCATATTCATGTTCATGTGACAATTTGAAAAGCATGACGGAGCTCGGATAGTGATCAGGATAAGAGTAAACTACATCGTTACAATTGTTGCGGCAGTGTGACATTGTTTCTGTTTCACCAGATAAGGAATTCTAGGGATAGTCTTTGCAAGATCACAATCAATTTTTTTGTTTAAACTTGATAACTAATAGGCTAGAAACCCCATGTTTCGCAAAAAAAAAAAAAAAAAAAAAAATTATTGAAAATGAAAGGAGGGTGCAATACAGACAAATCGGGTTATGACTGCTACACTAAATCCAGATTTGTGTTACTGACTATAAAGAGAACTGAGAAATCATTTTTGCTTTAAGAGCTCAAAAACTTCTTCTGTGAATGGACTTCTGACAAGTCTTTTCTTGGGAAAGGTATGTCAGATTTGGAAATTGTGACAAAATATTCTTACACAGATTATTATTTTATTCGTTTGTCAGCTTTAATGCCATTTTCCTCACAGAGAGTAGATAACATGGAAATCATATTTTTTTCTAATTTTGTTTGTCAATTTGAATTTTCATTCGGAAGGATCGGATTTTTTCCAGACTAAATGAGGAAAGTTGCAAGTAGACATTGTTGGATCGCTTTTATGCCACCAAACATATTTATTTATTTTTTTACTATTTCCTAAGCAGAGACTTTCTTGAATTCTGTTGCATGTTTCCCTACAAAAGTTGTTAGCATACTGTCTAGTCATTTGTTTTGCCTCTTAATTAGCAGTTTTGAAGACCTGTAAAGTTTTTGGGCTTGATGATGCGCATAGACAAGACTTCCGCAGCATATGGTATGCAAATAAATGCCGAAAAAAAAAAAAATTATGACCAATAGCCAACAGCGCTTTAAAAGGGGCATCAGTATTAGAGGTGAAAAGCTGACTAGTGTCAGTAGTTTCAAATACCTCGGAGCTAATGTCTCAGATGAAGGAACGAAATTTGAATTACTGGCCCGAATTGAACAGTCCACAGCAGCCCTTTCAAAACTTAAAATAATATGGCAAGACAAGGCATAGCACTCGGCACCAAAACCAGACTGATGCGCTCTCTGGTCATGGCTACTTTCTTATATGCTTACGAATCTTGGACGCTGACTGCAGAGCTAGAGAGGAGGATCCTGAGATGCAACAGAAGGTTCCTAGGTATCACATTTAAAGACCGCATCACAAACCACGAGACAGGGATACTACAGCGATTGGACTACACGTAAAAAAACGCAAGCTAAAACTATGGCCATATTACAATGTCTTCGGGGCTCGCAAATACCTTATTCAGGGAACAGTACCAGGAAAAAGAAGAAGAGAAAAAACTATGAAAAGACAGCATAAAAGAATGGACGGGCCTGCCATCTAAGGCAAAAGACAGAGAGGAATGGAAAAAGATGTCTGACAGATCTTGCATGATGCCCAAACGGTCCAACAGACTAAGGGATAGGTAAAGGTAAAAGATTTTGCTCACTTGGTTTCGCCTTGCGAGCGAGGTGTGCAGATCTCTTTTTCTCGATGCAAGGTTCCATCAGTGTTTTTGCGGACCATAAGCTGTAAGTGCTGAGCTGTAGATAGCATTTCTTAATTTCTCCAATCTGATAGATATGTCTTTTTCGTCACTTGTCAATGGGATTGAACTGTTAAGGAGCGCGCCGAAGAACAGAATTCTCTGGGTCACCTACATGCAGTGCTTTTTTTGTGGCGGTACGCACCTTTTTCAATGTGGGGAAAACTTATTACTTTTCTTGCATTTTAACGTTTATTATTAATTTATTAGTAGTTAAAAGTTAGGCAATCTATCACTGAGTACCTGCACTTATTTCTTTACAAAAAAAAAAAAAAAAAGCACTGCCTACACAATTAACGTTAATTCACTTAGTCCTAGCTTTACTGGAAGTGTAAGCCTACTTAAGGAGTATTTTGATTTTGCATATCACTAGCCAATGGACAGAATCGCAGTTCGCGCAATGACATGAGCGGGTTTGAATGGTACTTTTCAGATCCATCCTCCGAGTGATGCTGAGGTCAAGCTGGTGTTACATTATTAAGCATGGGTGCCGCTATCAGACTTCGTGACGTTCCTTGCCAGAAAAGTATGTGTTTGTTATCAGTGCTACAGAACTCAAGTTGCCTTTGGCCATTGTCATCAATCCTGCCAAAACATGAGGCCCAAAACACTTTGTCCATTGTCATCAATCCTGCCAAAACATGAGGTCCCAAACACTTTGGCCATTGTCATCAATCCTGCCAAAGCATGAGGTCCAAAACACTTTGTCCATGCATCGTTTTCACCACCGACTAGAGCATTAAAATCTCCGCTGATGTAGAGGTGCTTGGTTATTGGGATGTTTCTAATTACATCCTCCAAATCTTGGAAGAATATGTGGTTGTCCTCTACGGTGCAGCAAGGGTTGATAAGTAGGCACAAATGATATTTACTTTACCTTGCGGGGATGCAAGTTTCATGTGTACTACCCTTTTATATCTATGGAGAACATCAAAATGCAGGGAAAGAGCTTTTCTTCTTATTGCGTATCCAGCGCCATGTATTATGGGACTTTTTTTTTATGGTTTCCGTCTGCCAGCGAGCTGGCGAAATAACGAAATGTGGAGATTTACTATTTAGGCGGGTTTATAAGGATACAGGAAGATATAGACTAAGTCTAGCACGATGAAAGAAGGGTCCCAAATCGCAGATGCCATACACAACAGTAATAGAAAGAAGAATGAAAGTGCAACGGCGCCTGGTGATTACAGATGCCCAACCTTTGACCGCAGCTGTGTATCTAGGATTTGCCTTTTTAATCACACAAGAAATTGCAAAGGGAAGAGATTGCCCCTCAAGATGTAAAAGGCCACAGAATGGGTTTGTTAATATATTCCCTCTACACCCTGTGTAACAACCAACATCCTAATTAATTTGATTACCCCTCTTCTACATTGTATATCGAGCAATAATTCGTATTGCCTCCCTGGCTCATGTTTAATTGAGATTGTTATCTCCCTTGCTTTGTTCTTATATTTATATAGTTATATAGATATAACAATCTCTTTAAGCAATTCTATTTTGTCATCATCTCCCCTGTTTGTAAGCACACGCATCTCAATCGAGAGCATCGATAGATGCATGAGCGATGTGTACTAATGTATCTACGTTGTATCCGCCTCTTTCAGGTGTCTGCCTACCCCTTCTTAGCAACACCAGCTACTAGTACTTGTTACTAGCCACGTGACAGTGTTCTAACTGCCTATGTAATACTGCTCACTACAAATACTACGATCACACCTACAATTGCAACTTACTGCATCCTATTGATAGTGCTGCCCATGTTGATCAACTCTATATCATTTGTGCTAAGAATGATGATGAAGCATTCTCATTAAGAGACAAGAAGCACCCCCACCCCCATTACTGTAAATTTTAATGTTTGTATCTTACTCTATTGCCTGTTTGTTGTGTGCCTGTTTCCGAGTTATCCGTAGTGACCCAGCATATTGCACATTCAAACAATCATCCACTAGACCAGAGGCGTAGTGAGGGGGGAAAGGGGGCACGATGCTCCGGGTGCCACCCTCAGTGGGGCGCCAGAAGCAGCCAATATTTCTATGTGATATTCATGAAAAATGGGGGAGGGCGCCAAGAATATACTTTGCCCGGGATCACGTTTTGCCCATTACGCCTTTGCCCTAGACACCAAACAAGCCACACATACAAGCAGTACACGCCGGTCGTCACAGAGGCGTTCCAGCTTACGACAATCAGCTAGGAGCTTAACACCGGTAACTATCACTCTCCGTGTTTTTTTTTTCAAGGACATTACTTCAAAGATGGTGACCTCTCCAATGCTGGGGGGGGGGGGAGGGAATAGCCTGGGCGGTAAATTTGCTAGGGATGGGCTGACTATTAACCTATTTTTGGGGTTTGATTTGTGGGCAGCATGGCGTGTCCTCACACCAATGATCCATGACTACCTCACATCTTAGGGCCAATACCTCCTCCGAGACCCTTGCATGAAGCTTCACAGCCTCAGATTCATCTGTCACCACGAGGAGGTACTGCATAGGACCTGCTGTGGAGAGGCTATGTAATGGTAATAGAGACATACCAATTGCTCCCCTTTCACAGGTGCTAGCCAGCAGTGGCAACAAGTTAAGCTACCACACTAGACACTTCATACAGCCTTTAGACGACCGTAATGTGTACATAATTATGTCAATAGATGTTATTTCAATGACGTTATTCATAATTGTTTTGTCTAGTGCTTAACCGAGTTAGACTGATCTAGGTAAGATATGCAATTATAAATATTCATGTAGTCGCATGTAGATATAGTTCATTTTGTCATATAGTTGATTTGGGCTATAGTCCATTGTTGGTTTGTTTAGCCTATTGATATGCTTGCATGATTAGAAAAGGTACGTCTCAAAATGAACAAATAAACTATCTTAGCTCGTCTCAAAATATAGAGCCAGAAACTCCGTTGCTTATTATTATAGTCTATTATCTGTTTTATCCTTACATCATTATTACTTTTATGTTTTTTATTTTGATTAACGGTTGGATTTTCTTTTTAATCCATGCGTTGCTACTTTAATTATCCCTGTTCAAGTTAGCACCATTGTTTCTGTCCCCATTCGTTTGCACATTTACACCAGCCTCTATCCTCATTCGCTCCACTCGTATTTGTACTTTCTTGTCTACAACTTCTCTTCTCTCTCTCTGCATTCCATCTCTAAAGCTCTGCCTCTTCTCTAGGCTTTTCTGCTTCTCTAACCTTCTCACACACTAGCTGTTCTGCCTCCTTAATTCTTTCTTTCTCTAAGCGTTCTGCCACATATTCAGTTCCTTGCCGCCTAGTTCTAGCTCCGTCTTAGCCTCTGAAAACCATTTTTTAAAAAGTCTCTCAGGTCGTAACCTGAAGCAGTTGTTTGTTTAGTAAATTACAGTACCTTCTACACCAACAAATGTCAATACTCTTACCTGTTTTCAGCCAATCACCTACTCGAGCTCAACTCTGCTTCGCAGCTTCACTGTATCTCTATATCAATAGTTTGATCACAATTTATCATCGAGAATAATATTACCGTCTATATTAAGTCTAGACTGTAGACCCTTGGCATATAGATCATCAGCTGGTAGTTCTACGGTCAATCTACTATATTTAAAGACGAATTACATATTATTTTCAAATCGCTATTGGTACCAGTATGTAGGCCTACCATCTGACCCGACTGACTTAATTATTCTGTGTGACACACACACTTAAACACCCAAGTGTTACTCTACACGAGACACTGGTAAATGGACCAACTTGTCTATTTAAGAACACTAGAATATTTCATGGGTAATCAGGCTTCTCCTCGATGCCCCCCCCCCGCCCAATCTTGTCTAAATTATGCTAGATCTAAATTATCGCTTACCTATTTTCTCAGTCAGATGCGTGTTTATAATGTAAATTATACTATGATAATGTATATACTCAGCTAAGATAAGCACTACAATCTTGTAAATTTGAAAGAGACTTTCGTCTAAAAGCAAGACTGAAGACAGGAGTATTATAGAACACTAGTCGACCCACGGCATAGCATACGCGCTATTTTTCACGGCCGGCCTTAGGCCACTGCAACCTATGCGACGGCAGTGGACCCCACACTTTCATAGGACTTACACTAATGCTAAATGTAAGTTATTAAATTTAACCATTTTAGAACTTAAACAAATTTCCCGCGGCCTCCTGATTTACCAGCAGCTCCTGGAATTCTCCTGAAATTGCAAAAAAAAAATACGAAAAAGTCCTGAAAATCTCCGGAAATTATTAAAATCTTTTGAAAACGCATACAAATCTCCTGAAATATATAGACAAAAATTGTCATTTTGGGGTGTCATTCAATATGGAAAACGCCAATCCTACGCCCGATAAAAAAAAAACGGCATAATGTGTGAGCAGGTCAGGAGTGGCGCTTCTGAGTGAGGCCTTTTTGTTATCTGCTGCTCAACATTTATTCATTTTTTTCAGTAGGCAGCTCTACTGGGTGGGTCCAATCTGTGCACCTCGGTCTGAGACCAAGGGGCTAGAGTCGCCTAAGCAACCAGACAGCACAATTAAACTAAACTAAACTAATCTAGCTAACTAAAAGAACAAACTAAACTAAATTTATAAAACAAAACTTATATACACTTTATTTACAACAAACTTACAAAGCAATAAAAATGTAGATGAATACGAAAATAAAAATAAACTTTACAGAAACAACTAAATAAACTTAGAAATAAACAACTAATCCACCTGAATATACCACTACAAACACTAATAAGAAACCCAAATGTCTAACTATCTTTACTAGATTACACCTAAAAATACCAACACTAAACACAACAGTACAGCAGACAGCTTAACTGTGGCAGTAATCTATACTGTAATAACTTAAGTGAGGCAACTCAACGAGGACATAGACGTTTATTTACATAGAGACATGACAAACACAAAGGGCATCTGCCTTGAGTACAGCATCTCCATATTGGCTCTCTAGACTTGGGCGGAAATCGTTTGTCTCTCATGTCAACATCCGACTTGTTTAGTCACTGATAGTGCGCACCTTCTTTCTGCACTATCTTGGATGGCGGTGCGCATGGCAAAGTCATAACATTGCCCCCGTCTTAGCACTTTTCGTCCCGAAAAGTAACACTGCAGCTGAGGTTTGACAGTTCAGGTGGAGGTCGATCAGTGGGAGCCACAGGCGGCAGGGAGCGTGTTCCCCACGAGGCCATCCGCATTGTTTTCCTCCAGTGCCGCTTTCTCTTTCTCCAGTTGACCAGGCTGTTGTTGCGATAATGACGTGGCCGTTTGCCACACAAAGAGATAGGGTCGAGCACTGTTTTCTTCAGCACAGCCGTTGATCGGACACGCTGTCTCAGCAGACCTTCCCGACAGACGCCTCTCAAGGGAGCTGCAGGTTCGCTTGCAGGCACGTTGCAAGCAAAGTCCAATGCACCGCAGTCATCCTCAGACAACAGTCTTACGTCCAGAAGATAAGTCTCTTCAGGTTCAAGTGGAAAATGTCTTCCTCTTGACAGCTCAGATTTAGAGTGGTTTGATTGACATTCATCTATGCCAATGTCGATGATGATGGTAGAAGTACATATGCCCTGTTGGTGGTTTTCTTGGCATCTAAATTCTATGTAATGCGCCGCACGTACAGTTCATGCTAAACCTCTGGATGCAGTTGTCAAGCTTCGAATTTCCCTCGTGAGCACCGACAGATAGGCAGAGGTCTTTAAGGTCCATAGCAACAGGCTTGAACGCAGATCCAACGTTGTCTTGCTCCGTCCGGCTCATTGAGGTACTGGTAACAGGTACAACAGGAACAAACGCTTCAGGCACGTAACAGACTTCAGTTAAGGTACTGGTAACAGGTACAACAGAATCAAACGCTTCAGGCACGTAACAGTCTTCAGTTTCTTCATTTGTCACTTTCCGTTCGATTCGGTACATCTTGTTGAGATCATCACAGCAATCGTTGTCACGTTTCTCGTCTTGAAAGTCACAACCACAAGACTTGCCCACAACACAGACACAGACGGCGCTCCAATTCCCAGCGTCTCCGTCACCACTGTTTGTGCAGCCACAGTCTTGAGCACGCAACTTCATTACCAACGAGTCTACAGGCAACTGCTCCTTTACCAACGAGTCTACTCGAGACACCATTTTATCTACCCTTTTCCCCATACTGTTAATTTGTTCGCACATTGCATCAATACCTTCATTTATCTTGCCAATAAGCTCATGAATCTCCGATTTAATTTCAAATAAGTAGGTATCTGGATCTTCGTCTTCATCTATCAAGGCTTGCCGGAGACGAGCTGTAAGCACCTCCTTGGTACCACCAATTATCTCATATCGGTAACGAAGTTCCTTCCTAAGCTCTCTAACCGAGAGTTGGTCTAATTGTTTCAAATCTGCCATTGTAAATCCTACCTCCTCTCGTTGAGTTGCCTATAATCCCACTTCTGACAACCAATGTAAAAAGTGAGGCAACTCAACGAGGACATAGACGTTTATTTACATAGAGACATGACAAACACAAAGGGCATCTGCCTTGAGTACAGCATCTCCATATTGGCTCTCTAGACTTGGGCGGAAATCGTTTGTGTCTCATGTCAACATCCGACTTGTTTAGTCACTGATAGTGCGCACCTTCTTTCTGCACTATCTTGGATGGCGGTGCGCATGGCAAAGTCATAACAATACTAATAAAGGCAGTAGCTATTGCAGACAGTAAGCTACTAGCAACAGTAAAGCAGATCTACAGCAGACAGGCAGCAGGCAGCTATAATGGCAGTACTATAGCATTAATGGCAGTACTATAGCAGTAATGGCAGTAAGACAGTAGAAATAACGACAGGAATTATAGCCTGCAATTATACAAAATAAAAAAACATAAGACATATGAAAAATATATAAAATAATGATAATAATCATTATAATGGACTAGATCTAGACTAACACACACTCAAAACAATCTACGCAGGTAATAACAATCACCTTCATTTGGCTAATAAAAGCCATACATATTCAAGTCAAAGTCTAAGCCACAACCCACATTGGGCCAGACAACAATAACATAAATCTAAGTCTAGGCTCAACAAACTGAACAAAGCCGCAATGACAGCGATGCTTAGGACGCAGCCATCTTTTACATTAAAAAGTAGGACAAACTGCCAACTTAATAGAGTGGTTATCCAAGCAATAAAATATTAATAAAAATACATAGGGAACATAAAATAATAAAATATTTCAAATAGACAGAAGTATAGAAAAACAATAAGGGGATCATTAAGGATGGCGCAAGGGGGTGACGCTACCCAAGTCTACGGAACTTCCGGTTCCATCAGAGGCAATCCTGGCTAATTAACTAGCCAGTGATGTCACTCCACTAATCAGTCTACATCTAGACTATAACAGTAGATGTAGGAATAACTAATACAAATACAAACTAAAGAAGTAAAAATAAAAACATTTTCCAACCTACAGGCGGTCCCAGCTGAAATTACACACAAGAAAATAACTATACAGGCACCACTACCAGCACTGACCACTGGTCCAGACAAAAGAGAGCTCAACGTGGTTCCGGAGCTAACTATAACTGGTCAGCGCGAACATATCGGAGAGCATGACGTCACGCTAATTACCTAAAACTAAACTGGACTACTGATTTCCCTAATTTGTACCTAGCCGTACGCTATAATAAGTAATAAGTAAGTTGCGCTATAATAAAATCTAGCAAATTACTAATCTTATCTTATCTTATCTTATATAATACAGACGTTACTTCAAAAAAGAAGATGATTACGTCCTACGCGTCATGCATTTAGTCATGCATATTAACCAATGACTTAAATTCTGCTAAGTCACTGGTTTTCCTGGCTAGCTCAGGCAACCCATTCCATGCTCTAATAGCACTAGGGAAGAAGGAGTATTTGTACAAATTTGTCCTAGCATATGGGACGAGGAATGTGCCTTTATCTTTGTGTCTTTCAGAGTATTTTATTAAATTTTGTTTTTGTATTTGAAGATTATGGTTCAGTGTTTTATGTATTATTTCTACTTTACTTTTGAGCCTTCTGTCCTGAAGGCTTTCTAAATTTAGTGATTTTACTAAAGGTGTTACTCTAGTCAAATGTGAATATTCGTTTGTTATGAATCGCACTGCTCTATTTTGTGTCTGTTCTAGTTTCTTAATGTTTTCTTGAGTTGAGGGGTCCCAAACAGAGGATGCATATTCTATTATTGGCACGGACTACACAGCATTATATACCAAATTAAACAGCATTAAAAAGAAAATCTTAAAATTTAATTTTACAAAAATACAAAAAGGAAGATAAAAAGTTATTTCTATTCTAAACTCATATGGGGGCTCTATACCGTTTACAGACCTGCACATAAACTGATATTAAAAAATAACAACGAATCCAACACTTATGTCAAAGACAAAAATAAGCAGAACTAATCAGGGACAAAAATAGGAAAGAACATCCACAGCTCTAATGCTAGTTAACTATTTTAAAAACTACTTTTCCTCTACGAGTAAAACACAAATAACAGAAAAAGACTAAAACTAGCAGAAAGTTATAAATAGCGGCAACTACAAAATACTCAGCACTGAACTATATAAACTATAAAGACACTAAATTACAAACATCTTAGCCCAGGCCTATATAAATTACAAATTAAAATAAAGATAAAATTAGGTCAAAAATTAGATCTAGGATCGCCAGCTCACAAATGCAATACTTAATTTTTATAAATGTGAATGTTCTCTCAGTTATTCCTTGACAGGTCTTCAACAATACCTAGTAATCTCTATTCAAAATCTGTTAAGGCCGCCAAAAAAAGCAACATAGAGTCTATCAAATATTTGTACATTAACTTAAGAAGCCGACGATCAAGAGAATAGCACATGTTGTCTGGTCTAGCACATGTTGTCTGGTCTAGCACATGTTCTTTTGGTAAGTGTTTTCATTGTATTTCCAACTCTTCCTTGCTCTTTGCTTCTTATAAATGCTATGTTATGTTTAGAAACATCGTTGTGAGACCCATTTACCGGACACCTTGACACCTAATGGAGGAAACAAAAAAGACAAAGCTTTACAAGGAAGACAGAAAAAAAAAACAAGACAAATTGAACTTAAAAAACTAGACTTACAAAGTATGTATTAAAATATTAGTAGATCATATGCTGTAAAATTAAATATAATGTTTATTATATAGAGGTAGGTAAGACTAAGTGACTTTTTAAACCAGTTTATCAATCACGAAAAAAAAAACAAGAAAAACATTTAAAAATTATTTTTTTTTAAAAAGACGACACCTTCATTATACAAATTCAAATATAATAAAATAAGTAAAGAAAAAGTAAAACATGTTTTGGTTCAATTCGGGTATCGAGACTGTGACATCGTAAGCTGCCAAAAATATGGACAGCTGATTGCAAAAAAGACTAACGATTATCCTAGAAATTTAACAGTTGATGTATATCGCCGAGAAAAGAATTACTAGCTCGTTGGCTACACGTGGAAAACTCTAATTTGACCGTTATCATTTTTTTAGTATGAAATGAAATAAATTTGGCAAGAGATCTATATCTAGGATTCTAAGTCTAGATCCAACATTGGTTTTGAAAGAACTATCGCGAACGGGAATTTCCGAATGTAAGGCTTTATTGATTCAAGAGTTTAATAAAGGAAAAATCTGCGCATCATCTTTTAAGTCTAGACTAGTCTGAGATCTAAATGATTATCATTGGAATATTATAAGTGTACTAGATATATTTATATATGTCTATGATCTATACTTTCGCTTAAACGAAAAATTCTATAAAATATTCGTGCACCAATATCTTTTTACCCTCGTCAACACTGTCGTGTTGATAAGGACATTTTTTTTAGTCTCACTATGCCGAATTTTGTTCCTTTGACGTCATTTGGAATTATTTTAGTAAAAATTAAATGCTACAAGAACTCACACGTAATTGTCTATTAAACCTCGTCAGCTTTCTCGTGTTGATAATTTTTTTTAGTCTAACTAGGCCGAGTTACGTAGTGGAATTTTTTTTTTATTTGACTTCAATCGGAGTGATTTCATTAAATGGAATGCGCGTGCAAAAATGCTTATTAACCCTCGTCAACTCTCTCGTCTTACAAAAGACGTTTTTTTTTAGTCACGTGACTTAGTAAAAAAAAAACAGCGGAACCTTTGCCCAACGCTATTATTGGAGTACAATAGTCTGACTAGGTTTTAAGTAAATTGCGTATTTTTTTTTCTTCTGTGTCACCATAGGCCTGGGGCCTTCAATTAAGTAAGGCTGGCCCTGATGTAAGTATATATGTTGTGTATGTATGTATGTATGTATGTATGTATGTATGTATGTATGTATGTATGTATGTATGTATGTATGTATGTATGTATGTATGTATGTATAGTACCTTGTGACCGAGCCTCGCTTAACTGAATAAGTTTTCATGGAATTGTAATATTTATCCAAATTCATTTTGGAAACATTTCTGTAATAACCACTTCCAATTCCTAACATATTTCATATTTAGTTCTAAACGCCGTTGTACAATGCAATTAGAATAGAGGATCTTATAAGTGCCCCTGTAGTGTAGAAAAAAAACTATTTCTCACGTAAAGTCGCTTTCCTTTGCGGCTTTTACTTAAAACAATAGGCCTGTTATTGGCTTGGAAGAAAGTCTTCGTAGTGGAACTACTTAAATGCTTACATTCTGACATTTAGTACTGCAGTTAGTGCATAAAATGTGGAAACATTTCAATACAACTTTAGTTATGCTCGTATTCATTCTTTTCGGAACTTCTTTATCTTCATCTCAAATCAAATGATGCTAAATCTCTGGCTTTGTAACAAAGTAATACACAATTATTTTCCCTGATCGACTTAAAATCATTGCCTTAGTGTTCTAAAGAAGGCCTCATCAAATCCTTTTTAGGACATAAAAGTCGCAGCATTATATGTCTTTGCGTGATGTAACACGTTTCTAAACAATAAATCAATAAATAAATCAATATAACAATATAAACAGTTACTTTTTGGTCCAACTAATGCATTCCAGGGTGCAATCTTGTCATCATTATAAGTGGAAACTAGTTTTATGTTTCTTTCCATTAAAATTCATCAGTTTTCTTTGTTTCTTTTTACTTCTTTTATAATAATTTTTAGAACACGCCTGAACATCTCCCCCCCCCCCAATTATGTTTGTCTGGTCAGGGGAACTACGGAAAATACTTTGCCTGCAGCGTTGCACCAGCTTTACCAGTCTCTTTACCAGTAACTTTAGCGATAACCCTTATAATAGCAATAACCCTTATAATAGCAATAATCCTTACCCTAGAATTGACCTACTTTCAAATATCGCTCTTGTCTAAAGGGCAACAGTTGTTATAATGAAAAACGCTCACGGGTCGAACTGAGTTTCATCAATAGGATTCAATCAGAAAATAATCATCGAATGGGGCAAGACATAATTGTGTTCCAAGCCGTAGGCTCCAAACCTTTGCTCTTTAAAAACAATTCATCTCAAAACATTGACAATAACGTTGTTGTAGTGGTGCGGTATCTAAGATCAATGTAAATGTGTCATGAAAGACACCCGTTCATTGTTACCTTGTTTACTTCAAACTCACAGTCGGCAACTTAGGCTCGCTGTTTGGTAAGCAATGTAGGTCAAAAGAAAGGTTTAGATAATTTAAGTACAAATAACGTGGAGGTAGAATACAAATGTTTTTCTTTTTTTATTTTGTTTTAAACTGATGTTAGTGAACTACTAGTGTCGTGATGTAATATCTGAAGCAAATCTTAAGCTGTAAGTCTTTGTATGGATGTATGCATGCATGTATATATATATTTATATGTATGTATGTATGTGTACAATAAAAAGCAACACATTATCTAACCTGAACCAAACTTAGCAAGAATGATGCTTCAGTGGCTAGCAAGATTAGATCATGCCTGGTGTGGAAGCTCCCTTTAATATCCTTCCTGAAAAAAGAATTGTAAATAGAGATGTTCATACATGGAGCCAATTCATAAATTGAAAGTTTTTGGTGTATGAGGTGTAAAGAAAACGTAAGAATTGATCACTGAATAATCCATATAACTTATTTGGGGGCACTTTTCAGCACAGTGGAATCCGAATTTTAACTTTTTCGATTGTCGCTCATGTATTATTTAGTTGATAACAGTGATCTTTCAATATGGCGTCCTTGACCTTGTTTATTTTCACAATTTCTTTAAAAATCTCTTCTATTCTTCCCCTTATATGTTCCTTATGTTTTTCTTTTCTTTCATAAGATCGCCATCACATTTCCTCATATCGTTTTCTTTTCTTCTTTCTTTCAGATTTTATTGTTGCTGAATGAACGTCAACGGGATCTTGAAAATCAAAGTGTAAACAAAGAGAAGATTTCAGTGATTCATTTCAAGTGGGAGACTCGCCAACTGTCAGAAATATGCGAAACAAGACGATTTTTTGGAACTGAATCATTTAGCCGATATCTTTGAATAAACTCTTAATCTGAAGAAACTGTGAAAGTTGTATCCTCTTTAGCTCCATACAGAATTCTTTTTTTGTCAATGTCACTCGGGGTACTATGAAGATTTATTTAACAAGGTTACTCAGATGGAGAAATTATTTTTTTACAACTACGGTAGTATACATTTTCCTCTCTAAAGTAAAATTCCCCTTTCAGACCTTGTGATCTATAGTGCAGATGATATAAAGGTCATCTGTTTCTGTGGCCCATGATTAACGAGGGTGTCATGTGGCCAGAACAACGAACAACCGCATTCTTTACTTTCCCCAACTTATGTCAGGTTGGGTGGACTCAGAGGCGCCCAAAAATCAGGAAGTTAAAAATCCCATTCTTCACCAGGATTTGAACCCGGGACCTTTACCGCTCAGCCACTTCGCCTCCTTTTCCTCTCTAGTTCTTTCTTTATGTTACTACAGAATTTTCACTTTGTTTTTCCCACAGCATCTTTTTCTTGAAACGAATACGTCCTTGAGGTTCTGTACTCATTGCTAACAGAGCACTTGACGTTTGGCAAAGCTAATCCTGGTTAAATTGATGCCCTACGGACTACTAGTAGTTACAATTGAGTGCGCAGTCTCGAATTGACATTCCTTGTCTGTAAGATAGGCTTGCGCATAACTAATTTCAATTCCTACAATGCCCGAAACCAATCTTCTACCAAGTGCGTCCCCAGGTGACGGCAAGGGCAAAGATCCTTAGATATACGTTTAGCTGTTAATATCAAATAAACAGAAGCTAATCAATTGATTTGCAGTCATGGAAGATGCGTTGGATTCCAGTGTTTAGGATGTTCCACTAAACATCTTTTAAAACATTCAGGAAATTAATACATAAAGTTAGTATACGGAAGTATAACTATAAGCCGGATAGACGAAACTCTTTAGATAGGGATTTTCTCAAATCATATCTTATAAATTGATTACTGACGTTAATTCAAAAGATAATTACGTCTTACGCATTTCGCTTGTTAATATTGTAAAATTAACACCACCTCAACATCCTTAATAAGAGACAGTATCTATAGAGTATATGGAGGAATTATGAAATCAACTTTCATTACTTGAAGAAAAACATAAAAATGCAGTTTTTTGGATTATAGGTGACTTCAACCTCCCCGATATTGGAAATCATTAACCATAGACCACCATCAAAACCTTAAGGATATTAATGAACTATTTATAGAAACAATTCACAATTTAAATTTAGATCAAATTATTAAAAAACCAACTAGACTAAACAACATATTAGATTTATTTCTAACCAACAAATCTGGATTAGTGGTAAATTATTAAATAATCTCTGGACTAACCGAACATAATATCGTTAATATTACACAGTCAACTAAAAGCAGTAACCATTATAAAACCAAAAACAAAACTTCCAGCCTGGAACAAATGCAACCTAACACAACTACACCAAGCTACATTAAACTTTCAACAAATATTCTTATCAGAAAAAGACATCTCTGGAATTTCATTAAACGCCATTTCAGAAACAGTATAGAAAATCAAATAAATAAATGCTATTCAATAATAAATTAATGAGACTTTGCAAACAGAAAGAAAACCTATTTTAAAAATTTAAGGCAGAAAAGAGTCCATAAAAAACTACCTACAAACACCTAACCCAAAAAGTTAGGTTACAGCTGCAGAGCGAATGCATAATAGGTAATATCTGAAGACAACAATTAAAACTTATGGTCATACATTAAATCTAAAAAAATGGTAACAACAGGAGCATCTCCATTAAAAGGCGAAGATAACTTAACACATACCGATAATAAAATTAAAGCTAATATTCTTAATAAATATTTTGCATCATCATTCAAAGACATATTAATTTCATGTTTCAATGGATTAACACATGAAATGCGTAGGATGTAATTATCTTCATTTCTGAAGACACGTTTGTAATATATAAGTTAAGATCTAGTCATGTTAATCTGTAAGTGAGTAACTTAAACTGTGCCAAGTCGTTAGTTTTCCTGACTGATTCAGGAAACCCATTCCATGCTCCAATGGCACTAGGGAAGAAGGAGCACTTATTCTAATTAGTCCTAGCATATGTAATAAGAAATGTGCCTCTATCTTTGTGTCTTCTGAGTATTTCATTAGGTTTTGTTTTTCTATTTGTAAATTATGGTTTAGTGTTTTATGTATTATAGCTATTGCACCTTCTAGTCTTCTGTCCTGAAGTGTCTCTAAGTGTAGGGATTTGTTATAAATCTCACTACTCTATTTTGCGTTTGTTCTAGTTTCTTTATGTTTTCTTCAATTGAAGAGGGTGCCAAACAGAAAATGCATATTTCAATATTGGTCTTGCTAAGGTTAAAAAGCATTTTAGTTTTACGTTCTTATTTGATTTGTAAAAATTTCTTTAAATAAACCCTAATGTTTGTTTTTCTAAAACCTTTTTAGCTTTCTTATGAATGTTTTTCTCAAACAGCTGACCTAATGGGATTTGTTGTTTTTGCCAATAACCTTACCGCAGCATTTTGGATTTTATGAAATTTATTTTTAATGTTTAGATTGCCATACTAGACCTAAAATATTGCAGATGTGAGCGTGATAAAACATAGCCAATGTCTTTTCCCTAACATTAAATATGGACATCTTTCTAAGAAATCGTAATCTTTGAGGAGGCACAAAACCCCAGTGCAAAGCCCTCAGCCCCCTGGATGACATTTTATTTTTCATGTCATGGGTCCTATCAAGTCCAAGTTATTTTTTGTCAGCTATATATGTCCTGGACATTTTTCATTTTAAAATGTGTTGTATTTACAATGACCCACTGTACAAAACATTGTATTTAAAATAAAATGGTGCTCAACATAGAATAGAAAACATAGAATTTCCCTTAAAATTTTGTACCATTTTTAGCCTAAGCATACACAGACACACTGTGATACATACATGTATATTAAAGTATTGTTGTTGTTTTTTTAGAAGGGTATAGTAGGCCTTTAGTGCTAAAAAAAAATGCAGGTCAAATACCATCTGCTATTCACGGCATGTAAAGTGAAGTGAAATAAGCAAGGTAGGAAAGCATTGTAGATATAGAAGGTAGATCACTTGCTAGAAGAAGCACTGTTTCTCTGTCTCCAGCGCAATTGATAGGCCTATAGAGTTAAGAACCGCAGTTTAAACATTTTGAATAAATGAAAAACCAGCAAAGCATAAAAAATACACAAAGCTAATGAGAAACGCATAATAATTACCATATAGCTCAATACTGCAATTTAATGTTCTCGAAGTAGCCTACACAAAACAAAATTAATTTTAAAAAAATAAATTATAGCTTTTAGATATATACTAATATAGTTTTATATAGCACTGCTTTCATGCTTAAAGCATCAAATAGCATGCTCAAAATTATCGATAATTAAGTAATGAACTGGTTAGTTTGTTGATTAATGTAGGCCATATTGTCTTCGACAAGGAATAATTATACAAAGTTTCAATTTGATTCGCGAATGGGAAGTGGAAGAAATATGGTGTACAAGATTTGTGCCAGACCCATATACATAAATAAATATAGACTGGCCGAAGGAAGTAATTAAATTCATGTTACTTGAAAACATGTATATCTATTGTATTCGGATTTCCGAATTATGAACAATTGCAGTATCTTCTTTCTTAGAGATTAAACAAAACTACACTGCCTCCTTAATACAATATATATATAGTTAATATAGGTGTGTGGCTGAAATAGATATGAATACTTAACTTTTATACTGCTCATAAATGCTGTATAATAAAGTACACAAAATTGCAAGTCACAAATTTTCGTTTCATAAAACTCTTTAATCGGCCAGTCTATATTTATTTATGTCTATGGCCAGACCATAGACTTGTATATTATACTAGACTGGAAACAGAAATAAATTCTTATCCGCGATTGATTTTGTCACAGACCTATATATATAGCCTAAAACTCAAGACCAGTTAGAGCCCACATGAGCCCTTGGGGATGATACCAAAGAAGAAAAAATATTTTGTAAAGAAATATTTTGCACTTTTTTTTTAAATGCCGATTTAAAATATAGCATAGAATCAAAAAGCTCCCTCAAAATATCCTAAACTTAATACCAAGCTTTAAATTAATTTCAAAACGTTAACTCGTGTTTCCATCCAGAGCAGCGCTTCTCAACCTTTTTAGCTCGGAGACCCCTTTTTACTATTCCCAACAATTCGGCGACACCCAACTGTAAAATTATTATTTTTCGTTCAAAAGCATAAGAAACTGTGCTTTTGCTAATGGTATAAAAATGTAATCCAAATGTGAATATCTGTTATGTATAGCCCTAACCAAAGTTAAATGTTTAATCACAAAACAATATGTAATTTCCGTATATTCTTGAAATAAATATTTCTCCATAAACCTATAATTAAATTCCAAATAAATGAAATTTTATGGCGTACATTTATTAACATTTTATTTGGTATCCACCATATTCATGTTCATGTGACAATTTGAAAAGCATGACGGAGCTCGGATAGTGATCAGGATAAGAGTAAACTACATCGTTACAATTGTTGCGGCAGTGTGACATTGTTTCTGTTTCACCAGATAAGGAATTCTAGGGATAGTCTTTGCAAGATCACAATCAATTTTTTTGTTTAAACTTGATAACTAATAGGCTAGAAACCCCATGTTTCGCAAAAAAAAAAAAAAAAAAAAAAATTATTGAAAATGAAAGGAGGGTGCAATACAGACAAATCGGGTTATGACTGCTACACTAAATCCAGATTTGTGTTACTGACTATAAAGAGAACTGAGAAATCATTTTTGCTTTAAGAGCTCAAAAACTTCTTCTGTGAATGGACTTCTGACAAGTCTTTTCTTGGGAAAGGTATGTCAGATTTGGAAATTGTGACAAAATATTCTTACACAGATTATTATTTTATTCGTTTGTCAGCTTTAATGCCATTTTCCTCACAGAGAGTAGATAACATGGAAATCATATTTTTTTCTAATTTTGTTTGTCAATTTGAATTTTCATTCGGAAGGATCGGATTTTTTCCAGACTAAATGAGGAAAGTTGCAAGTAGACATTGTTGGATCGCTTTTATGCCACCAAACATATTTATTTATTTTTTTACTATTTCCTAAGCAGAGACTTTCTTGAATTCTGTTGCATGTTTCCCTACAAAAGTTGTTAGCATACTGTCTAGTCATTTGTTTTGCCTCTTAATTAGCAGTTTTGAAGACCTGTAAAGTTTTTGGGCTTGATGATGCGCATAGACAAGACTTCCGCAGCATATGGTATGCAAATAAATGCCGAAAAAAAAAAAAATTATGACCAATAGCCAACAGCGCTTTAAAAGGGGCATCAGTATTAGAGGTGAAAAGCTGACTAGTGTCAGTAGTTTCAAATACCTCGGAGCTAATGTCTCAGATGAAGGAACGAAATTTGAATTACTGGCCCGAATTGAACAGTCCACAGCAGCCCTTTCAAAACTTAAAATAATATGGCAAGACAAGGCATAGCACTCGGCACCAAAACCAGACTGATGCGCTCTCTGGTCATGGCTACTTTCTTATATGCTTACGAATCTTGGACGCTGACTGCAGAGCTAGAGAGGAGGATCCTGAGATGCAACAGAAGGTTCCTAGGTATCACATTTAAAGACCGCATCACAAACCACGAGACAGGGATACTACAGCGATTGGACTACACGTAAAAAAACGCAAGCTAAAACTATGGCCATATTACAATGTCTTCGGGGCTCGCAAATACCTTATTCAGGGAACAGTACCAGGAAAAAGAAGAAGAGAAAAAACTATGAAAAGACAGCATAAAAGAATGGACGGGCCTGCCATCTAAGGCAAAAGACAGAGAGGAATGGAAAAAGATGTCTGACAGATCTTGCATGATGCCCAAACGGTCCAACAGACTAAGGGATAGGTAAAGGTAAAAGATTTTGCTCACTTGGTTTCGCCTTGCGAGCGAGGTGTGCAGATCTCTTTTTCTCGATGCAAGGTTCCATCAGTGTTTTTGCGGACCATAAGCTGTAAGTGCTGAGCTGTAGATAGCATTTCTTAATTTCTCCAATCTGATAGATATGTCTTTTTCGTCACTTGTCAATGGGATTGAACTGTTAAGGAGCGCGCCGAAGAACAGAATTCTCTGGGTCACCTACATGCAGTGCTTTTTTTGTGGCGGTACGCACCTTTTTCAATGTGGGGAAAACTTATTACTTTTCTTGCATTTTAACGTTTATTATTAATTTATTAGTAGTTAAAAGTTAGGCAATCTATCACTGAGTACCTGCACTTATTTCTTTACAAAAAAAAAAAAAAAAAGCACTGCCTACACAATTAACGTTAATTCACTTAGTCCTAGCTTTACTGGAAGTGTAAGCCTACTTAAGGAGTATTTTGATTTTGCATATCACTAGCCAATGGACAGAATCGCAGTTCGCGCAATGACATGAGCGGGTTTGAATGGTACTTTTCAGATCCATCCTCCGAGTGATGCTGAGGTCAAGCTGGTGTTACATTATTAAGCATGGGTGCCGCTATCAGACTTCGTGACGTTCCTTGCCAGAAAAGTATGTGTTTGTTATCAGTGCTACAGAACTCAAGTTGCCTTTGGCCATTGTCATCAATCCTGCCAAAACATGAGGCCCAAAACACTTTGTCCATTGTCATCAATCCTGCCAAAACATGAGGTCCCAAACACTTTGGCCATTGTCATCAATCCTGCCAAAGCATGAGGTCCAAAACACTTTGTCCATGCATCGTTTTCACCACCGACTAGAGCATTAAAATCTCCGCTGATGTAGAGGTGCTTGGTTATTGGGATGTTTCTAATTACATCCTCCAAATCTTGGAAGAATATGTGGTTGTCCTCTACGGTGCAGCAAGGGTTGATAAGTAGGCACAAATGATATTTACTTTACCTTGCGGGGATGCAAGTTTCATGTGTACTACCCTTTTATATCTATGGAGAACATCAAAATGCAGGGAAAGAGCTTTTCTTCTTATTGCGTATCCAGCGCCATGTATTATGGGACTTTTTTTTTATGGTTTCCGTCTGCCAGCGAGCTGGCGAAATAACGAAATGTGGAGATTTACTATTTAGGCGGGTTTATAAGGATACAGGAAGATATAGACTAAGTCTAGCACGATGAAAGAAGGGTCCCAAATCGCAGATGCCATACACAACAGTAATAGAAAGAAGAATGAAAGTGCAACGGCGCCTGGTGATTACAGATGCCCAACCTTTGACCGCAGCTGTGTATCTAGGATTTGCCTTTTTAATCACACAAGAAATTGCAAAGGGAAGAGATTGCCCCTCAAGATGTAAAAGGCCACAGAATGGGTTTGTTAATATATTCCCTCTACACCCTGTGTAACAACCAACATCCTAATTAATTTGATTACCCCTCTTCTACATTGTATATCGAGCAATAATTCGTATTGCCTCCCTGGCTCATGTTTAATTGAGATTGTTATCTCCCTTGCTTTGTTCTTATATTTATATAGTTATATAGATATAACAATCTCTTTAAGCAATTCTATTTTGTCATCATCTCCCCTGTTTGTAAGCACACGCATCTCAATCGAGAGCATCGATAGATGCATGAGCGATGTGTACTAATGTATCTACGTTGTATCCGCCTCTTTCAGGTGTCTGCCTACCCCTTCTTAGCAACACCAGCTACTAGTACTTGTTACTAGCCACGTGACAGTGTTCTAACTGCCTATGTAATACTGCTCACTACAAATACTACGATCACACCTACAATTGCAACTTACTGCATCCTATTGATAGTGCTGCCCATGTTGATCAACTCTATATCATTTGTGCTAAGAATGATGATGAAGCATTCTCATTAAGAGACAAGAAGCACCCCCACCCCCATTACTGTAAATTTTAATGTTTGTATCTTACTCTATTGCCTGTTTGTTGTGTGCCTGTTTCCGAGTTATCCGTAGTGACCCAGCATATTGCACATTCAAACAATCATCCACTAGACCAGAGGCGTAGTGAGGGGGGAAAGGGGGCACGATGCTCCGGGTGCCACCCTCAGTGGGGCGCCAGAAGCAGCCAATATTTCTATGTGATATTCATGAAAAATGGGGGAGGGCGCCAAGAATATACTTTGCCCGGGATCACGTTTTGCCCATTACGCCTTTGCCCTAGACACCAAACAAGCCACACATACAAGCAGTACACGCCGGTCGTCACAGAGGCGTTCCAGCTTACGACAATCAGCTAGGAGCTTAACACCGGTAACTATCACTCTCCGTGTTTTTTTTTTCAAGGACATTACTTCAAAGATGGTGACCTCTCCAATGCTGGGGGGGGGGGGAGGGAATAGCCTGGGCGGTAAATTTGCTAGGGATGGGCTGACTATTAACCTATTTTTGGGGTTTGATTTGTGGGCAGCATGGCGTGTCCTCACACCAATGATCCATGACTACCTCACATCTTAGGGCCAATACCTCCTCCGAGACCCTTGCATGAAGCTTCACAGCCTCAGATTCATCTGTCACCACGAGGAGGTACTGCATAGGACCTGCTGTGGAGAGGCTATGTAATGGTAATAGAGACATACCAATTGCTCCCCTTTCACAGGTGCTAGCCAGCAGTGGCAACAAGTTAAGCTACCACACTAGACACTTCATACAGCCTTTAGACGACCGTAATGTGTACATAATTATGTCAATAGATGTTATTTCAATGACGTTATTCATAATTGTTTTGTCTAGTGCTTAACCGAGTTAGACTGATCTAGGTAAGATATGCAATTATAAATATTCATGTAGTCGCATGTAGATATAGTTCATTTTGTCATATAGTTGATTTGGGCTATAGTCCATTGTTGGTTTGTTTAGCCTATTGATATGCTTGCATGATTAGAAAAGGTACGTCTCAAAATGAACAAATAAACTATCTTAGCTCGTCTCAAAATATAGAGCCAGAAACTCCGTTGCTTATTATTATAGTCTATTATCTGTTTTATCCTTACATCATTATTACTTTTATGTTTTTTATTTTGATTAACGGTTGGATTTTCTTTTTAATCCATGCGTTGCTACTTTAATTATCCCTGTTCAAGTTAGCACCATTGTTTCTGTCCCCATTCGTTTGCACATTTACACCAGCCTCTATCCTCATTCGCTCCACTCGTATTTGTACTTTCTTGTCTACAACTTCTCTTCTCTCTCTCTGCATTCCATCTCTAAAGCTCTGCCTCTTCTCTAGGCTTTTCTGCTTCTCTAACCTTCTCACACACTAGCTGTTCTGCCTCCTTAATTCTTTCTTTCTCTAAGCGTTCTGCCACATATTCAGTTCCTTGCCGCCTAGTTCTAGCTCCGTCTTAGCCTCTGAAAACCATTTTTTAAAAAGTCTCTCAGGTCGTAACCTGAAGCAGTTGTTTGTTTAGTAAATTACAGTACCTTCTACACCAACAAATGTCAATACTCTTACCTGTTTTCAGCCAATCACCTACTCGAGCTCAACTCTGCTTCGCAGCTTCACTGTATCTCTATATCAATAGTTTGATCACAATTTATCATCGAGAATAATATTACCGTCTATATTAAGTCTAGACTGTAGACCCTTGGCATATAGATCATCAGCTGGTAGTTCTACGGTCAATCTACTATATTTAAAGACGAATTACATATTATTTTCAAATCGCTATTGGTACCAGTATGTAGGCCTACCATCTGACCCGACTGACTTAATTATTCTGTGTGACACACACACTTAAACACCCAAGTGTTACTCTACACGAGACACTGGTAAATGGACCAACTTGTCTATTTAAGAACACTAGAATATTTCATGGGTAATCAGGCTTCTCCTCGATGCCCCCCCCCCGCCCAATCTTGTCTAAATTATGCTAGATCTAAATTATCGCTTACCTATTTTCTCAGTCAGATGCGTGTTTATAATGTAAATTATACTATGATAATGTATATACTCAGCTAAGATAAGCACTACAATCTTGTAAATTTGAAAGAGACTTTCGTCTAAAAGCAAGACTGAAGACAGGAGTATTATAGAACACTAGTCGACCCACGGCATAGCATACGCGCTATTTTTCACGGCCGGCCTTAGGCCACTGCAACCTATGCGACGGCAGTGGACCCCACACTTTCATAGGACTTACACTAATGCTAAATGTAAGTTATTAAATTTAACCATTTTAGAACTTAAACAAATTTCCCGCGGCCTCCTGATTTACCAGCAGCTCCTGGAATTCTCCTGAAATTGCAAAAAAAAAATACGAAAAAGTCCTGAAAATCTCCGGAAATTATTAAAATCTTTTGAAAACGCATACAAATCTCCTGAAATATATAGACAAAAATTGTCATTTTGGGGTGTCATTCAATATGGAAAACGCCAATCCTACGCCCGATAAAAAAAAAACGGCATAATGTGTGAGCAGGTCAGGAGTGGCGCTTCTGAGTGAGGCCTTTTTGTTATCTGCTGCTCAACATTTATTCATTTTTTTCAGTAGGCAGCTCTACTGGGTGGGTCCAATCTGTGCACCTCGGTCTGAGACCAAGGGGCTAGAGTCGCCTAAGCAACCAGACAGCACAATTAAACTAAACTAAACTAATCTAGCTAACTAAAAGAACAAACTAAACTAAATTTATAAAACAAAACTTATATACACTTTATTTACAACAAACTTACAAAGCAATAAAAATGTAGATGAATACGAAAATAAAAATAAACTTTACAGAAACAACTAAATAAACTTAGAAATAAACAACTAATCCACCTGAATATACCACTACAAACACTAATAAGAAACCCAAATGTCTAACTATCTTTACTAGATTACACCTAAAAATACCAACACTAAACACAACAGTACAGCAGACAGCTTAACTGTGGCAGTAATCTATACTGTAATAACTTAAGTGAGGCAACTCAACGAGGACATAGACGTTTATTTACATAGAGACATGACAAACACAAAGGGCATCTGCCTTGAGTACAGCATCTCCATATTGGCTCTCTAGACTTGGGCGGAAATCGTTTGTCTCTCATGTCAACATCCGACTTGTTTAGTCACTGATAGTGCGCACCTTCTTTCTGCACTATCTTGGATGGCGGTGCGCATGGCAAAGTCATAACATTGCCCCCGTCTTAGCACTTTTCGTCCCGAAAAGTAACACTGCAGCTGAGGTTTGACAGTTCAGGTGGAGGTCGATCAGTGGGAGCCACAGGCGGCAGGGAGCGTGTTCCCCACGAGGCCATCCGCATTGTTTTCCTCCAGTGCCGCTTTCTCTTTCTCCAGTTGACCAGGCTGTTGTTGCGATAATGACGTGGCCGTTTGCCACACAAAGAGATAGGGTCGAGCACTGTTTTCTTCAGCACAGCCGTTGATCGGACACGCTGTCTCAGCAGACCTTCCCGACAGACGCCTCTCAAGGGAGCTGCAGGTTCGCTTGCAGGCACGTTGCAAGCAAAGTCCAATGCACCGCAGTCATCCTCAGACAACAGTCTTACGTCCAGAAGATAAGTCTCTTCAGGTTCAAGTGGAAAATGTCTTCCTCTTGACAGCTCAGATTTAGAGTGGTTTGATTGACATTCATCTATGCCAATGTCGATGATGATGGTAGAAGTACATATGCCCTGTTGGTGGTTTTCTTGGCATCTAAATTCTATGTAATGCGCCGCACGTACAGTTCATGCTAAACCTCTGGATGCAGTTGTCAAGCTTCGAATTTCCCTCGTGAGCACCGACAGATAGGCAGAGGTCTTTAAGGTCCATAGCAACAGGCTTGAACGCAGATCCAACGTTGTCTTGCTCCGTCCGGCTCATTGAGGTACTGGTAACAGGTACAACAGGAACAAACGCTTCAGGCACGTAACAGACTTCAGTTAAGGTACTGGTAACAGGTACAACAGAATCAAACGCTTCAGGCACGTAACAGTCTTCAGTTTCTTCATTTGTCACTTTCCGTTCGATTCGGTACATCTTGTTGAGATCATCACAGCAATCGTTGTCACGTTTCTCGTCTTGAAAGTCACAACCACAAGACTTGCCCACAACACAGACACAGACGGCGCTCCAATTCCCAGCGTCTCCGTCACCACTGTTTGTGCAGCCACAGTCTTGAGCACGCAACTTCATTACCAACGAGTCTACAGGCAACTGCTCCTTTACCAACGAGTCTACTCGAGACACCATTTTATCTACCCTTTTCCCCATACTGTTAATTTGTTCGCACATTGCATCAATACCTTCATTTATCTTGCCAATAAGCTCATGAATCTCCGATTTAATTTCAAATAAGTAGGTATCTGGATCTTCGTCTTCATCTATCAAGGCTTGCCGGAGACGAGCTGTAAGCACCTCCTTGGTACCACCAATTATCTCATATCGGTAACGAAGTTCCTTCCTAAGCTCTCTAACCGAGAGTTGGTCTAATTGTTTCAAATCTGCCATTGTAAATCCTACCTCCTCTCGTTGAGTTGCCTATAATCCCACTTCTGACAACCAATGTAAAAAGTGAGGCAACTCAACGAGGACATAGACGTTTATTTACATAGAGACATGACAAACACAAAGGGCATCTGCCTTGAGTACAGCATCTCCATATTGGCTCTCTAGACTTGGGCGGAAATCGTTTGTGTCTCATGTCAACATCCGACTTGTTTAGTCACTGATAGTGCGCACCTTCTTTCTGCACTATCTTGGATGGCGGTGCGCATGGCAAAGTCATAACAATACTAATAAAGGCAGTAGCTATTGCAGACAGTAAGCTACTAGCAACAGTAAAGCAGATCTACAGCAGACAGGCAGCAGGCAGCTATAATGGCAGTACTATAGCATTAATGGCAGTACTATAGCAGTAATGGCAGTAAGACAGTAGAAATAACGACAGGAATTATAGCCTGCAATTATACAAAATAAAAAAACATAAGACATATGAAAAATATATAAAATAATGATAATAATCATTATAATGGACTAGATCTAGACTAACACACACTCAAAACAATCTACGCAGGTAATAACAATCACCTTCATTTGGCTAATAAAAGCCATACATATTCAAGTCAAAGTCTAAGCCACAACCCACATTGGGCCAGACAACAATAACATAAATCTAAGTCTAGGCTCAACAAACTGAACAAAGCCGCAATGACAGCGATGCTTAGGACGCAGCCATCTTTTACATTAAAAAGTAGGACAAACTGCCAACTTAATAGAGTGGTTATCCAAGCAATAAAATATTAATAAAAATACATAGGGAACATAAAATAATAAAATATTTCAAATAGACAGAAGTATAGAAAAACAATAAGGGGATCATTAAGGATGGCGCAAGGGGGTGACGCTACCCAAGTCTACGGAACTTCCGGTTCCATCAGAGGCAATCCTGGCTAATTAACTAGCCAGTGATGTCACTCCACTAATCAGTCTACATCTAGACTATAACAGTAGATGTAGGAATAACTAATACAAATACAAACTAAAGAAGTAAAAATAAAAACATTTTCCAACCTACAGGCGGTCCCAGCTGAAATTACACACAAGAAAATAACTATACAGGCACCACTACCAGCACTGACCACTGGTCCAGACAAAAGAGAGCTCAACGTGGTTCCGGAGCTAACTATAACTGGTCAGCGCGAACATATCGGAGAGCATGACGTCACGCTAATTACCTAAAACTAAACTGGACTACTGATTTCCCTAATTTGTACCTAGCCGTACGCTATAATAAGTAATAAGTAAGTTGCGCTATAATAAAATCTAGCAAATTACTAATCTTATCTTATCTTATCTTATATAATACAGACGTTACTTCAAAAAAGAAGATGATTACGTCCTACGCGTCATGCATTTAGTCATGCATATTAACCAATGACTTAAATTCTGCTAAGTCACTGGTTTTCCTGGCTAGCTCAGGCAACCCATTCCATGCTCTAATAGCACTAGGGAAGAAGGAGTATTTGTACAAATTTGTCCTAGCATATGGGACGAGGAATGTGCCTTTATCTTTGTGTCTTTCAGAGTATTTTATTAAATTTTGTTTTTGTATTTGAAGATTATGGTTCAGTGTTTTATGTATTATTTCTACTTTACTTTTGAGCCTTCTGTCCTGAAGGCTTTCTAAATTTAGTGATTTTACTAAAGGTGTTACTCTAGTCAAATGTGAATATTCGTTTGTTATGAATCGCACTGCTCTATTTTGTGTCTGTTCTAGTTTCTTAATGTTTTCTTGAGTTGAGGGGTCCCAAACAGAGGATGCATATTCTATTATTGGCACGGACTACACAACATTATATACCAAATTAAACAGCATTAAAAAGAAAATCTTAAAATTTAATTTTACAAAAATACAAAAAGGAAGATAAAAAGTTATTTCTATTCTAAACTCATATGGGGGCTCTATACCGTTTACAGACCTGCACATAAACTGATATTAAAAAATAACAACGAATCCAACACTTATGTCAAAGACAAAAATAAGCAGAACTAATCAGGGACAAAAATAGGAAAGAACATCCACAGCTCTAATGCTAGTTAACTATTTTAAAAACTACTTTTCCTCTACGAGTAAAACACAAATAACAGAAAAAGACTAAAACTAGCAGAAAGTTATAAATAGCGGCAACTACAAAATACTCAGCACTGAACTATATAAACTATAAAGACACTAAATTACAAACATCTTAGCCCAGGCCTATATAAATTACAAATTAAAATAAAGATAAAATTAGGTCAAAAATTAGATCTAGGATCGCCAGCTCACAAATGCAATACTTAATTTTTATAAATGTGAATGTTCTCTCAGTTATTCCTTGACAGGTCTTCAACAATACCTAGTAATCTCTATTCAAAATCTGTTAAGGCCGCCAAAAAAAGCAACATAGAGTCTATCAAATATTTGTACATTAACTTAAGAAGCCGACGATCAAGAGAATAGCACATGTTGTCTGGTCTAGCACATGTTGTCTGGTCTAGCACATGTTCTTTTGGTAAGTGTTTTCATTGTATTTCCAACTCTTCCTTGCTCTTTGCTTCTTATAAATGCTATGTTATGTTTAGAAACATCGTTGTGAGACCCATTTACCGGACACCTTGACACCTAATGGAGGAAACAAAAAAGACAAAGCTTTACAAGGAAGACAGAAAAAAAAAACAAGACAAATTGAACTTAAAAAACTAGACTTACAAAGTATGTATTAAAATATTAGTAGATCATATGCTGTAAAATTAAATATAATGTTTATTATATAGAGGTAGGTAAGACTAAGTGACTTTTTAAACCAGTTTATCAATCACGAAAAAAAAAAAACAAGAAAAACATTTAAAAATTATTTTTTTTTAAAAAGACGACACCTTCATTATACAAATTCAAATATAATAAAATAAGTAAAGAAAAAGTAAAACATGTTTTGGTTCAATTCGGGTATCGAGACTGTGACATCGTAAGCTGCCAAAAATATGGACAGCTGATTGCAAAAAAGACTAACGATTATCCTAGAAATTTAACAGTTGATGTATATCGCCGAGAAAAGAATTACTAGCTCGTTGGCTACACGTGGAAAACTCTAATTTGACCGTTATCATTTTTTTAGTATGAAATGAAATAAATTTGGCAAGAGATCTATATCTAGGATTCTAAGTCTAGATCCAACATTGGTTTTGAAAGAACTATCGCGAACGGGAATTTCCGAATGTAAGGCTTTATTGATTCAAGAGTTTAATAAAGGAAAAATCTGCGCATCATCTTTTAAGTCTAGACTAGTCTGAGATCTAAATGATTATCATTG
Organism: Biomphalaria glabrata; assembly: GCF_947242115.1. Lineage (NCBI taxonomy): Eukaryota > Metazoa > Mollusca > Gastropoda > Planorbidae > Biomphalaria > Biomphalaria glabrata. Next base: position 25,420,566 of record NC_074723.1, read on the forward strand.
GAATATTATAAGTGTACTAGATATATTTATATATGTCTATGATCTATACTTTCGCTTAAACGAAAAATTCTATAAAATATTCGTGCACCAATATCTTTTTACCCTCGTCAACACTGTCGTGTTGATAAGGACATTTTTTTTAGTCTCACTATGCCGAATTTTGTTCCTTTGACGTCATTTGGAATTATTTTAGTAAAAATTAAATGCTACAAGAACTCACACGTAATTGTCTATTAAACCTCGTCAGCTTTCTCGTGTTGATAATTTTTTTTAGTCTAACTAGGCCGAGTTACGTAGTGGAATTTTTTTTTTATTTGACTTCAATCGGAGTGATTTCATTAAATGGAATGCGCGTGCAAAAATGCTTATTAACCCTCGTCAACTCTCTCGTCTTACAAAAGACGTTTTTTTTTTAGTCACGTGACTTAGTAAAAAAAAAACAGCGGAACCTTTGCCCAACGCTATTATTGGAGTACAATAGTCTGACTAGGTTTTAAGTAAATTGCGTATTTTTTTTTCTTCTGTGTCACCATAGGCCTGGGGCCTTCAATTAAGTAAGGCTGGCCCTGATGTAAGTATATATGTTGTGTATGTATGTATGTATGTATGTATGTATGTATGTATGTATGTATGTATGTATGTATGTATGTATAGTACCTTGTGACCGAGCCTCGCTTAACTGAATAAGTTTTCATGGAATTGTAATATTTATCCAAATTCATTTTGGAAACATTTCTGTAATAACCACTTCCAATTCCTAACATATTTCATATTTAGTTCTAAACGCCGTTGTACAATGCAATTAGAATAGAGGATCTTATAAGTGCCCCTGTAGTGTAGAAAAAAAACTATTTCTCACGTAAAGTCGCTTTCCTTTGCGGCTTTTACTTAAAACAATAGGCCTGTTATTGGCTTGGAAGAAAGTCTTCGTAGTGGAACTACTTAAATGCTTACATTCTGACATTTAGTACTGCAGTTAGTGCATAAAATGTGGAAACATTTCAATACAACTTTAGTTATGCTCGTATTCATTCTTTTCGGAACTTCTTTATCTTCATCTCAAATCAAATGATGCTAAATCTCTGGCTTTGTAACAAAGTAATACACAATTATTTTCCCTGATCGACTTAAAATCATTGCCTTAGTGTTCTAAAGAAGGCCTCATCAAATCCTTTTTAGGACATAAAAGTCGCAGCATTATATGTCTTTGCGTGATGTAACACGTTTAGCATTATCTGTCTTTTCGTGATGTAACACGTTTCTAAACAATAAATAAATCAATATAACAATATAAACAGTTACTTTTTGGTCCAACTAATACATTCCAGGGTGCAATCTTGTCATCATTATAAGTGGAAACTAGTTTTATGTTTCTTTCCATTAAAATTCATCAGTTTTCTTTGTTTCTTTTTACTTCTTTTATAATATTTTTTAGAACACGCCTGAACATCCCCCCCCCCCCAATTATGTTTGTCTGGTCAGGGGAACTACGGAAAATATTTTGCCTGCAGCGTTGCACCAGCTGTACCAGCCTCTTTACCAGTAACTTTAGCGATAACCCTTATAATAGCAATAATCCTTATCCTAGAATTGACCTACTTTCAAATATCGCTCTTGTCTAAAGGGCAACAGTTGTTATAATGAAAAACGCTCACGGGTCGAACTGAGTTTCATCAATAGGATTCAATCAGAAAATAATCATCGAATGGGGCAAGACATAATTGTGTTCCAAGCCGTAGGCTCCAAACCTTTGCTCTTTAAAAACAATTCATCTCAAAACATTGACAATAACGTTGTTGTAGTGATGCGGTATCTAAGATCAATGTAAATGTGTCATGAAAGATACCCGTTCGTTGTTACCTTGTTTACTTCAAACTCACAGTCGGCAACTTAGGCTCGCTGTTTGGTAAGCAATGTAGGTCAAAAGAAAGGTTTAGATAATTTAAGTACAAATAACGTGGAGGTAGAATACAAATGTTTTTCTTTTTTCTTTTGTTTTAAACTGATGTTAGTGAACTACTAGTGTCGTGATGTAATATCTGAAGCAAATCTTAAGCTGTAAGTCTTTGTATGGATGTATGCATGCATGTATATATATTTGTATGTATGTATGTGTACAATAAAAAGCAACACATTATCTAATCTGAACACAACTTAGCAAGAATGATGCTTCAGTGGCTAGCAAGATTAGATCATGCCTGGTGTGGAAGCTCCCTTTAATATCCTTCCTGAAAAAAAAATTGTAAATAGAGATGTTCATACATGGAGCCAATTCATAAATTGAAAGTTTTTGGTGTATGAGGTGTAAAGAAAACGTAAGAATTGATCACTGAATAATCCATATAACTTATTTGGGGGCACTTTTCAGCACAGTGGAATCCGAATTTTAACTTTTTCGATTGTCGCTCATGTATTATTTAGTTGATAACAGTGATCTTTCAATATGGCGTCCTTGACCTTGTTTATTTTCACAATTTCTTTAAAAATCTCTTCTATTCTTCCCCTTATATGTTCCTTATGTTTTTCTTTTCTTTCATTAGATCGCCATCACATTTCCTCATATCGTTTTCTTTTCTTCTTTTTTTCAGATTTTATTGTTGCTGAATGAACGTCAACGGGATCTTGAAAATCAAAGTGTAAACAAAGAGAAGATTTCAGTGATTCATTTCAAGTGGGAGACTCGCCAACTGTCAGAAATATGCGAAACAAGACGATTTTTTGGAACTGAATCATTTAGCCGATATCTTTGAATAAACTCTTAATCTGAAGAAACTGTGAAAGTTGTATCCTCTTTAGCTCCATACAGAATTCTTTTTTTGTCAATGTCACTCGGGGTACTATGAAGATTTATTTAACAAGGTTACTCAGATGGAGAAATTATTTTTTTACAACTACGGTAGTATACATTTTCCTCTCTAAAGTAAAGTTCCCCTTTCAGACCTTGTGATCTATAGGGCAGATGATATAAAGGTCATCTGTTTCTGTGGCCCATGATTAACGAGGGTGTCATGTGGCCAGAACAACGAACAACCGCATTCTTTACTTTCCACAACTTATGTCAGGTTGGGTGGACTCAGAGGCGCCCAAAAATCAGGAAGTTAAAAATCCCAGTCTTCACCAGGATTTGAACCCGGGACCTTTACCGCTCAGCCACTACGCCTCCTTTTCCTCTCTAGTTCTTTCTTTATGTTACTACAGAATTTTCACTTTGTTTTTCCCACAGCATCTTTTTCTTGAAACGAATACGTCCTTGAGGTTCTGTACTCATTACTAACAGAGCACTTGACGTTTGGCAAAGCTAATCCTGGTTAAATTGATGCCCTACGGATAGGCTTGCGCATAACTAATTTCAATTCCTACAATGCCCGAAACCAATCTTCTACCAAGTGCGTCCCCAGGTGACGGCAAGGGCAAAGATCCTTAGATATACGTTTAGCTGTTAATATCAAATAAACAGAAGCTAATCAATTGATTTGCAGTCATGGAAGATGCGTTGGATTCCAGTGTTTAGGATGTTCCACTAAACATCTTTTAAAACATTCAGGAAATTAATACATAAAGTTAGTATACGGAAGTATAACTATAAGCCGGATAGACGAAACTCTTTAGGTAGGGATTTTCTCAAATCATATCTTATAAATTGATTACTGACGTTAATTCAAAAGATAATTACGTCTTACGCATTTCGTTTGTTAATTTTGTAAAATTAACACCACCTCAACATCCTTAATAAGAGACAGTATCTATAGAGTATATGGAGGAATTATGAAATCAACTTTCATTACTTGAAGAAAAACATAAAAATGCAGTTTTTTGGATTATAGGTGACTTCAACCTCCCCGATATTGAAAATCATTAACCATAGACCACCATCAAAACCTTAAGGATATTAATGAACTATTTATAGAAACAATTCACATTTTAAATTTAGATCAAATTATTAAAAAACTAACTAGACTAAACAACATATTAGATTTATTTCTAACCAACAAATCTGGATTAGTGGTAAATTATGAAATAATCTCTGGACTAACCGAACATAATATTGTTAATATTACACAGTCAACTAAAAGCAGTAACCATTATAAAACCAAAAACAAAACTTCCAGCCTGGAACAAATGCAACCTAACACAACTACACCAAGCTACATTAAACTTTCAACAAATATTCTTATCAGAAAAAGACATCTCTGGAATTTCATTAAACGCCATTTCAGAAACAGTATAGAAAATCAAATAAATAAATGCTATTCAATAATAAATTAATGAGACTTTGCAAACAGAAAGAAAACCTATTTTAAAAATTTAAGGCAGAAAAAGAGTCCATAAAAAACTACCTACAAACACCTAACCCAAAAAGTTAGGTTACAGCTGCAGAGCGAATGCATAAATAGGTAATATCTGAAGACAACAATTAAAACTTATGGTCATACATTAAATCTAAAAAAATGGTAACAACAGGAGCATCCCCATTAAAAGGCGAAGATAACTTAACACATACCGATAATAAAATTAAAGCTGATATTCTTAATAAATATTTTGCATCATCATTCAAACACATATTAATTTCATGTTTCAAAGGATTGACACATGAAATGCGTAGGATGTAATTATCTTCTTTCTTGAAGACACGTTTGTAATATATAAGTTAAGATCTAGTCATGTTAATCTGTGAGTAACTTAAACTGTGCCAAGTCCTTAGTTTTCCTGACTGATTCAGGAAACCCATTCCATGCTCCAATGGCACTAGGGAAGAAGGAGCACTTATTCTAATTAGTCCTAGCATATGTAATAAGAAATGTGCCTCTATCTTTGTGTCTTTCTGAGTATTTCATTAGGTTTTGTTTTTCTATTTGTAAATTATGGTTTAGTGTTTTATGTATTATAGCTATTGCACCTTCTAGTCTTCTGTCCTGAAGTGTCTCTAAGTGTAGGGATTTATTATAAATCTCACTACTCTATTTTGCGTTTGTTCTAGTTTCTTTATGTTTTCTTCAATTGAAGAGGGTGCCAAACAGAAAATGCATATTTCAATATTGGTCTTGCTAAGGTTAAAAAGCATTTTAGTTTTACGTTCTTGTTTGATTTGTAAAAATTTCTTTAAATAAACCCTAATGTTTGTTTTTCTAAAACCTTTTTAGCTTTCTTATGAATGTTTTTCTCAAACAGCTGACCTAATGGGATTTGTTGTTTTTGCCAATAACCTTACCGCAGCATTTTGGATTTTAGGAAGTTTATTTTTAATGTTTAGATTGCCATACTAGACCTAAAATATTGCAGATGTGAGCGTGATAAAACAAAGCCAATGTCTTTTCGCTAACATTAATATTGAGGAGGCACAAAACCCCAGTGCAAAGCCCTCAGCCCTCTGGATGACAAAAGTGGTCATCATCGAACCACGATGGACGAACTATAAATCTTAGCAGCCTTTTTTTTTTGTTGATGTCATCAGTATTTGCAGAAAAATTTATCTTATTGTCTTAGATAGTACCAAGGTATTTAAAAGTTTACACTATTTCAATATTCTCTTAATATAATATTTCTTCTTTTCCCTACGAAAACCGATTATCATTTCCTTTTTCTTTTTTTTTACATTCAATATTTAAAAATATCTTTTCAGTATTTTTCAATGTGTTCTATTTCTCTGAAATACTCATTAACGTCATAGTTCTCTCTCAGCAATCATCTGAAAAGAATACGTTTTTTTACAAACTCATCTAAAAGAGACAACTCCGAAACTAAACAACTTCTGCCTTTGATGATCAAAGGAGGCTATGAGTCAAAAAGAAGAGCAGGCTGAAGTCGGGGTCAACGGGCCTCATGGCGCTAATCACATTGACATGTCATCTCATCTATGTTGAAGTTCGGTTACAATTTTAACAGATGTGAAGCCCTGCCTGAGGAATCCCGCTCATGTAAGGGACCGGGCTGATGGTTCTTCTACGTCTGCCTTTGAGCCAGTAGCAGAGATCAGAAAATATAAACTACTGGTCAACAATTGAAGACTAAAAATCTAAAAATTAATTTTTGAAAAAGAATCTCTAAAATATTTCTACATGAGAAAGAAATCTATCTTATTTTAATAGTAACCTAAGTTTCTCCTTAAGAGTATACACCAGACAAAACACCAAAGGGAGAAATCTTCAAGTATTAATATAAGAAATCGTCTCTACATTTTTGCCTCTGAGAGAAGGAATCACTCACAACTGTAAGTGTACACATTCATGGATATATATGAGACAGTGACATAGCAAGGAAAAATACTTTTATGTCGGCGTTATTACGAAATAACTCGGTGAGAATAAAAAAAAAAGATCAAGGAAAACACTAAAAAAAAATTATACAACTTAAAATAAAATTTAAAAAATAAATTTAAATAAAAATTTAAATCCAGGTTTATGAAGTTCAGACTTAAATAGAGGTTTGTAAAAGGAATTTTTAAAATGTCTTTTTTAATTGTCTTCAAGAAACAGACGAGTTATTGGTGCGTTTGGACACACATTTCCTTGGAACATTGACTGAGCACAAAATACCAGTCAAGTTGGACCTCATTTCGTCAGCTAAATTTAGATATTCTACACTCGTCTAATACAGCAATATCTTGGAGACTTCTATTCCATAGCGTTTATTATTGAGTTCTTCAGTGGTGTAAGATGGATATTATAATAATAATTATAGCTTTTATATAGCACAAATTTCATGCTTATAGCATGTCCAGAGAGGTATGGCCCAATCTTATTTGTGGACCGGTGGGGGTGGGGGTGGGAGGGGGTTACTGGGAGAAGGTTTTCATGCTGCCTTTAGGCGCTCAGTATTGTTAACATTGTTGCAACATTCAAAGAAGTGGCTAATAAACCAAGCTATAGAAAGTCATCTCTTTTAACGTTGTACATTGTGTCCGTTTATTTGATGTCAGTGTTGAAACTCTAGGACGTCTAGGAGAAAGACAAATATTTTGGTTGCTCATGGAACTGTTGACTTCTTTACTTTAACAAACATATTGCATCATTTCATCTTATTGTATGTTTTTTCCTGTCTATATATCCTTATATTTGATTTTTAGATCTATATGCTCATTTTTTATTTTATTATGGTAGATACCCCCTCAGGGACCCTTACTTTCGTTACTTTGCATAAGGAATATTCTTCTACAAAAATGCATTAAAGAGGTTGAGTAAAGATTTTTTTATGCATATTAGGTCCAATGTGGCCACCAAAATACTGAAAATATACTATATTGAAATATGCTAGTATCTAAAAATCTCATAATTAAATTTTTTTCATAAAAGGGGATTTCGGTTAAAATTAGTGAAAGTAACAACAAACCAAAATTTAGGGATCTCATCACAAAACAATATGACATATATAACATTGGTTAATCTGCCTTTATTTGAAGAAAAATATAGCCTAATACATTGACATATTTATATGTATTTATTTATCATAGTGTTGTGATCAGTTCTAAAAAAGGAACATTTATTACTAAAATTGGTGCCATATTTTCCGTCTTTGATCTGATCTGAAATATCTTCAAAGAAACTAATTATTCTATATTTAGTTGTCTTTTGTCTTGTGTTTTTAAATGTCATCGTTGGCTCTGTATTTGTTGTATTGTGACGTTAATTTTTATAGTAAGAATTTTTGTCTAGACACTCCTTTTTACTTTGTTTTATTTATGTAGATATATCAGATGTAGATCTATGTAGATATATCAGATGTAGATTTATGTAGATATATCAGATGTAGATTTATGTAGATATATCAGATGTAGATCTATGTAGATCTGATTGATTGTTACCAATCACAATGTATGTTTTGTCCATTTTCTCTTTGCAAATTTACTATTCCATCATTTTTTAACCTCATTTTTTTGGTATTATGGATAAACCACTGGCGGATCCTGAACTTTGGAGTGGGGAGGGGGGCGATTTTTTTCCAAACACTAACCCTAACGCCCAGTAAACCCTAACCCTATGCATAAACGTGCGTACAGCATATATATATATAGCGCCTATATATATATATATATATATATATATATATATATATATATATATATATATATATATATATATATATATATATATTCGATATATGAGAATAAAATAAGACTGTTTCTCAATGTTCGGCGAAAAAAAAAACAGAACAAAAAACAATCATGTTGAGGCCTTTCTCTTGCAAACTTGGGGGTCTGGGAGAGCGCTTTAAGCTTCCTCAGTTGGGTTCGGGGCGAAGCCCCGACACCCAAAAGCGTTTTCTTGCATTTTTTACTGCAGAAACGCATTCTCTTGACATCTACAGCTCACTATTTATCAATGGGGTAGGTTCGGGGCGAAGCCCCGACGCCAAAAGCGTTTTCTTGCATTTTTCACTACAGAAACGCATTCTCCTGACATCTACAACACATTATTTATTAGTGGGGTTCGGGGCGAAGCCCCGACTCCAAAAGCGTTTTCTTGCATTTTTCACGGCTGAAACGCATTCTTCTGACATCTACAGCTCATTATTTATTAGTGGGGTTCCCAAAAGCGTTGTCTTGCATTCTTCAATGCAGAAACGCATTCTCCTGACATCTACAGCTTATTATTCATCATTGAGGTTCTGGGCGAAGCCTCGACGCTAAAAGCGTTTTCTGGCATTCTTCACTGCAGTAACGCATTCTCCTGACCTACAGCTCATTATTCATTCTATTATAAAGGGCCTTTTAAATAATGTGGAAAAATATTCTAACATGAATTTATAGTCCTTTAATACATTGCAAATACAACCGATTTGTTCTTGAAAAGATAAGATACCCCACATATTTAGATTAAGGCTTTGAGGATCGCCGCCGAAAAAAAAAATCAATTAATAATATTCAATAAAATTCTAGCATAAATTGTGAGTTATAGTCCTAAATTTATTTAACTAGAAAAATATAGGATTGAGTAAAGGTTGGAAAAAGTCGACTAGGAAAAGATCATCTGGCTTTTGAACTCATCTCAACCGTGACTGTTATATTGAAAAATTTCGTTTGAATTATAACTTTTCCAAAGCAAAGTCTTTCTAAAAATAGTTATGATAAATTCATGTGAAATTACACAAACTCTCTCTGGAAAGGGGAATGGCGGTAAAATGAAAACGATTAATCCTTGCTGCTTTTTATAATTTCTGCTAATGATTGCATTTTGCATTAAAGAATAGGGGTTGGGCGACTCGATATAAGAATTTACTTTATTGCATATATAAATTATATTAGTGACAGATTTTTTAAATTTTGTAATTTCTTACTATAATACAAAAAGAAAAAGTATTGTTTTGTCCGTTGGGGGTAAGGTGATTGCTAGTATCGCACTTCCACCTGTTTATATTATATAGATATTCGACTAATTTTGTTCACATACTATGATTTCTCCATAAAAGTAGGACCGAACCCCCCCCCCCCCCACTCAAAGGGTTTAGATGGGAAGGGCAGTAGAGGTATTCGCTCCTCCCCTTCCAATCGGCCAACAGGTGAACGACATAATATAAAGACCGGTTAAAATACCAATAACAAGTTTTAAGCATATAGATATTTAATTGATTCTGTTAGCAATATGTGATTTCTACGAATAAATAGGACCGCCCCCCCCACTCGAAAGTTTATGGTGGGGGGGGGGCGGATTGATGCCATCGCCCCCTCCCGACCCTACCAAATCGGCCAAAATACTAGAAAGGGGGGGGGAATTAATCTAAAAATAGGTTGAAATATAAATAATTAGTATATATTATTAACATAAGTAATAAATTCGTATACAAATTGTGTTATATATACAAATTGTATACTAAAATTCGTCCGCCCCCCCCCTTCGGGGGGGGGGGGCGGCCGAGTGGGGGCAGGGGCAATCGCCCCTACCGCCCCCCCCCTGAACCCGCCAGTGGGATAAACATATTATAATACTACTATTGTAAGAGGTTGACATTTTATATTGGTTTTAAACTGAAACTTTGTACCTTATTTTGTGTGTTAAATAATTTTCATTCATTTTACTATATTTCATTGATATTATTCTACAGTAAGGCTCATTGGAGTGTGTATATTATTATTTAATACCTGCCACGTACACATTTAAAAATAAGTTTTATTATAACATAAAATCTACAATACAATATTACAAAGATGGCAGATTAATTAGCATTGAAAGGAGATGAAAAAAAATTTTTTTCAATTAAAACTAGACCAAGAATACCAGAGAGAAAAAAAAAAAAGAGAAGATAAATAGGGAAAGAGAAAGACAGACAGAATCTAAGAGAAAAAGAAGACAAACAAGAGAGAGAGAAATAGAAAAGAAAGATTGGCAGTAGATAAATTGAAACTTCGGTCTGGACAAACTAGTGAAAGTAATACTTCATGCACAAAACACGCCAAAATTTAGAGATCTCACCAGATAATTAGATAACATTGAACACTTTTATCGATTAGTTTGAGCTCATATGTTCTTCGAACAAAATTGATAAATCATAATGGTCTCGATTCCGTCTATCAGGACTTACAGGATCAAGTTTAAATATAATACGTCTAAATAGCATACCTAGTATGGATACAAATGAGAGGAAAGATTATTGTCAGAGATAAATTGATTTCATTGGGTAAATCTGAAGATGACCACCGCAAACCTTTTTTTTTTTTCAGTTCGTCTTGATAAAGACAAAGATCCTAATCTATATATATAATTCTCTTTTTCCCTCAAAAGTTTAAACAAGAAGTAAAGGAAAGATCACTCTCTTATTTCTGCGGATAGTCCACGAGCAAACACAAGAGTAGTATGCACACTACGGATGGCTGCCTGAGCGCTGGACTGTCGTTTAAATTGATCAAACCCTGCCCGCTCCAATTCCCCTTTGTTCTGTGAAAGGTTTGGACTAGAAAGTAAACTATCTTTAACTCTGACGGAACATTCGAAACATTGTAAAACATTTTACAAACACAAAACAGCAGCGCCGGACCTAACCATTGTGACTTAGAAGTCATGGAAAGAGATTAAGTAATCTACTATGTATATATATGTAAATAGCAGGGCTATACTTAACCATTGTGGGGCCTTATGCGAAACGATTTCGCGGGGCCAAGTTTGGGTAGGGAAGCGGATAATAAGTGAAATTTAAGAGTTTGTATTACAAAGTAAATTCGTCTATGCATTTTATCCATTCATAACTACGTACAGAATTACTTTACGAACCTTGCGTGTAACAAAGTCATAGAGTATATCATAATAATTCTGTTTCCTACATACATCACGCTCAATAGCAATAATTACCAAATGTTTCAATCTATCTTTGAGAATTGTTGACCTCAAGTAATTCTTCATTAGTTTGAGGCGCGAGAAGCTTCTTTCACCAGGTATATTTTAAGGACTCTTTCGTATATTTTGCGATTTCGGGAGATTTCCAGGAGCTCTAGGTAAATCGACAGGAGGGCGCGGGAAATCTGTTTTAAGTTAAAAAATGGTTTAATTTAATAATTTATACACCTTGAATTAGCGCGGGTCCTATGAAAGTGAGGGTCCTATGAATCTATATATATGCTTCTCTTCTTCGCTCAACAGTTTGGACGAGAAGAAGAAGTAATGGAAAGATCACTATTTTATTTCTGCTGGTAGAGTTATCCCACGAACTTTACGAGCCTTGCGTGTAGCGAAGTCTTACAATGTATCATGAAAATTTTATTTCCTACATAGATAACGCTCAATAGCAACAATTAACAAATGTTTCAACCTATCTACGAGAATTGTTGAATTAAAGTAATTCTTCGTTAGTTTGAGGCGCGAGAAGCTTCTTTCACCAGATTACACAATTACGGCTAATGCATAATGCTGTTTTTATTTATCGCCCGTGGGATTGGCGTTTTCCATATTGAATGACACCCCAAAATGACACATTTTTGTCTATACATTTCATGAGATTTGTATGAGTTTTCAAAAGATTTTTAATAATTTCTGAAGATTTCCCTGACTTTTTCAAATATTTTGCAATTTCAGGATATTTTTCCAGGAGCTCCTGGTAAATCAGGCGGCCGCGAGAAATCTGTTATAAGTCATAAAACGGTTTAATTTAATAATTTACTCATAGAATAAATGCGGGTCCTATGAAAGTGTGGGGCCCACTGCGGTCGGATAGGTTGGTGTGGCCTATGGCCGGCCCTGCAAGTAGCGGCGTATGCTACGCCGCCGGTCGACTAGTAATATTATATTCCAATTCAGGAATAGTCTTCTTCATTGGCTACAAATGGCTGAAATTGATATTGAAGATCCAAAACAACTTTCGGTAATGTCTATTATTTATAACGTGCTTACAAACAATATTGATGCACTTCTCACATTCTTGAAAGAAAGAAACAATATTGATGCACATCTCACATTCTTGAAAGAAAGAAACAATACTGATGCACTTCTCACATTCTTGAAAGAAAGAAACAATACTACTGCACTTCTCACATTCTTGAAAGAAAGAAACAATATTGATGCACATCTCACATTCTTGAAAGAAAGAAACAATACTGATGCACTTCTCACATTCTTGAAAGAAAGAAACAATACTGATGCACTTCTCACATTCTTGAAAGAAAGAAACAATATTGATGCACATCTCACATTCTTGAAAGAAAGAAACAATACTGATGCACTTCTCACATTCTTGAAAGAAAGAAACAATACTGATGCACTTCTCACATTCTTGAAAGAAAGAAACAATACTGATGCACTTCTCACATTCTTGAAAGAAAGAAACAATACTGCTGCACTTCTCACATTCTTGAAAGAAAGAAACAATACTGCTGCACTTCTCACATTCTTGAAAGAAAGAAACAATACTGATGCACTTCTCATATTCTTGAAAGAAAGAAACAATACTGATGCACTTCTCACATTCTTGAAAGAAAGAAACAATACTGATGCACTTCTCATATTCTTGAAAGAAAGAAACAATACTGCTGCACTTCTCACATTCTTGAAAGAAAGAAACAATACTGATGCACTTCTCACATTCTTGAAAGAAAGAAACAATACTGCTGCACTTCTCACATTCTTGAAAGAAAGAAACAATACTGATGCACTTCTCACATTCTTGAAAGAAAGAAACAATACTGATGCACTTCTCACATTCTTGAAAGAAAGAAACAATACTGATGCACTTCTCACATTCTTGAAAGAAAGAAACAATACTGATGCACTTCTCACATTCTTGAAAGAAAGAAACAATACTGATGCACTTCTCACATTCTTGAAAGAAAGAAACAATACTGCTGCACTTCTCACATTCTTGAAAGAAAGAAACAATACTGATGCACTTCTCATATTCTTGAAAGAAAGAAACAATACTGCTGCACTTCTCACATTCTTGAAAGAAAGAAACAATACTGATGCACTTCTCACATTCTTGAAAGAAAGAAACAATACTGCTGCACTTCTCACATTCTTGAAAGAAAGAAACAATACTGCTGCACTTCTCACATTCTTGAAAGAAAGAAACAATACTGATGCACTTCTCACATTCTTGAAAGAAAGAAACAATACTGATGCACTTCTCACATTCTTGAAAGCACTGGCGGATCCAGAACTTTGGAGTGGGGGGGGCGATTTTTTTCCAAACCCTAACCTTAACGCCCAGTAAACCCTAACCCTATGCATAAACGTGCGTACAGCATATACATACATATATATATATATATATTCGATATATGAGAATAAAATAAAACTGTTTTTCAATCTACGGCAAAAAAAAAACAACAGGAAAACAAACAGTCATGTTGAAGCCTTTCTCTTGCACGCTTGGGAGTCTGGGAAATCGCTGTAAGTTTCCTCAGTGGGGTTCGGGGCGAAGCCCCGACACCCAAAAGCGCTTTCTTGCATTTTTCACTGCAGAAACGCTTTCTCCTGACATCTACAGCTTATTATTTATTAGTGGGGTTCGGTGCGAAGCCCCGACGTTTTCTTGCATTTTTCCCTGCAGAAACGCATTCTCCCGACATCTACAGCTAATTGTTTATCAGTGGGGTTCGGGGCGAAGCCCCGACGCCAAAACCGTTTTCTTGCCTTTTTTCCCTGCAGAAACGCATTCTCCTGACATCTACAGCTCATTGTTTATCAGTGGGGTTCGGGGCGAAGCCCCGACGCCAAAATCGTTTCCTTGCATTTTTCACGGCTGAAACGCATTTTCCTGACTTCTACAGCTCATTACTTATTAGTGGGGTTCGGGGCGATGCCCCAACGCCAAAAGCGTTTTCTTCAATTTTTCACGACTGAAACGCAATCTCCTGACATCTACAGCTCATTATTTATTAGTGGGGTTCGGGGCGAAGCCCCGACTCCAAAAGCGTTTTCTTGCATTCTTCACTGCAGAAACGCATTCTCCTGACATCTACAGCTTATTATTCATCAGTGAGGTTCGGGGCGAAGCCTCAACGCTAAAAGCGTTTTTTGGCATTCTTCACTGCAGTAACGCATTCTCCTGACCTACAGCTCATTATTCATTCTATTATAAAGGGCCTTTTGAATAATGTGGAAAAAATATTCTAACATGAATTTATAGTCCCTTAATACATTGCAAATACAACCGATTTGTTCTTTGAAAAGATAAGATACCCAACATATTTAGATTAAGGCTTTGAGGATCGCCGCAGAAAAAAAATATTCGATTAATAATATTCAATAAAATGTAATCATAAATTGTGAGTTATAGTCCTAAATTTATTTAACTAGAAAAATATGAGATAGAGTAAAGGTTGAAAAAAGTCGACTAGGAAAAGATTATCTGGCTTTTGAACTCATCTCAACGTGACTGTTAAAATTGAAAAATTTCGTTTGAATTATAACTTTTCAAAAGCAAAGTCTTTCTTAAAATAGTTATGATAAATTCATGTGAAATTACACAAACTCTGTCTGGAAAGGGGAAGGGTGGTAAAATGAAAACGATTAATCCTGCCTCCTTTTTATAATTTCTGCTAATGATTGCATTTTGCATTAAAGAATAGGGGTTGGGCGACTCGATATAAGAATTTACTTTATAGCATATATAAATTATATCAGTGACAGATTTTTTTTTTATTTTGTAATTTCTTACTATAATACAAAAAGAAAAAGTATTGATTTGTCCGATGAGGGGGGGGGGAAGGTGATTGCATATATCGCACTTCCACCTGTTTATATTGTATAGCTATTCGACTAATTTTGTTCACATACTATGATTTCTCCATAAAAGTAGGACCGCCCCCCCCCCCCCACTCAAAAGGTTTAGATGGGAAGGGCAGTAGAGGTATTCGCTCCTCCCCTTCCAATCGGCCAAAGATGAATGACATAATATAAAGACCTGTTAAAATACCAATAACAAGTTTTAATCATATAGATATTTAATTGATTCTGTTAGCAAGCTGTGATTTCTACGAATAATAGGACCGCCCCCCCCACTCGTAAGTTTATAGTGGGGGGGGGCGGATTGATGCCATCACCCCCTCCCGACCCTACCAAATCGGCCAAAATACTAGAAGGGGGGTGCGAAATAATCTAAAAATAGGTTGAAATATAAATAATTAGTATATATTATTAACATAAGTAATAAATTCGTATACAAATTGTGTGAATTCTATACTAAAATTCGTCCGCCCCCCTTCGGGGGGGGGGGTAGGCCGACTGGGGGGGGGGCGATCGCCCCTACCGCCCCCCCCCTGGATCCGCCAGTGCTTGAAAGAAAGAAACAATACTGATGCACTTCTCACATTCTTGAAAGAAAGAAACAATACTGATGCACTTCTCACATTCTTGAAAGAAAGAAACAATACTGCTGCACTTCTCACATTCTTGAAAGAAAGAAACAATACTGATGCACTTCTCACATTCTTGAAAGAAAGAAACAATACTGCTGCACTTCTCACATTCTTGAAAGAAAGAAACAATCACAACTGGAACTCAGCTTATTAGTGCACTCAGTCATTTTAAGAATTCTCATCCTAATAAAGAAATGGACAGACGTAATGTCCATTTCTCAGCTGCCATTACTCCAAGACCAAAACAAAGAAGAAACAAGATTACTTAGAGAGTTTGTGTGTCAACAGATACGCCTCCCGTCGGAGTCGGATCCCTGTCGGATCCGCCTATTCGCAAGGAATATTTAAGACGTGATTTTGTTTTGATTGTCAAAAGTAATAATGTTTCAAAGATTCATTTGGCGTTGTAAAAAATGTTTTCTTTTCTTTAAAATATTTTACATGTTTTGGATGTTCTTTTAAAGTTAAAGATAATTTACTTCCGTATCCAAATTTCCCGCTGGACGACGGGGGATGGCATATAACGATATATATATATATATATATATATCAATACCAAAAGATGGCTGCCTGGTCGTGCGGTTTGCGCGCTGGACTGTCGTTCGGATTTATCGACGGTCGAGGGTTCAAACCCTGCCCGCTCCCATCCACCCGTCGTCCTGCGGGAGGTTTGGACTAGGAAGTAAACTCTTCAACTCTGAAGGAACATCCGAAACATGTAAAGCATTTTACAAAACAAACACACATATATATATATATATATATATATATACATTTATATATATATATATAGTGAGAAAAAAATAAGAATTCTAGATAAATCAAATACCGTTAATTAAATTATTGGGATGGTCTCGTATGAATATTAGATGTACCATAGCCTTGTGGAGATATTTTAAACCATACTTTGTGTTAGGAAGTAGTTTTCCTTAAGAAATTAAAACATATATCTAACGATAATTAGATTTTCTAACGTTTTAGCTAGAAAGTTAAATGTAGTGTAAGAGAGTAGTGCAATTTTACATAAATAAAGTTAAAAAAAATTCATAAAAAATCCGGAACAACCATTTTCGTAAATGAGGAGAAGATTATCTGTTTTATTTATTAAAAGAGTCATTTCAAATAGTTATTTGGCGTTAGTAGATTTTTCATATAAAATTCGGAACATTTTTGGAGACGATTTGTAAGAAATTAAAGTAATGTAGGTCGACTTCTTTTTCAAAACAAAATCCGGAACATTCTTTACCGTTTAAACAACTTTTGTTATGTTTCGGCAAGAAAATTAACTGTAAAATAAGTCTAAAAAGTGATTTTCAAAACTTGTTTTTAGTAAATTTTCTCATTTTAAAATCCTGAACAACCTATTTTCGATATTTTTGAAAAAATAAAGTCATTTGACATAAATTTGTTTTAAGTCTAAAATATGGAACAATTTGATATCGATAGTGATGTATTGTCAAAGAATATAAATGTAATATTAGTCAATTATGCGGTCTCAAACATTCATTTGACAATGACATATTTTTTTTTTATAAAACAATATTTGGAACAACTTTATAGTTATTGAAATATAAGTCAGTATAGAGATTTTCATTTAGCATTTATATGCTATTTACATTAACAAACCGGAACAACATATGTTTTTACATGTGTTTTTACAACGTTTAAGCATGGAAATTAAATGTAATATAAGTTAGAAGAGCAAACAAACATTGGTTGGCATTGATTTGTTTTTCACAAAAACATATGGAACAATCTACTATATATACTTGAGATGTTTCGGAAGGAACATTAAAGATTGAATCAGATTTTCAATAGCTTTTTGAGTTGTTTTTGTTATCTAAACGTGACAGACATACCGACCTGCAAACAAAAAAAGCGCTTTTTATCCTGACGTGGGCAGTAAACAAACATTTTTATAATTTTGAGGAAACTGATTAGTACCATAACTTGCAGCTACTCGTTACGCTACTGCACGAAAGTCGCTGCATAAAACGTCCATTTTAAAAAGTGTGAGTGATATTTACATACAAAGTGCATTCTTAGCCTTTATAAGCAAACATAAATGTTTTCTTTTAAGTTTAACAGCTAGTTGAAAAAAAAAGAAACACCTTTAACTATTATTTATATTTGTTGTGAACATTTCTTGTACATTTTATAAATATATTCGACTTAGTGATACTGAAAATACAAAAAAAAAATGTATTTCTTTGTTAACATTTTGTGATATTTTATTGGTGTATTTTTATGAAAAAAATCGCTTGCTTAATTAATTTTATACATTAAACGGTTTGCTTTTAAAAACGAAAAGTAGCCGTTGCACTTTTCAAGCTGCATCGCATGGTGAAAAATATTTTTCATTTCTCTTCTAATTTTCGAGACTTGAGAGGGACAGACGGACATTTTGCACAAAGCTAATAGTGGCTTTTCCCCTTTCGGTGGCCGCTAAAAACAAAGTTTACCACCACGACAGAGACATTCCACACCTTGTAATACTTTATTTCAAAGATTCAGTGCCTGTTCCAACAAGACCTCTCATCTAGCAAAAGATTGTTTTTACAGAAATAATCCACAAGCCCGTAATCAAAATAACCAAACGTCACAACACTAATATCAACATTACTTATCAAGACCGAATAACTCAAATCCTGATGTCCAGAATATAAATAGAGGTAGGACATTGGAAAGAGAACACTGACTTGGAGCCATATTCAGTAACAAAGGATAATTACTAATTTGTCCAGCCTTGGTCAATGACATTGAAATGATGTGCCTAAGAGACACTGGGGCGTCAAATTTAATTGTCGATAAAGACCTTGCACTACCAGAAAAGTTCCAGAACAAATTTGAGTCAATAAATTTGGGTGATGGACATTTACTTCAATGTCAAACTGCAGTTATTCAGGTTGATTCTACATGGATAACTGACACTATTACAGCTATTGTAATGGAACAACATATTGCTCCATTGATAATAGGTGATATTGCTAATATTATCCCAGATAATAACAATGACTATTTTCAACAGTGGTTGAATAATTACAAAAAGCAAATCAAGTCATCTTATATCAAAAACAAGGACTAGCCATTGGTGATATGAATAAAAAGATATCACCAATTTACAATCAAATGTTTCCATTGAACAAGTCCAAACTACCAGTGAACAGCCCAATGATGAAATCAGTGGCGTCACTAGGGTCGGTGTCACCCGGTGCAGTGAGCTCAGAGTGTCACCACCCCCCCCCAGCCATCAACTTTATCCTAACTTTTCCCAATTGAAACTATCGTTCATTGTTTTTGTTGAAGCAATACAGTAAGCTGATTGCCTACTTTCATCGATTTTTGCACAAATGTAGAATTAGTCAATTCTATTTTAAAATCCCTTTTTTCCCCCAATATTTTGCATATTTTACAATGCATATTTATTAACATCACCTAAACATGTTTCCTTTGTTAGACTTTTGGCCAGAAATTCAGAATTCTATCAAGTTAATCGTCAAAGGATGTAATCCTTGTGAACAACTCAATCCTAGAGGTACTAAACACAAAGCCTCACTGCAGAAAACTGATAAAGCTTCTCTACCCCTTGAAACAGTATAAATTGACTCTTCCGGTGGTGCTTTACATCATCAGAAGGTCATAAATATGCATTACTCATTCTGGATGAATCTAAAATCTAAGCCTTTGAGTGAAACTTCACACTATGTTTCAGCTTTGTTTTGTTATATGAATAATTCGGAAATAAGCTCAGAGCCAAGTCAGAACCTAATGTACAAATATGATAGAGAATAGCTTCCTATTTCACAAAGATTAACAAGTAAGCTATTAATAGAAGATATCATTCAATAATATCCGAGTATAATAAAAGGCTAGAATGCATTACTTGTTATGTTTTTGTTGTAAAGTACGTAATAAAGTTTTATAATTAGTAAACTATTTTCATTAGTACAAATTTGGGTATTTTTCTGACATTACCAAATCCTGTAATTTGTTTTTCTTCATATGATAATTGATTATAGATAGCATTTTATGATACATTAGATTATGCTAATTTGTAATTTGCATAATTGCATTGGTTTGTCAAAAAATTCTTAGTTGTTTTTTACTTGATCATTGATATGTTTTGTTATCATGGATTTTTTTGTATAATGATTATAAACATTTTCAAGAAATGTATAGATATTGATTTAGCAAATAATAATTGAAGTTTTATATTGTCTACTTGAGGTAGTGTGTTCTATATTTGTTTAGTATTAAAATATAATTCTTTGTTTATGAATTTTTCTACTAAGCAACTCATGATCGTGTAAATATATTTTTCAACATATTGAGGTTAAAATATTCCGTATGTTTCATTGAAGTAAAATGTTTCAAACATTTTTTTAAAGAAACGATGTGGAGATATTATGGACTGTGTGTTTGTTTCCAAGGTGATGACGAAGAAAGGGAGCATTAATTGTTAGTCTTGTACAATGATGCAAGATAAGTGTCTCTGTCATAATCTATGTTATGAACAAGAAACAAACCAAAGAAGCGAAAGTGTAAGGACGTGTTCTTTAGAGCGAGTTGATTTAAATATCAGTTTATTTCATTTCAAGTTGAATTTGTCTCTCTCTCTCTCTCTCTCTCTCTCTCTCTCTCTCTCTCTATATATATATATATATATTTAAACGAGAAGAAGTAGTAAAGGAAAGATCACTCTCTTATTTCAGCGGATATTTCACGAGAAAACAAGAGGGGGGTGGGGAGAGAACACGTAGTCACAAAATAGCAGGGCCGGACCGTTGTAACCAAGAAATATCACTCTTATATATATATATATATATTTCTACCTCACGTTAAAAAAAAAGGGGGGGGGGAGACAAGTAATCTACTCTGTAGTAACTATCGAGGCGACAGAGCACGCTCAAGACTTTGGACACCATGGAAAGATCACTTTTATTTTTGCTAGTCGGACGGAGGGAGTTATCATAGGTAGTTTAGGAGGCGAAAAAAAAAACAGGGGGGGGGGAGTAGTATTCATCCGTCACTGAATAGCAGGGCCGGACTTAACCATTATAGAGCCCTATGCGAAACGGATTACGCGGGACCAAGTTTGGGTAGGGGTACGAAAATTAAGAGTTTGTATTAGAAAATAAATTCGTCTATGCATTTTATTCATTCTTTACTACGTACAGAATTACTTTACGAGCCTTGCGCTTAGCGAAGTCATACAGTCTATCATAAAAATTCTATTTCCTACATAGATCACGCTCAATAGCAAGAATTACCAAATGTTTTAATCTATCTACGAGAATTGTTGATCTAGAGAAATTCTTCATTACTTTGAGGCGCGAGAAGCTTCTTTCACTAGATTCCACAATTGAGAGCATTGCATAATGGAGTTTTTTTTTGTTTTTTTTTTTAATCGCGCGTAGGATTGGCGTTTTCCATATTGAATGACATCCCAAAATGACAATTTTTGTCTATATATTTCAGGAGATTTGTATGAGTTTTCAAAAGATTTTAATAATTTCTGGATATTTTTAGGACTTTTCGTATATTTTGCAATTTCAGGAGATTTCCAGGACATCCTGTTAAATCGACAGGAGACCGCGGGAAATCTGTTATAAGTTATAAAATGGTTTAATTTAATAATTTATACACCTAAAATTAGCGCGGGTCCAATAAAAGTGCGGGGCCCCCTGCGGTCGCACATGTTGCAGTGGCCTAAGGTCGGCCCTGCAAAATAGCTGCGTATGCTACGCCGCCGGTCGACTTGTATTGTTATAAAAATTATATTTCGTTTTGTTTACAAAAGAAGTTTATTCAAGTTATTTCAAGTTCTATATTACACCCTTACATCGGTTTAGCTATTTCCTAGCAATCTGCTGCTATAAATAGAAGTCAACAACCGTCATTAACAATAGTCTTTGAATAATTACTGAGAACCAAATGACCTAAAATTGTTTTACATAAGTTCTGAATTGAACATTATTACAGCCTTGCCAAAACCTCCCTAGGAATAGGCCTCGAACCCGGACCCATGAAGACGACAATCCAGAGCTCATATCACAGGATGTGCCAAATAACAGAGACAGAGAGAAAAGTGATACTAGAATGGTAAGGAAGAGCTGGATTAAAAAAAAGAAGTATGGATAAGTTTATCTATCTATGACTTCTCTTTCTCTCTCTCTCTCTCTCTCACTATATATATATATATATATATTATGTTGTCTTCGATGCTGACATTTCGTGTCCCCTTGGAAATCTCTACCAGTGAAAGGAAGCACCAGTCCCAACAGCTACCAATAACAATACGTGCCATATGACAAACGATACGATAACAAATGTTTGGATGGTGACTAAAGGACTACTGTAGTAGACTACTCTAACACTAGTGAACTTTTCTGTTGAAGACAAACGTTGACATAACGATAGTGAACTGACGGACGAAATTAAGGTAAGGAATATAAATGCCGAGCCAACCGAAACGAACGTCGTCACTAAAAATCAGCTGGTCCACCCAGGCAGGTCAAAAGGCAGGTTTCAATATTATCAGAATGAAATTCTATCAAAGACAAATGACAGACCAGCAGACCAAAGGAAAGGTGAAAGTGAATGTGAAGTTAGATGTGAACCTGGCCTAACTGATGACTTATAATGAATATCTAATTACTCTAATTGTTTTGTAAAGGGTCAATGTCTTATTCCTTTAAGAAAAAAACAATTCCGTAAAAAAAAAGAAAAATTCATTTGGTTAAGTGTTCTTTAGCAGTGATACCCAAAATACGCACCGCGGGCCAGATCCGGCCTGCAACGTGGTTTCATCCGGCCCGCCGAACCGTCGGCACAAGTGTAGAAAATCCCCCCCCCCCCCTTTCCAAAAAAAAAAAGATTGAAAAAATGTATCTTTGCCTACGTTGAGCCCTCTCTTTTTCTCTAATGGATCGGTACCATGACCTTTAATATGTGTACGTTTCTGAAAAATGAAAGCCGAAGAAAGTACAAGTGGACTTCGAATGTACAACCTAACAGGAAAATTGAACGTATCTTTACTTTTTTTTTGTGTGTGAAACATAATAATAATCCAAAATATTTGATTTGTAAAGAAAGTTTGGCTGTTTAAAAAAAAAAAGTGAAGACATAAACGGCATTATGAAACAAATATGACGCTAAACTTGCTTTGAGCCGCGAATAAAAGATTGCTAAACTACGCATAGAAATTGGAGGATCCATGGGAATATTTACCAAAAAGAAACAATGTGGAAACAGTGGTAAAATAGCTACAATGATAATTGATGTGAAGCCATTTTCCAACGCGTAAAAACAAAGATCAATTTCAAATATCCAATTTTCAGGTCAATTTCATTTCGTTTTTTGTACATTTTCGGTCATGTGGCCCGCGACACGAGTGTCGGAAACGAAAATGGCCCGCAGGTCGAATTAGGTTGGGCATCACTATTTAATGAATGTGTGCAGCACTACAGTTCACGCGATAATATGAAAAACTATTTATTACTTGTTGTTTGTCCAACTTATATGTATACTAAATTGATTTTTTCTCTTCAAAAAAAGTAAATATTTTTTGTGAGAAAATATTGTACTTAGTATAATAGAACTTACATAAGTTAACAATACAAATGTAAAAAAAAATAAAAAATTGGGGGCTGGGGGAGTTCCCTGTGCTCCCCCCAGACCCCTTTGCTTGCAACGGCGGGGAGTTTGCAATGTTTCCACTAACTCCAGGAAGAACATATTCTAGGGCACAATAAACGTCATCCAAAAGAATGAAGGGTCAGAATGTAATAAAGATTAATTATGTACACACACACACATATACATATATATTTATTTATACATTTTTTTTTCGCGAAGGGGGGAGGCGTGGGGGGGGGGGAGAAAAAATCCCCCCCAACCCCCACTCCGAAAAAAATTCCTTGCTACGCCCATGGCTTGTAAATTAAATTAAATTTTCCTTCGTTTAAAAAAATATTTAGTATGCATATTTTAGTAACAAAAAATGTTGACTTTTAGGGTTTTACGCAATGCAGTCAATCTGGAGTATGTAACGAGATAAGGAGCACGCTTTAAGCGGATACTCTGGTCTGTAAGCCCCGACTGCCCTCCCTTAAATTCGCCCCTGATACTTGAACTAAGTCAATATTTTATATTTAAAATTAATATAAGTTGTCTACTTTTAGTGCAAGTGATTTAATATGTTGCAAAAGAAAAACAATATTTGTAAGTCTGTGAGTGAGGATTATTCAGATGTTGGCCCATTTAATTTTACTAAAGCAATTTATTCCCGAGACAAGATTAACGGGCTTTGGCACCGACAGACAAGTTTTCACACTAGGTTTCCCCGCGCTTTCTTTCCCAAGTCTGTGACCTCGGCTTCCTACGTTCACCAATGCCCAAGAAAGTATCGCACAGGCTCGCGTTGAAATGTCGGTGGCAGTGTTGTGACGGGGTACTGTATGTGTGTAGCTGTCAGGCAGTGCGCGTGTGTAGATGTGGCAGCTGTGTACAAGCTAGCAGAAGTGAGGCGATATACAAGGTGTATGCGAGATATTTAATGGATTTAAGGTTTCGGTACTGATGAATAATGTTCGTTTCTGTTCAAGGAAATTAATGTAAGGAGTCACATGTAAGTAGTCTAGGATAAATGTATAAGTGCACTTGAAACTAATATAAAATAATTATTTAGATCTATCGAGGAATTGCTTAGTATGAAAGTAACTCTATACAGAATATATTTTAAAAGGGTGAAGGAAAATGCAGGGTTCTGTTAGAATCTAGATCTACATCTAGCTATGTGAAAGACAACGATGACCTCCACACAACATGCCTAGTAGTTTGATAACACTGGTTGTGTTCTCCTGGCACCTTGTTAGGCTTGTAAGGCTAGAATGGTGTATTTAGATGATAGCCTAAACAGCAGACGAGATTTTCTCTTTCATGTTTCAATGCCACTTGTTGCTCCAGCTCTAAGAGCCTTGAAGCTGATAATAGTTTTGTGATTTATGACATGTTATCTCAGGCTGATAGATCTAGAGCTAGATTTGGTCTTCGTTTAGACTGCAAGAAACAGGCTTGATCAAAGTTTCTTTATCACTTAGACACTTAGAAATTGAACAGACCAATTTGTGATAACAAATCTTTTTTTTTTTTTTTTTGTGGATCGTCCTCGAGTAATTGTATAGTAGGGCTAGCTACCCTAGCCTGTAGAAAAACCACTAGCTACAGAAATACCAAACAGCAAATCAACATATGATCTGTAACTGAAGCTCTATAGATCTTATAGAGACCTGGTTACTATTTTATTACTAGACCGTCGTATATCAATCTCTCGACATATTTACTATAATTAGCAGATCTAGAATAATCTACATCTATACCTTATTTTTTTTTTATAAAGTATCATATATAACAAACATAGATCAAATAAACCTACGTAACCTTTCAGCTTGACTGTATTTAAATTAAAGCTAATTTGCTTTGTGATTAGTTGCTTAATTACTATGTGTGTATTAGTGTAACTAATTTTACTACTTAGGTAGGACCTAATCCAAGAGTGAATGTATAAATACAATGTTCTGGTGCCTAAGTCGCGAACTGCTTGCATGCCTGTACATTCCAACAATTCACATCTTGACAAGTATGTTTTGTGTTGGAACAGTTCTTACACATACCCCTCCCCCCTTTTTTTTTCAGTAGTAGATTTATTTGGTGATCTCGAGCTATATAGATCTCTCTTGATTTGTACTGTAGCTTTCCAGAAGACACATTTAATTTTTGTTTATCTACATTATATTCCTAAGGTCTCTGAAGCATTCATGTATCGACAATTCGACATATCACTAATTTTACCACATGCTGTTTACGAAAAAAAAAATTAACCAGTTACTACTTTCTGTGTACCTATAACAACACCTTTTTTTTTTGGTTGAAAACAATTTTTTTTATTCGCTATTTAGACCTAATATGGTTTTAAAACCGACATACCTAAAAGTTCAAGATTAACTTATCTTCCATTTTTAAGCACTATTTAAACTTTTTTTTACAAAGCTTATATCTACTCTGTCTGTCTGTCTGCCTGGTAAAATGTTTGTACACGACCTTTATAGGTCGCCACTAGCAGAGTGGTAAGCACGTTGGCCTGAGGAGGCGTGAGCCACGAGTTCGAATTCAGGTTGTCCCCCCCCCCCTTTTGTGTGTGTGTGTGCGTAAATCCTTTTAAAAAACAATGACGGTAAAATCCACTCAGATACGCCCTTCTTTCTCCCCCCCCCCCTAATTTTCTCAACTGGTCCAGATAAGTGATAGGATCATAGCGTAGTGAGAAAGCTTAAAGTACAAAATAGCACTAAACAACAACCATTGGTAAAAAATTATTAATCGCACAAACTCATTGGTACAATTACACTTCGTAAAAGCTTCTTTTTTTTTTTTTAAAGTATTTTAAAATGTTTTTCTTGTTTTGTGGTACATTTCTCCTTGGCGCGAAACTTGATTTTTGAGACATTGTATAAAATATACTTTTTTTTCACGTGAATGTAACATTGACTGAATACGTATTTTTTTTTGTGTGTGTAAAATTGTATTTTAAAAAATATAGGTATAACTTTATTATTTTGTGTGTTGAAAATGAAGGAAAAAAAAGAATAGAATTCTTGAGTGAGAGAGCGATACGATGCCTTCAATATTCAATGAAGAACTGGAAGTCAGCGATTGTTTATAAAATTATTTGTTTTACAGGTGGTGGCGGAACAGCTAAAAAAGTGAAATTAGACTTCTCAGTCCAGAAGCACGTGCTTGTGTGTGTGCTTGTGTGTGTGTGTTTGGGTCGAGGAGGTCAATATAAGCGAGCCGTTCTAATTCAACGTAGCGAACTAGAAATCATGGGACAAACTTATGTTAGAGGAGAGTTAGAATGGGATGGGGGTGTTAGGTCAAAATATTATGTAAGCGTTCAATGCCCAGGATGCATTATTTACAAAAAAAAAGCTCATGCTAAAAAGCATCAGAGAGCTTTTGAAATATTTTGATGAAGAGCTTAAAGTCGATGTCAGAGATTGTCTGTAAGCGAGCAGTGTCTATTAGATTCAACAGATTATACAATTAAAAGATGTATACAAGTAAAAAAGGACCAGCCCAAAACTAACATAGAGCCTATCAAATATAAAAAACAACAACTGAAAAGCAGAAGTACAGTCAGATAGTGTTAGGAAGACTTTTTGTGGAGAGGTTGGGGGGGGGGAGAGAAAATTGATACTCGAATTTACTGCACGGTCCAAGTTATAAGTAAGAAAAATATAGACAATATATAGCCTGGGGCCAAATCAACGGGCGTAGTCTGTGGATAATATTTGTGTCGCAATTCCATTTTGTTTTATTCAGATGTTTTTAAAGCCCCACACTTGCTATACGTTTACACCATACGTATTAAAACATTATAGATCTAATTACTTGTGTTTTATATTGACTTAAAAGAGTTCATTTATTTTATATAATACAGAAACTATAATGTAATAGAGAAGATGAAAATGAGGAAACATTGAAGAACTACGTGGTTTACATTACATTTGTGTAGCTCTCTCTACATGGGAAAAATAACTATATTTTCTAGCCTATTAACATTCTGTTTAATAAACTGAGCTTATTGAAAACAAAAAAGACAACAAAAAAAAACACAACAACAAAAAAAAAAACAACAATTTAACTTATTGATTTATATACCAAGAGATCTCTTCAACTAGCAAAGGGATTTGCATGAAATTTCGCACACAAGTTCCTTTCACAACATGTGCTTGCCAAGACACGGTTTTGACAGATTCGCTACCAGAACGCTAGAATTTACGAAAAAACCCTATTTTTCTTTTAAACCCTTGTATTTTATTTTTGGTATATCCCCTAAAAGCCGCAATCTATATATAAAGCATAAATAGGAAGCACAAAAATAACACTTCCGTATTTTTTAAAGCATATTTTCTTTCGTTTTCTCTGAGACAACTTATTGTTTAGTTGCACTACGTCATGTTTTCATTTCCGCTTCCTTTTAGACGCGGTCGAAGCACTAATAGTTTCAAACAGATGGATCTATTTCTTTTTTTTCCCAGATTGCTTAGATCCAGAGCTTTTTTTTTTGTGACGGTACGCACCGGTACGGCGTACCGGCACCTTTTTAATATGGGGAAAAATTATTACTTTTCTTGTATTTTAACGTTTATTATTAATTTATTAGTAGTTAAAAGTTAGGCTATCCTAACTAAGTACCGGCACCTATCTTTTTTTTTTCGAGGCAGCAAAGACTGTAATGATTTCTTGCGTGTCTAGGTACGATTATCAAGGTCTTTTCCTCTAAGACCTAAGACAAAGATCTAGTATTTAGTTATTAAAGCATTGCAATTAATTTTTTTTCTTAAGAACACACTTTTTCACTGAAATAATAAAATTCCGTAATAAAATATAATATTGAACATACATTTCCTTTACAGGGATATTGACAGTTAGCGTTTTGAATATCGACAATGAAGCCTTATGATTTAGTTTTGAATGTGTGGACTGCCAAGTCTCCGTGACGTGACTTTGTTTTATGAGATAAAAACAACAACAACAAAAAGATACAACCTAATAGTTTAGAGTTACTTAGAGACTTAGGTCCTTCCGCGTCGTTCGGTGCATACTGTCTCCACAGAGATTGGTCTTCCACATCTACAGTTAGACTTGTTTTTTCCGAAAAGTAAAAACAAAAATAAAAAAAAATAATTCTATAGCTGTTTAAAATATCTATTGATTAATTCCTTGACTGTGGAAGTGTACTTTCTATTTTGCTTTGATTTCTACATGCTGCTTGTTTAAGTATATTTGCTTGTATTTAATGTACTATTTTGTTTAATGTTATACCTCTCAAAGTGTCTCACTTCGATCAGTAGATATTTGCACAACTGACTCTGACTACGGAGTCATAGTTATCTTTACACTATTGACGGTTAACTATGGTGTCATGTGGCCACCACAACAACCAACCACCTTTACTTCCCCTAACGTATGCCAGGTACCCATTAGAGTTGGCTACACATTTGGGCGTCCGAAAAATAATTCCAGGCTTCACCAGGATTCGAACTCACCCAACGGTTCAGAAGCCAAATGTTTGTATCACTCGGCCACCACGCCCCAAATGGCAGGTTAGCCAAGCAGGTTAGAGAGTCGTGCTAATACTAATTAAAGGTTATCTAAACTGGTTAGTGAGTCGTGCTAATACTAATTAAAGGTTATCTAAACTGGTTAGTGAGTCTTGCCA